>NW_026057584.1:19550023-19710041 GCF_023721935.1 Panthera uncia
CCTCATAGGATTGTTGTTAAGATTCAATGAGGTAATACATATTTCACAGCCTCCAGAAGCCCCATTAGTTGTTTGGCCTGAGTCCTGAGGCCCCATGCCCAGTGAAATATGGAGTGCCTAGTATGTTCTATGCTGGAAGTAATTTGTGTCTGTTACTGTTACTATTGTTATCATTGAATTACTGGAGGAGAGAAGGCAGAGAGGTGATTTTGAATATATATGCGCCCTTTCTTCTTGAGAAAATTTCCACGTCCCTCTGGCTCCTCTACTCTCTGGGAACCATCTGTAGCTGGCTCTGTTCTAGGAACCCCACTCGTGGGAGTCAGGAGACTTGCCTCTGACTTCGAAAAAGTTACTTCTCCTCTCTGGTTCTCAGTTCCCTTATCAGTGAATTGAGGAGGGTGGGTTCTGAAGGGGACTTTAGCTCTGTATCCCTGATGATGATAATGATGCCGTGCAAATGACTGGGTGACGGCTAGCCTTGGTACCTGCCCTGAGCCAGGCATCACCAGCTCCATGTTCTCTTGGTTACTCTTCCCCAGCAGGTACTACTGTTCTGGGACTACTATGCAGAACTTGTAGAGTGTGGTTATAAAGCCACCTTGGGTGCCACAGCCCTTAAATCTGTCCTGTGCTTTTCCTGTCCCCGAGTGATATTAGGGCCAGCCTTGTGCCTTTTCTAGCCACTTTCACGGAATGAAAGGTCCTCTGGTCGGCCCTAAATGTGCCCAGCACCAGTGGACTTGGCCTGAGGCCGCCAGTTCTTCCCCCTTGTTGGCTCTTGCCTGGCACCAGCTTTGGGGTGGGGGGAAGATCACTAGGTTTTCCCTGTTTTCCTGACTTATGGGAAGAGAGGAAAGGAGGGAAGGAATCAGGAGGGCGTTTCTGTCCCCCAGGTACCGTTGTGAGGCTGCACACACTCTGTGTTGAGACAGGCACGGATAATGATTCCTGAGCTCTTTGCTGATGGGAGATTCTGGAGGCGTAGATTGCTGTTTCTCTCCTGTAGCACTTTTGTGGGTGTTTTGGGGGCCCCTGTTAAACTCCCCATAAGTCACTCACTCTGTTTCCTTCAGGTGGGCGACCGCAGCTCTGGCAGACTCTCACAACCCTTCTGGGCCCACGTGTCCCTTGTCCCTGCAGTCTCCTCCTGGTGCTGATGTCAGTTCAGCCCAACAGGTGGCCCTCTCCGACAGGAGCTGAAGCACCCCCCCCCCCCGCCCCAGGCTAGCCCTCCGTCTCCTGGGCCCATAGGAGCCCTTTAAGTGCTGTTGGCCTCAGCCTAGCCTGGGATGGGGGTGGCCAAGGCAGCCCCTCTGTCTCTTCCCCAGCCCTGCCTCTCATCCTTCAGACTTTTGGCCCCAGCCAGGCTCTGCCTCTCACGTTCTCTGTGCTCCGGAAGACTCACCGAAAGGAGGGAAAAGCCCCTGACAGCAAAACAACACTCTCCAAAATTCTTCTTGGAATGTCCCACTTCCTGATCCTTTTCCTCCGTGAAGCGTAGGTGTGGGAGGTAGTTTAGAGCCACAGAAGAGTTCTCAGCCCTCTTTGTCTCTTATAAAAATACGACAGCTAATATATTTCTAATGTAAGATACTGATTGATATAACTTAGTACAGGCACTTCACCTGTTTAAAGTGTGCAGTCCAGTGAGTTTTAGTATATTTGGGGTTGCACGACCATCTCCCTAATCTAATCGTGGAACGTTTGCATCACCCCTTGCTGTTGGCAGTCACCCCCCATGTCTCTCCCCAGCCTTTGCCTCCTTTCCGTCTCTATAGATCTGTCTATACAGCATATTTCCTGGAAATGGAATTATACAGCACTTGGCCTTTCACTCAGCGTAATATTTTCAGGGCTCATCTAGGTTGTAGTGGGGTCATTGCTTTACTTTTATTGCTGAAAGATACCCCATTTATGGCCATACCACATTTTGTTCATACATACCTCAGTTGATGAATATTTTCTTTGTGTCCACTTTTTGGATATTTTATTTTTTTTGTAAATTTTTAAATGTTTATTTACTGGGGCGCCTGGGTGGCACAGTCGGTTGAGCGTCCGACTTCAGCCAGGTCACGATCTCGCGGTCCGTGAGTTCGAGCCCCGCGTCAGGCTCTGGGCTGATGGCTCGGAGCCTGGAGCCTGTTTCCGATTCTGTGTCTCCCTCTCTCTCTGCCCCTCCCCCGTTCATGCTCTGTCTCTCTCTGTCCCAAAAATAAATAAAAAAATGTTGAAAAAAAATGTTTATTTACTTATTTTTGAGAGAGAGAGAGAGAGAGAGAAAGAGAGAGACTGAGAGAGTGTGAGGGTTAGAGAGAGAGGGAGACACAGAATCCAAAGCAGGCTCCAGGCCCCAGCTATCAGCACAGAGCCCGATATGGGGCTTGAACTCACTAACCGTAAGATCATGACCTGAGTTGAAGTTGGACACTTAACCGATGAGCCACCCAGGCCTCCACTCACCCCCCCAACACTTTTTGGATATTTTAAAGAACACTGCTGTGGACATTCATAGATAAGCTTTTGCATGGACTTTCACTTTTTCTTGGGTAGATCCCAAGGGGGTGAACTTGCTGGGTCATATGGGCAAAATATGTTTCATCACTGGAGGACCCGTCAGGCTGTTTTCCAAAGTGGCTGCACCATTTTTTATATTCCTCGCAGCCAGTGTCTGAGGATTACCACTTCTCCACCTCGTCAGCAACGCTTGCTATTTTCTTTGGGGTCTTAGCCATCCTAGTGGATGTGAAGTGTTACCTCACTGTGGTTTTGGCTTACCTTTCCCTAATAATTAATGATGTTGAACATCTTTTCACATGTTAACTGGCCACTGTATATCTTATTTTAGAGAGATGTCTAGTCACATACTTTGCACATTTAAAAAAATCATTTTTTTTATACATTTGCTATTGAGTTATAAGTTCTTTATATATTCTGAAGACAGGTCCCTTATCAGATATGTGATTTGCAAGTATTTTTCTCCCATTCTGCAGGTTGTCTCTTCACTTTCTCTCTTTCTTTCTTTTTTTTGTTTAATGTTGGTTTATTTTTGAGAGAGAGAGGCATAGCGCAAGCAGGGGAGGGGCAGAGAGAGGGAGGGAGACACAGAATCTGAAGCGGGCTCCAGGCTCCCAGCTGTCAGCACAGAGCCCAACATGGGGCTTGAACCCATGAATCGGGCAGTCATGACCCTGAGCCGAAGTCTGACACTTAACTGACTGAGCCACCCAGTTGCCCCGTCTCTTCACTTTCTTGATGTCAGTGATGTGTTCCCGCAATCCTTCTGTGGTGATCTCCTGCTTTACTTTTGGAATGGGGTGTTCATTTTCCTGGGGCCTCTGTCACAGCTGAGATCCCAATACTTCCATGTTAACATCTGGTTGCAACTAGGGTTCCCATTTTCTAGATGAGGAAACTGAGGCTGTCGCAGAGAGGTTGAAGGCCTTGTTCCGGATCATGTCCTGAGTAAATGGTGGAGGCAGGATTCCAACGTGGGGGTCTGGAGCCAGAGTCAGGGATCGATACTGCTTCCTATCACTTAATGATCTTGATCTAAAAGAGAATTCATCGGTAGCCTGAAATACTTTAGGCTGCTTGGTCTGATTTCTTTCCAGCCCTAGAGATGGTGCTTGAACTGGCCTAGAAAATCTGCCCCATTGCATAGAGAGGGAGGCCAAGTCTCAGATCCCTGGATGGCAGAGAGCTCTGCCTCTCAGCTGCCTCAGCCACCCACATGGCCCTGTGTCCGTCCCGTCATCTCCCCGAGGCCAGGCAGGATGAGGGCGGGTGACACTGTCTTCCAGAAGGTGGCCCCTTTGAGTTGGGAGGGAGGCAGTTCAGCAGAGGGGGAAATAGCCCCTGTGCCCACCCTGTGCACAAACTTATCTGTCATGGTGAATATCTGCCCTTGACATACTTGCATAGGGTTTGGCATCCTTGCTTTCTGAACTTTTGGGTAAGATGTGGGAAGAACCAGGAAGAGAGGAGTGCAAAACTACAGGCGGTCCCAAAGGATTCACGAAAAGGTTCCAAGGATCCTGGAGTGATAATCTGCCCCATACCTCTGAGCAGAGGGTTTTAAGGGGGTGATCCTCTAACCGAGAGCCTGCCAGACTGATTTTTGTTGGGAAATGTCAACCTGGCTGCTGGAGAAGGCAGCCCTTCAGGTCTGTGATTTTGGGGGGTGGGGGGCAGGGACGGGCAGAGAGGCAGAAGCCCAAAGCTGCCACAGAAATCTTCTGTCCATGTTCTGTCATGTCACGTAGGACCAAAAGCTTAGTCTGCAGCAGGAAGGGAATGACTTAGCCACCTGGTGGCGGAGCTTCCCGACTGTAAGAGCACAGATCAGCTATAGTAGGGAGGTCAGGTTCTTGTCCTGTGGGCTCCCTTGGGCAGAGATGTCAAGAAACAAGGGAAATGGGTCTCAGGGTGGGATGGCTTGACATAAGGACAGAGGCAGGATGGGATGGCTTCTTGAGGAAGATCTAGGACCTTCTCTTCTCCCAAGTGAGGGGAGTCCTCTCTCCTGACTTCCTGTCACAGTCAGGGTGCTGAGAATCCAGACGGAAGGTTGGCCTGACCTTGTGGGTAAGAAGATGACACCACTGACCCAGCATCTGCCGGCCACCTGCTTTGTGGGGCGAGGCGGGGCTTGTCCCAATGCCCTTGGACCCTTAGCTGGCCCTGCTCCACGAGGCAGCTGGCAGGCTAGGAGAATAGTGTCTGCCCGTGGAACATTCAGTAAACCAATACCCTCCTGAGGGAATGTGATTTTGGCCCTCTGTAATCGCTGCCATCGGGTGGAGGCTGGGAGGCGGCCAGAGCCACACTCAGAGCGGACCGGAGCTCCCGGCCAGTGGCCTGAGCTGCACGTCTGCCCTCCTGTGGTGCTCAAATATCAAGCTCCAGGCAGGGCAAGAAGAGAGCACTCTGCCCCTGTCAGCCACCCTCCCCTCTTCCTCTCCTGCCACACTTGTAGAGAAGCGCGAGTTAGCTGGACCTGGCGAGACCCCAAGATGCCGACTCTGACCATGTCCAAGGAAAGAAACTTAAGCTCCCATGAATCAAATATTTTTTCCTACAGCTGCAGCTACTTTTCACCATCATCCCTCTTTCTCTTCCTCCCTTCTTCCTTCTCTCCCTTCCATTTCTGTTTCCTTTCTTTGCCCAGAGACTTACGGATCACCTCCTAGGTGGCAGGTGCTGAGCTGGCCTGGGCGTGGAATGTTGTGTCCTGGAATTGCCTGCAGACGAGGGCGGGAGGGGGTGCGGAACCGTCCCCTGTGTCCCACAGCCAGATGGAGAAGGATCTCGACTAGGGGTCCCGGCTTCTCAGGAGAGCAGCAGCTTCTGGGGGACGGCTCTGTAGAGGGGCTGTGTTTGCCCTGGGTCTGGGAGGGGTATGCGGCATTGAAAGCAGAATCGTTTTCAAATCTAGAAGCAGCATAACAACATTGCTCAAAGTGTAGCTAGTGGAGGGAAAGAAAAGTCGTAGAATCTGACTGACCTCCCTCTCATCACTGCTCTGGTCCTGGGGCGGGTGGGTGGGACGCTAGCGTGATGCTGGAGCTGGTGAAGGAAGGGATGTTGGAGAGGGTGGAGGTGGAGGGTTTGCGGGAACACCGAGGGAGCCATATCCTAGAGTCCAGGAGGGGAGAACAGTCCAGGAGATTCAGAGAAAAGACAGCACACAATCCTGCAGCAGATGAGCCCCTCTTGCCTTCTGTTGACCTTGGACAAATCGTTTAGCCTTTCTGAGCCTCAGGGTTCTCACCTGTAAAATGGGGACAAGGACAGTACCTCTCCCGTGGGGCTGAGAATTTATTGAGATAACCTATGGGCGTCTAGCTCTGTGCCTATACATAGTGAGTCGGCAGTTCATGTCTGTTGTCACTGATACCACTACCTGACCTTGGGTGGTGCTCTGTAAAATGCTTCCCTGAGTGCAAGTCCGTTCCTTTTTCAACGATCCCAGTTGTTGAACTGGACCTGGAACCTGGGCCTCTGGCTGTAGTTCCGGCGTTCTTCCCACCACACTGTACCAGGCATGGGTGGCCGGACCTTTTCCCCGGCATCTTCCAAACACCAGGCTCCATTCCCGTGGGTGAGTTACACCCTTTGCCCTGGGGTTGGGGGATAGGTGGAGGTCACACTGGTAACTGGGACAGAGCCAGGCCTAGCTCCCAGGGTCTTTTCAGGATCTTCACCTCTACGGGTCCTGCCTCCCTGGCACCAATCCTCAGCGGTGCCCAGGCTGTGGGTTATGGCAACTGCTGGCGTGGCTGTTAACTTGCTTTGTTGTCTTCCGTTTGAGAAAACAGTGCAGGGGAGCGAGAATGACGTGGTTGTAAGGGTAACCTTGAGTCTGCTCCACTGATGAAAAAGAAAAAAAGAAAAAAACCAAATCACGTCTGTTCTTTGGTACATGGACTATCCTCAGTGACATTCACTCATTCAGTCAACAAATATTCACTGAGTGTCTATGTGCCATCACTATTCTAGACGCTGAAGATATAACTGGGCAAAACCAAGATCCTTGCCCTTGTCGTGATTACGTTCTAGTGGGAGAAGACAGACAATGAGAAGGAAAGTTTTAAAGACATTGTAAGTAAATGAGAGAGCATGCTAGAAGGTGATAAACACTCTGGGAGAAAATAGAGCAGAATAACGGTGGTTGAGAATGGGGGTGGAGTTGAGTGGTGAGTTGAAATTTTTTAAAAAGCTGGTCAGCCGAGCCTTCACTGAGGAGGAGACATCTGAACAAAGACTTGAAGGAGGTGACAGAGTTAGTCAACAAAATATCTGAGGAAGAGCATTGCCAGCAGAACACCAGCAAGTGCAAAGGTCCTGAGGCAGCAGCTTGCCTGAGACGTAGGCTTGGGAATTATCAAAGAGGCCAGTGTCATTGCAGTGAAGACTGTAATAGGCAGAGAGGTCAGAGGTAATAGGGACCAGATCATTTGGAGTCTGGTAGCCATTGCAAGGATTTGGCTTGTAGCCTAAGCTTTTTCATCTAGTGATGTGTCATGGGGACCCTGCCATAGTAGCACGTAAAGAACCTTTATATCTTTTTTCAGGTGCATATGATTCCACCATATGCATGTACTATGTTTTATTTAATTGGTATTTTATTTAACTGTATTTAAGTAATGTGGACAGTTGTTTCCAGGCTTTTGCTGTTGTCAAAACTGCTGCAGTGAATAACTTTGTACCTACACCATTTTTATTTGTGCAGTTCTATCTGTAGAACTGGGATTGCTGGGTGAAGATTAGATGCATACATAATTTTGAAAGGGCCAACTTGGCCTCTGTACAGGTTGTGTTAGTTGACGCTCCCCGCCAGCAATTTGCTTAGGGACTAGGAGGAAAGTCCACCTCTCGCTTCTATGCACACCCTCCATGCGTGAGATGCTATTAGGTGCCCATTATTTCCTTTACTCCTCATGACCCTCCTGTGAGATGGTTATTCTTGTTCCTATTTCTCAGATGAGCAAACAGGCACAGAGAGGTTAAGTAACCTGCCAGTGTTTGCACAACCAGGTAGGGATAGAGCTGGATTCTGATGCCTGACATTTCTCACCATGGCTTCACAAGGGCAATGGTCTGAGGAGCTGTGCCCCCCCTGCCCCCTACCCCTTGCCTGATGCCAGCGGGTGTGTGGACTTAGCAGCCTGGGGTTTGAGATTCCTGAAAACGAGGGGCTGAGTTAAAATGGAAAGCCTGCTTGCCTGGCTGTGCCATTGCTGCATCTGCATTTTGGAGACCCTTGCAGGCCAGCAGCAGGGTGGGAAGAGGCCAGCCCGAGGGACTGGGAGCCACATTAGCTAAGCTGGCCTCCCCTTCTGTCCCCTCCCATCATCAGCCCCGGTGGCGAGACCTGGCAGGCTGCGGTCCAGCTCATTCTGCTCCAGGTGGGGGGCTCCCCACTGCTGTCTGCTGGGTCGGCTCGCTCCAGGGATTGGGTTTCGGCATTTCGCTGATGAAAATAAATCAGCCTCTTTATTGCCCAGTATGGCCCTCAGCATCTCTGCAGCCTGGCGTGTATTTCTAGATTTCCGGTAAGTCACTGTTTCTGTCCTAGCCCCCAGGGGCTCTGTGGCTGCCGCATAGATAGCCTCGGATGAGCTTGGAGCCCAGAGCTACTCAGGCAGGACCAAGTAGGAGAGGAGAATCAGGCTCAGTATCTGGCCAAGTTGGATCTTTGAGCACCTAGCTTTGGGCCAGGAGTTCAGAGATCATCTGGTTGTGCTTTCCCATTGCATAGAGGAGTACACGGAGGCCCATGTAGGATCGCTCTTTAGTACTCTGGCCCCTTGACTCCCAGTCTACTGCTGTTGCTGCCGGACAGCCTTTCTCTAGGACTGTGTATTGTGCAGTGGCCAGTTACGGATGTGAGGACAGAGTTGGAGAGAGTGGGTTTTAGCTGCAGCACGACAGGTAGAGGTCTGACATCCAGGAGAACTGACTTGCCTTTGAGGGAGATGAGAAAGGGGAACTGGTGGCAGGACTGGATTTTCTCTGAGATTTCTTCCACCCTACACATCTGCCTAGATGGGGTGAGTGACCATGGTGCACGGACATGGGGAAACAAGGCAGCTTCTAGAGTGCTCGGACAGAGCCCCAACAAGGTTCTGAGTGCAAGAGGGACTCTGGAGTCTTGCCCCAAACCCCCTTTACTCCTGCCCCTCCTTTTCTGTGCTCAAGCATTATTTGCAAGTACAGGACTCTCCAGCAGGGACACAGGGCATCCGGCCTCAGATGACAGAGCTGCTGGACTGCTGTCCCACCCTCGAGGGCCAGAGCCTGTCCATCCCCTGGGCACTTTATCCAGGCCGCGGGCGGGGCTCCCTTTTTCTGGGAAGCAGCTGAAGAGCTGTCAGTGGGTGGGCGCCAGGAGCTCTGACTGCCTTTCTTATCCCCGACCGACTGACCAAGTCTTCACATCTTTACAGCTCATCAATGCCCTGGTGCTAGTTGGAGATTTCACCCTGGACTGTGCTGATGGCTTTAAAATTGTCAGCAGCCAAGTGTTCTTTGATGTCTGTTCTCCTCCTTCTCCAGGGGCAGTGAGATCAGATTTTGATATGAAAGCTCAAAGCTGCTCGGATCTTTTCACTTCCCTTCCTGCCTCCCTGCCCCCCTCTGTGCGTACAGGACTTGAGAAATTTCCAGAAGCAGGCAGGTGCTTGTCATGTGACACAAAGAGAGAAAGAAGCCTGGGGGTGGTGCCCTGCCTTCTGTGTCCTGTCCAGGCCTGTGCCCTATGGTGTCGTAGCTTCTGTCGGCTGGTGGCGGGGGGGGGGGGGGGGGGGGGGGCACGTCCAGCTTGTCCCTCTGCAGCAGGGAGTGCTCATTTCTGGCCCACACCTGCCCAGTGGGTGGAGCTTGCACTCGCTGCCTGGCAGACTGCCATGGAGATGCCTGTATGAGCCTCCTTTCACTTATTTGGAAAAAGAAGCAGAGCCCCAACCAGATTTGCCACCCACACCCATACCCACACCCACACACGCATGGAACTGCATAGACTCCTCTGTGTACACTTACCACTCGTGCAGAGAACCACAAATATCTCCCACTCAGCATACACCCACCACTCATTCATGGACCCACATAGACCTCTACCCCACGGCACACCACACAGTGGTGATGGGGGCTCTAATGGTACAACTGCACGGCCAGTCTCATAACCAGTAGTCACGTGTGGTACTTCATGGGCCTGTTTGGTGTTAAGGATGGGGACTGACCCTTAAGTGCAGAGATGGGTTCATTTTTGTGAATTTTGAACCAGTCCTGAAACAGTTGCCTACAAGTTTCCAGAAATGCTTTGAGCCCCGGAAGCATCGTTAGGGTAAATGCATAAAAGCCCCAGGGGACCACGTTGATGGCTCTCACTTGGATGTCAGGGTTTAAGCAGGTCGTTCCGAACCAGCATCGCGGTTGTCACTTTCCACTCCTTTCTTCCTGGTGGACCCCCGCAGCCCTCACCCTTTGCCCTTCCCTCTCCTTCCTTCCTCCCCTCCGGGAAGCAGAAAGAACATGAGCCCCGCAGAATCACACTGGCAATGTGATCTTGAGCAAGATACAACTTCCAAACCTCAGTCTCTTTACCGGGAAGATGGGAATGATAGTATCTCCCTTGAAGGGCATTTGTGGAAGCAAATGTGCGAGTATCCATTGAAGGGCGGACACACAGTAAATAAGTTGTGGTCTCCATTCTGTGGCACTCTCCCATTCTTCTTGGCTCCCCTGGTTCCATGGCCCCCTCCCCATTTCCCTCCATCCTTCTCTAGGGAGACTGTAAGAGTGGGGAGAGGCAGGAAGAGGTGTGTGGGTATGTCTCTGACACTTGTCCAACTCAGACATCTGCCTGGGACTTGACGATTCCCTCCCTGAGTGACCCTCTGGCACACCGGCCCCTGCCCTCCTCTCAGGGAATACTGTCCTGAGGCTGGCGCTGTCTGCTGCCTTTCTGGGTGGGGGGACTTAGAGACCCTGGAAGGCTGAGGCCGTGTGAGGGGCGCCCAGAGCCTGCCCTGCCCCCGTGTCCCTGAGCTTCCCGTCAGCCCTGCTTTGCATCTCCCCTGGGCTGGCAGGCAGGAGGAGGTGCTGTGGAGGTGTGTGGACATGAGTTCATCCCCCACCCAGGCAGCAGGCCTCTCCCTGTGCTCCTCCGTTGTCCACCTGACCTTCGACAACTTGACGCTTGGCATGCTGGTGCCTTTCTCCTCCCCGTGCCTGTTTCGCGTAGGACGAGAAGCTTTAGAGTTCAGAGGTCATCTTGTTCTTCTCTCTCATTTTACCACTTTGGAAACAGAGGCCCAGGAAAAGGAAATGACTTGCCCAAGGTCAAGTGGCGAGTTAGTGGCCCAGCTGGGACCGGAAACCAGGACTCGTGAGTCACAGTCCTGAGCTCTGTTTCTCACACCCTCAGTCTGGACTGGGTAATTGCTTGTTGCTGGGCCCTGACCCGTGCATTGCAGGTGTTTAGCGGCATCTCTATCCACCAGATGCCAGTGGTATTTCTTCTAGTTGTGACAACCCCACAATATTTCCAGACATTGCTAACTGTTCCCTGGGGGGCACATCCCCTGGGGGAGGACCACTGGCCTAGCTGTCCCCTCAGCCCCTTGTCTCTGGGACCTTACCTCTCCTGCTCGTAGGGTGTGAAGCAGCCCTTCACTGGGGACACTCTTTTCTGCTTCTTGTTTCCGTTCCCGGATTGGCTGCTCGGAAACCAAAACACTCAGCCATTTTGTTCCTTAGGAAAACAAGCAAAAATCAAAAAACAACAACAACAAAAAATACCACCCCCCCTCCCAAAATCCAGGTTGGGAAAGATCTTCCACACCTGGCAATGAAAAGAAAGCACGGGGAGGGAAAGGGGCTGCAGGAGGCCCCCTGGAGAACCCTCAGTGTGAGTGAGAGGCCCTACCTTGTCCAGCTGGCCCAGCTGTGCATCTGCAGGGGATGAAGCATTTGGTAGATTTGCATTTGGATGGTCTTTCTCAGCTGTAGAATTGCCCTCGACTATTCCACTCTGTTTGCATGGCGGGACCCAGAGACCTTTGAGGTTCTTTTTTTTTTTTTTAATTTTGTTTTTAACGTTTATTTATTTTTGAGACAGAGAGAGACAGAACATAAACGGGGGAGGGTCAGAGAGAGAGAGGGAGACACAGAATCTGAAACGGGCTCCAGGCTCTGAACTGTCAGCACAGAGCCTGACGCGGGGCTTGAACTCACGAACCGCAAGATCATGACCTGAGCCGAAGCCGGATGCTTAACCGACTGAGCCATCCAGGCGCCCCGACCTTTGAGGTTCTTACATAACAGGGACCCTAGTGCCCTTTGGGGCATCTCCCTCATTGTGTGTGACTCTTCTCTGGTGGTGGAGAGGATTTCCTTCTGGGGACCGGGAGCCCTGGGTGGTAGTCTCTGCTCCAGCACTGACCCAAAATGCAGCAGTGGGAAACTTCCTTACCCTGAGTCTGGTGGACCACACAGGGGTGTGGGGGGGGGGGGGGGGGGGGTGACGAACTCAGGATGTCCTCTGGGTTGACCACCACTAGGGCTCATCCAGGCTGGCTGCCCTCAGCCGGGCCTCATGTGGCAAATCTGGGGTCTCAAGTACTACTGAGCGTCTGAGGGTCTCCAGAAGGTCACCAGGTCACATCCTTGCTCTAGATCTTATATTTCATGAAGCCGCCCTGCCCAGGACTGTCTCAGGGGGCAGGGGACACGCAGCCTCCTTGGAAGCAGGAACAGTGCTTTCACATCTCAAGCTTAGCTTCCCCCACCCCCTGTCCAGAAAGATTTTTGCTGTAGCTCTATTCTGCAGTTTACATTAAGGAAAAAAATGTTTGTTTTTTCCTAAATAGAATGCATGGTAAAACTGAGTCCATCCTTTTTCAAACCAGATCAACCACACCCCTGCCCAGTTCTCCAGGAAGCACTTTCCTATTTGTGTGAAGGCAGCCGAAGTCTTGCCTGCCCCTCCTTCCTCCTCCTTCCTCATGGTCCTATGGAGAAGCCAGTTCTGGAGGCGGGAGAGGCGCTGTTGGCAGTTACCAAACTGGACGGTCTTGGTACTTAATTAGCTGAACAGCATCACTGTTTCATTTGATGCCATGATTTTGGAGCAGGGAAAGGACAGGCCAGGTGATATGCCCTGAAGCTTAAGCATCGGGCATACTGCATCTGGGCCCGGGGCGCTAGGGTCACTGAGGTGCTGCTCAGGGTGGAGCTGGGTTAGGGAAGGGGGAGGAGGAAGCAGGTGTCATAGTTGTGGTTGTGTATATGGGGTTGCCTCATATAGAGCATCTCTGTGTGTTCTGTGCTGTGCCGAGTGCTGTATGCGCACTGCATTGGTCTTTGCAGTACCTTCTGAGATCAAAATATTAATATACCCATTTTGCAGATAAAATAACCAGTGCTCAGAAAAATTAAGTAATCGGCCCAGGGTTGCACTAAGCTAGTAAGTGGTAGTGTCTGGATTCAAACCAGTGTCTGCTTGGCCCCTAAGCCTGTGTTCTTAGCCACTGTTCATGGCAGATGCTGAAGTGACATGAGCAAGAAGGGCTGGGTATAATATTAGGCTTCATTATTAAAGGTGTGGTTTCCAGAACGTGGGAGGTGATAGGCGTATGGGGCTATATAGGTCAGAGAGTTACATGCGTTGTTTGTGGGACCCTTGCTTCCCAGTGATGAAACCACTCACACGGGTGCTTGGATAGTCAAGCAAAGGGAGGTAATGGTACGGCGGTGCAGGGACTCCAGGTTGGGTTCTGGGGAGAGACTGCCTGTCAAAGGAGAGACTTAGGAGGACATGTGCACCATGTGTAGTATCTGAAGAACTCTCGTGTGGCAGAAATTTGCCATCGGGCACGATAAGGCCAGTTAGTGGAAAAAACAGGGTGCTAAAATCTACCCGTTACAGCCATCTAAAGATGAAGTGGGCATTTTGGGGGGATAGTAAGATTCCCCATAGCTGAAAATAGTTAAGCAGAGCGAGGACCAGTTTTTCCCAAACCTGGTGGCCTAGCGTTCTCAGCTGGGGAGTGTTTCCCAATTCAGATTCCCTAGGCCCTACCTCTCACAATTCTGCCTCTGAAGGTCTGGGGTGGGGCCAGGGGTTCAGGGTTTTTATAAAACTCCCAGGGCTTCTGGTGCAGCCGGTCTCTAGAGGTAGCACAGAACCGTAGGATCCGGTTGTGACTTCTAGGGACTTGTACGGTGGTTTCCCAAGTGTGGTTATGTTGGCCAGGTTGACAATTATATATGAAACGATTTTAGGTGCATTTATTTTAATGCGTGTTAGGAAAAAAAGGTACAGATTTTATACGGTATGTATCTATGGGTATTGATGCTTAGAACTACTTGAGCTTAAATTAGGTTTTTAATTAATTATTTACTTATTTAATTTGAGAGACAGCGTGCACGTGCACAAGCAAGGGAGAGGGGCAGAGGGAGAGAGAGAGAATCCCAAGTAGGCTTAATGCTCAATGTGGACCCGGATGCGGGACTTGATCCCACAAACCTGGGATCGTGACCTGAGCCGAAATCAAGAGTCAGATGCTCGACCGACTGAGCTGCCCAGGTGCCCCATATGAAGTTTATTTTAAAAGTTGCAAAATTATATAAAAATGATGTTGGTAGGATTCACATGTACAGATAAACAAGAAGGTCCTATACAAATAAAATCTAGGTTAACACTGTTGTGGGTGGAGTTTGGGTAGGAACGTCCATGGACTGGGTAACCTTAACCCTTTCAGGAGCTTGGGGTTTGTTGGTTAGTTCTAGAAGGCTCTGTGGAGGTAGGAGGGTAATTGCAGTAGTTTGTCCAGATGGTGGTCTTCCAACAACCCGGCACTGGGAAAATTCCAAGTTGTCCTGCCTCCAGTTTGGAGCCTGAGGCCTGGAAATTCACTTCTCCCCTCCCCATTCGTAATGGTGTCCGTGAAGTCTGTGTTACTGGGCTAAGGGCCTATCCCGTCTCATCCCTGTAGATGCAGTTAGACAGGGCAAGACCAGCATACAGGGCATTTGGTACCACGTTTGTTCTTCCTCCTATTTTCCTTCTTTAGTCTCAGAAAGAGGCAGCCAGAGAGTGATGCTGGCAATGGGGAGGGGGCCAGGGTTGAGGTATCAGCTCAGGCTCCTGCCTCTTCCCTCCCGAGCCTGCCTGCGGCGCCAGACTTGGCTGTGAAAGGTCTGGGCACGGGGGTGGGGTGATGCAGAAGCATGCTGGGATTGCAAACTAACTGCGGTCTTCAAGGAGACGACAAACCCTGAAGCCCCCATGGCCTGGCGGCAGCCCCCAGGCCATCTCTTACCAACTCTGAGAGTTGGGACATCCCCTTGATGTGCAAATAAGTCACCAACATGGTGCAAATAAGAGTTAAGGTTTGGTGTCCTACTGTCAGGGACACCAGGACTTTCTGGCACTTTGGGGGGCACACCAGGATGATGGTGGGGACTTTCGGGCAGCTCTCGTGGTTTTGGCTGAGGGGCCTGCTTCAGGTCTGGGTGCTTGGTGTTGAATGTGGATGTCACTGATGCTCTGAAAAGTTATTCTCTCCACTCTTCATGATCTTTATAGATTGCAACAAGCTGAATATTGAGAGCTAGTCAATTGGAGGCATCTTAGGTGGCCTTGGTGGATCAATATCCTGGGCCAGATGCCCACTGGCCTTCCCAAAGTTGGGCCTCATAAATCGTTCAGCTTGCTGAGCCAGAATCCAAAGCTCTGCACTGAGAATGTAACTTTGGGGCTCCTGTCCCCCTCCCAGAGACCGGCCTGGGTGACACCTCAGTTCCTCTTCTCGGAACTATTGTCACCTCTGGGAAGAACGGGGGCTTGTGTTTTTTTTTTTTTTTTTTTTTTCTCTTCCCCTTTATAAGCCAAGGAAGTGTCCTGGTTCCTAGACTCTGCCCCGCTGGGGGGAAGGAGGGGGAGAGGGAGGGGAAAAAAAAAAAGATTTCCACCTTATTGTTCAGCAGCTGGAAAATTGTTGTCATCTGTTCTGCCTTTCATTTGCTGAGAATGGAAAAAAATGTGGAAAAATTTGGAGAAATAAATCTCAATACCATCGTAGGAGCTCTGGCCCTTCCCTCTCTCCCCCTAGCATCCCGGCTGCTCTGCTCCCGGGCTCGCTCTTCCCACTTTGCTGAGCACTGGGGCCACGATGGGTTTGGGACTGGGGCTGAGCTGGGCCGGGCTGCTGGCCACCGCTCCTCGCTCCGTGTGGAGGGCTTGGGAAGCCACTGTGATGTCATTCAAGAGCTGCATAGCTACAGGATGATAAGTGAAGCCCTGGGGACCCAGCTGGCTGAAATTACAGACAGAGTTTTATCCCACTGGCTTCCTACAAGCCAGAGCGAGGCAGAGCTGGCCGAGAGGGGGAGAGAGCGAGGGAGCGAGTGGAGGGAGGGGTGGTGCGTGTGGACCGGGCAGGCAGGCGGCACTGGCTCCTCCCACCCCTGACAGTCTGAGGGAGCCCCGAGCAGGACACAGACAGCCTTGGGGCTGCAGCCATGGAGGACTTATTTGAAACTTGAGGCACAAGGAGCAGAGATCAGATCGGAGTGGTTATTTCTCCTCCCCTCTCTCCCTCTCCGTCCAGAGGGTAAGTGTCTGCTGGGCAGTTGTGTGTGTCCCTGCGTGGCGCTCCCTGTAGGACCCGGAGGTGTGTGGGGGGGGGTGCTTCTGTGCTCGTGGACCGGGATCTGCCGTGGACCCGGACCAGGGAAGCGCGTGGGGCGGTGTGGGGCTGTGGCCCGCCGCGCTGCCTTTGGAGGTGGCTACCTCCCTCCTGGACTTGCTGCCCTGGGACGAGTGAAAGCCGCCGCCTCAGGTCTGAGGGGTGGCTGAGTTGGTGGGGGGCAGAGTGTCTGAGCTGGCCTCGCTCACGGAGGATGAGAATGGGGTGGTGGGTGGAGGGAATGTACTGGAGGCATGGCTAGCTCCCGAAACATTCCCAGTGGGATGTTTTATTCAGGACACCCCCGCCCTCATTCTGTGGTCGGGGCTTTGTGGCACCCCCCCCACCCCGTGCTGACCACTCCCCCGCTGGCCGCCCGTGGGCTCCCATTCATGGCTTTCCCCCAACTTTGGCAGGGCCTGTATTGGCTCGACCATCCTCCTGGCCAGGGATCCCTGAGTGTCCAGGCGGACACCCTGGCCTGGCAGAAGGACTTCGGTTGCTGTGGGCTCGGGTGCTATTTTTACTGTCCTGAGCGCCTGTGATATCTGGTGCCCGGATAGGCCGAGGGCAGGGAGTGGGGGCGCCAGGCTCTGCTTATAGTGCCTGGCGTGGGAGCTGACGGCCAGGCTGGAGTCAAGCGGCTGGCCCTGAGAGTTCACGTTTGCCCCACAGGCGTGGGCCTTCGTGTGACTTCGGCAGGTCACACATCATCCAGGCCCCGGTCCCTCGGGTCTGAAATAAAGGTCACGATTGAGTTTTCTGTCCCTACTCCCTCTCTCTGGAGGAATTCCAGTAAGATGGTATCTGTGAAAGTGCCATGGGTCCTTCCTGAGGAAGGCCTGGGGACACATCTATCATCATCGCTTGATGAAGCCCCATATATTATATTGTGAGGTTCTTGGTGTGCAGCCATGAATGGAGTCCCCCTGCCCTCCCCAGACTTCAGCCATCTTCACCTTGAAGGCCGTTAGGAGAACAAGCGCCGAACTTCTCTGTGCTGGGTGACCTTGGGGGGGAGGGGGAGGGATTCGCTGAGCCTGCTGAGTGTCATTGCCTCCTGAAAACTGAGGGGTGGGCAGTGGAGTAACTGATCCCCTAAGACCCTTTAGCTTAAAACCTCATGACGTTTAAAAAGCTCTCTTGGCTCCGCTAACTTCCTGGAGCAGCCCGTGGGAGGGGCTGTCTTTCCAATTTCTCTTTGACTGCTGACTTTCTCCACCTTCAAGGCCCACAGGGTGAAGTTGAGACCAGGCCTCCACTTGGACATTGGGCCTTCTTTCTTTCTTGTCTCAGTGGAATGACGCAGGTGGCCACCCACCCTCCCTGGGTCCACAGAGGCGGGTTTGTGGGTATCTCTGGTGAGGTCGCTTGTACAGAGCACAGAGCCACCTGTGAAAAGATTGACAGCAGCCTTGAGAGGAATCTTATTGATCTTTTGTCCAGTCTCGGAAAACGTAGTGGGTTCCCTCCAAGTGCTATGAAACAAGAAGAGAGGTGTCTGTTTGCCATGCGTGGACTCGTCTGTCCCTGCCCACGGGGCCTGAGGGCCCATGATCCTCCGCGGACACCTCCCAATGTGGACCTAAGTCTCTTGGGCTGCACCTGTTGCCTGTTCTCTGCCATCTCAGAGGGAGTGTCTCCTCTGTGCGCTTCCCCTCCAGAGAGTTGCGTGCTCCTCTTCAACCCTAATTCTGCTGACCTTCAGAGTCCCCGAGGAAGCCCGTTTCCATCTGGAGATGTTCCAGAGCTCTCTGCAGCTGGGAGGAACAAAGGGCTGCCTCAGTCCCCGGCTGGCTGTAGGATGGGAGGTCAGCATGGGTGGAGGCTAAGGCTGTCACAGACAGGGGCACAGGAGATCCCTGCCACTGTTGCTAGGGTGTCTCAGGAGGACCCCAGGTTGTGCCTGGGCCATGGGGCTGAGGTTCTGCATGCCCCTGTCCATCACCATCCTCTCCTCACCCTTGCCTTCCTCGGGCAGGTCGCAACTCAGTGGGCTGCTCTGGGCTAGACCCCCTCTGCGCTCCCCCAACCAGAAGATTTTCCTTTTGGTGCGCTGTCCCGTCTCTCGCAGAGCCTGGCATTCTTGGCGGAATCCTGGGTGCCAGAGAGGGATCCCCAGAAGCAGCACCCTGTTCGATGCATACATCTAAATTTAAGAGTCATAGATGGACATGGAGGGGTCTGTTGACCCCCTGAAATTAGGTACGACATTTGTGTTTGTGCAATTTTTTTGGAAATTAGTCTAGGCTTTCATCAGCTATCCCCAAGGGTCCTTACCTAAGAAAACTAACGTCCACTGGACTGGAGTAGGGCCGCGGAGCCCTCTGAGAGACCCCATGGGTCCAGCTCTGGCTCAGCCAGCTTACAGGCACCTCCACCGTGCCCAGCCGGTGCTAATAACCACGTAAACACTCCTCTCTCGTGATGTTCTCTTTCTTCTTCCCTTTGGCAGAAGCTTGGGTCCACCTTGAACCTCTGATTTTTCTCGTCCCCGGGTGGCAGTGGAAGAAGAGTGTCTCAGTAGCTGACAGGACTATATAAAAGTTTTTGGATTATTTAATATAACGCAAGAAGCATTTAGGAAACGTATAATGTGTGCCAGGCACTGCATCCTGTAGAGCTGTCCTATATAGCCATGCAGGTTATGCCTTAAAGTCCAAGAGGCACTGTTCACGTAGGACATATTGTGAAGGGTACCTTCTGGGAACCAGGCACTGGACCGGGGTGTGTGCGGGGAGAGACAAAGGCTTTTTCTCCAGGAGCCCTCACCTTAGTGGGAGGACAAACATGGATAGCAATAGGGAGGTTGGTGTTAGAGTAGTTGTCTGAAGAAGGCAACAGGAACAGAGAAGAGGTTAATCTCAGTTTGGAGGGCTGTGGGAAAAGGGTTAGGTTGAGGAATGTGTCACAAAGAAGTTCAGACTGAACCTGAAGGAGGAGAAAGGGGTTTTCCAGGGAAGTTGGGAGCTTTGGGGAAGAAAAGCAAGGAAGGATCTTACAGGAGAAGGAACAGCATGTACAAGGCCCAGAGGAGGAAAGAGCATATGAATATTGAGTGCGTTGAAGGGTATTTGGAGTATTGAGGACAGTGAAGGTGAGGCTTCAAAAGGCAGACAAGGGCCAGATGAGAAGAGGTCTGGCAGTCCAGCAGTGGCGGGTTGGGCTTTACTCTGTGGGTGATGGAAGCTGTTAAAATAGGTAAAGAGGAATAGAGAGAGAGGAGAATAGTGTCCGTATGTCCCAGTTCTAGCTTACTAGAACTCTAGCTACTTAGCTCCTGAGTCTCGTCACTCAGCAAACCTTCAAGTGAGCATCTGAATCTTCACTCACCAGGCTTGGAGGCTGGGCTCTGTGTGGTTAAATGGTTGATGCAAGCTGACTTGCCATTAAGATGGGGACCATCCTTTGGAGTAACGGGGTGTATCTGGCACAAAGGTGGGGTGGGAAGGGGTACATCTCCTCTGCCTTCTCTCCAGAACTGTATCTCTGTGGCCTCCCTGCTACCTAGCCCCCTCCTCTGGCTCTTACACTGTTGCTTCTCAATAGCCCTGGTCCTAGCCCCAGCCTGGCTCCCTCCATGGCCGAGGGAGAGTCTGTGGCTAACAGGTTAACACGTCCAGAGCTTGCTCTCCAGGCTGCTTCTTGGCCTAGCCTCAGCCCTTGTCAGAGCTCACCTACTTCTTATTTATTTATTTATTTATTGATTTAGAGAGCATGCACGCACAAGCAGGGGAAGGGCAGGGAGAGGGAGAGAATCCCAAGAAAACTCTGTACTGCCAGCACAGAACTCAACATGGGGCTCGATCTCACGAACCGTGAGATCATGATCATGACCTGAGCTGAAACCTAGAGTTGGACGCTTAACCAATTGAGCCACCCGGGTGCCCCAAAGCTCACCTGCTTCTTGGACACACATGGCCTTTGATGCTCCACTCCCATGTGTAAGGAGCTGAGATTCCCTTTGGGTCTGCGGGGGCCCCGGTCTGCCTCTGAGCTACCTGTGTCCACGGTGGGCACGGTGCCTCTTCCTATTGGCATGGCATTGATTTTCTTCCACAAGGGTTGGTCATCACTGCTCTGGGCAATATATTTTAATGAATTGCTATTCTGCTGGATGTGGACCCAAAAGACTTTTTATCATGAAAGGCCCCATCCTGAAAACCTTAATAAATCATTCACTATTCAAAACAGGTCTGCAGGTTAGACAAGGAGGGGTCGCTCCTCACTGAATCATCACTAAAGGAAACTTCTTTCTTGCACTCGATCAGCCTGGCACCTTTTGTTATTAAAAAAAAAATTTTTTTTAACGTTTATTTATTTTGGGGACAGAGAGGGACACAGCATGAATGGGGGAGGGTCAGAGAGAGAGAGGGAGACACAGAATCTGAAGCAGGCTCCAGGCTCCGAGCTGTCAGCACAGAGCCCAACGTGGGGCTCGAACTCACGGACTGCGAGATCATGACCCGAGCCGAAGTCGGACGCTTAACCTACTGAGCCACCCCGGTGCCCCTGGCATCTTTTATTCTTTATGGTCAGGCCATCTGTCCTGACATCTAAACAAGAAAATTTCTCCACTAGACATGAGTAAGAGAAGTGAGGATCCTTAATCTCAGAGTCCAAAGTGCTGACCACTGGGATCAGGGTTTCCCAAGATGTTATCCACCTGTGTGAGCCCCAGAACCTTGGGAGAGCTAAAACACTGCTCTTTGGCCTCACCCCAGACCTATGAGTGAAAATCTTTGGGGGTGGGGCCCCAGAATCTACATGTTTTTAACCAATCCCTGGAGGAGATGCTTATGAACATCAAAATTGGGAAGCACCTGCCCTAAACCCGTATCACCTTTGCACCCGTGTTTCTTTCATTCTGGTTGAAGCGTACGGGATGGATGCGTCCCTCCTTCCCTGCATCCTGGCCTGTGCCGCGCCTCCTAGCACCGCACACACCTCCGCGGCCTGCTGGCAGGAGCCTAGGGAGTAGGTCCACATCCAAGTCAGCTGGGGATTTTCCTCAGGGCTTTCCAAAAGCGTGACTCACACATCTGGAGTACGGCCGCTGTGGAATAAGGGCCTCTTGGTACAATCAAGCTCAGCGTCGAGGGTGGAGTGCGGGTTCGGAGCAGCTGCTGGGGAGAGCCAGGAGATGTAGTCAGACAAAGCAAGTGGGGCCTTGAAAGGACTGCAGGCTTCTCGGCTTCCCTAGAGCAATGGCCAGGGAGAAGGCCCATGAGACAGGACGTTCTGGCTGGCTTGGCCTTGGGGCTGAGAGCTCTCCACTCTGGGCTGCTTGTAACTCGCGTTTCCCCTGAAGTTTAGCTTTCTGTTCCACTGTCACCCATGCCGGTGACAGGTTCCTCCTGTCCCCACGGCCCCACCAACCAGGCAGGTTGCCCCCTGCTCCCTGCCCCTGGATGCCCAGCAACCTCTCAACTGAGAGGATTTACGTGAACTGGTCATGCCCCTGGAGGCTTCTGGGACTGTGAGTTGAATCTGGTGGCCCCTCAGGTTTAGAGCCTCAAAGCCATCTCCCCCCACCTTTCTAAAGCCCCTCTTCTCTGGCTCTCTGTTTCACCCTCCTCCTTACTCTGCCTGCCTCTCTCTTTTGCCCTTCCTGCCTTAATAGATTGAAACCAGCGCTATGTTCCGGCTTCTTGTGGTCCTGCTAAATAGCACTTAACGCGGCCACGGTGGATGGGCAGAAGGGAATGATGGGCATGTGTGTACCTGTGTGGGGTGCGGGGAGCACTTTATCTCCTTTAGAAGGAACGGGGGTGCGTGCCTCCGCTGGGGTCATGCTGACACGCTGGGGTTTCAGTGAACCCTCACGGGGACTAGACAGACCCGGGATGGGTCTGGGGTGTCCTCACTGTCTCCCCCTGATGTGAAAAGGAAGACCAGTGAAGGTGCAGAAGAGCCCGGAACATGTAGCCAGCACTGGGTGGTCAGAAGCAGCTGGCTCCTTTTTGGAAGACAGCAATAGACATTTCCATTTGTTACTTTGCAAAAAAGATTTAGTTCAACAATTTTTACTTCTTCCATTTTCTTACTCAGCCTCAGTGGCCTGGCAGTTACTGTTCCTGATGTTGCTGCAAACAGTGGACCCCTTGGGGGTAGATTACGTGGCAGAATGAGCTTAATTTTGACATTGTCAGAATCAATGAAGGGGCCAAAAGGGACGAGATATCAGGTAGTGGTAATTAGTGTGAATTCTTCCTCCCTGCCTCCGGGAACGCTCTCTTAGCTCTCTTGCCAAAAGCTCTTCTTTTATGAACCCGAGTGAGATGCAGGAGTGGGTCCACTTTCTCCCAGAAGGAAAGGATACTTACAGGTTTGCACTGGTTTGCACCCAGCGGTTCTCATCGACCCTAAGTGCAGATGGGGAGCGTACTGGACACACCACCCTTTGCTTTGCTGTCCCCGCCACTTCCCAGACCACATGAGCATGGACTTGGGGGGATTAAGGAGGTGCAGGGGATGCAGGAGCTCCCTGGCCCGGAAGGCACCTGGCGTCTCACAGCGTGAGCTGCAGAGTGGGGCCAGGGCCCCGGAATGGGCCTGTTTCTCTGGTGCCAGCAGCTTTCCAGGCACAGAGAGAAGGAAGGACAGCCCTCCAGCCTCCTCTGACTGATGCGAGGGGCCCACTCTCATGGCACCACCCTTGGAAATCTGAGTGGAGGAGAGCCCTTGTTGGCAATGCTAGGGAAGCAGTCAGCTGGGGTCTCTTATTTGGTGTAGCAAGGAGCCCAGTTCTTTAGAGGACATGGCACGAAGGACAGCCTCTCTCCTTTAGTAGCTTCGACACCTTTAGGGACGGTGACAGGCCACTTAGAAGAGGCAGCCATGCTTGTATCTGCGTCTTAGCAACTATTAGGGGACCTGGCACAGGGAGCAGACCGCTGGAGATTCAGACCTATGTCTGATTCAGACCAGCCCCATCCCTGTGAGCCTAGGGCTGTGGCCACACTCTGGCCCCCTATCGCTTGGGGCCTGCTGCCGGCCGGCATCCCAAAGCCCCAGGGAAAACTGGGGACAGATAGATGGTTCTGGAGAGTTAAGTGAATGGGCAGAGCATCCAGCCCCCGGGGGGTGTGTGTGGACCGTGTGCCTTGCCGGCATCTCTGTGCCTGCTCCCGGTGGCGTCATTTGGTTGGCCTGTGGTTTGTGTGTGTGTGTGTGTTGATCAGGATGTTCCTGTTTTGTGGTTGTCTGATCACTTGTTTTTGGCCGTGGGCTTCTGTATGAGTGTTTATTTTTAGAGGCTGCCACTTCTGGCCTGAGGGCTGATCCTTGGACATGGTAGGAGCTTGTATTTTCTGGAATGATTGTGGCTTTAAATTTAAGTATTTATTTTTGGGTATTGCTGCCTTTTATGTGTTTATTTTACTGTGTGTGTGTGTGTGTGTGTGTGTGTGTGTGTGTGAGATACGAGAATGTGGAATAATAGAAATTGCGTGGTCTTTGAAGTTCTGATTTTAATTTTGCTTTTAATTTAGTTGTATTTTAATTGACTTTTAAGTGATTTTAAATCTCTGATTTTAAATCCTCGCTTTACCAGATACTGTGTATCTGCAGATACATGGTTTCACTTCTGTGAACCTCAGTTTCTCCCATCCTTAAAGTAGGTGTAAAACTCGCTGACTCACAGGATTAGAAATAATGTGTGTGTAAAGTGCCTAGCAAGGTGATTGGCATCTCGAGGTCACCTGTCTCGTGTACCTCAAGAGCGCACCAGGGCGTTTGATTTGGACGCTGGGTGTTCGACTTGGGTGATTATGAGCTGGTGTGTGTTTGTGTCTGGATGTCTTTGTGTCTGGTTTTCCCGTGTGTGGTTGGTGTGTGTGTGTGACTGTTGGTGTCTGGCTGGAGTTTGTGCAGTTTTTGGGAGGGGACTTTCTTTTCTTGCCAGCTGGGGGCCTGCCTCGGAGTGAGGGGAGGGGAGGTGCTTGTGCGTGTGTGCGTGTGTGTATGTGTGTGCGTATGTGTGTGTGTGTGTGTGTGTGTGTGTGTGTGTCGGGGCTGGAAGCTGGGCTGCTGACTGTACAGGGTGTGAAATCACCGAGTCCCTCTGGGTGGGGAAGTTCTTCGTTCCTGAGTCAGCCCTTTGGCCCTGAGCCACCCAGCGCTCACTCTTTCCTTTCAGAGAAAGTATTGCTCATGGGGTCGCCAGAGCTGTGTGCAGACAAAATGACACAGGGGACACCCTTCCTGGATGAGAACATCTCCTTTTGTGTTCTGGATTCCTAAGATGTTTCCCATGCCACCCTGGCCCCTGAACCCCCTTTCCAGAAGCCCATGAGCCCAGCATTCAGAGGAAAAGCACGGGGAGTGCTGGCTTGGCTGAACTCCATCTTGACCCAGTACCTCCAGGTCTTTGGGAAGCTGAGGAGATACCAGAGCCAGGCTTTGGACTGGGGCATCTTGCTCCCAGAGCACCCCAGCCAGTCTTAGACTTCTCTGTTTGGCCCTGAAGCCGGGTGTTGGGGCCCAAGAGCCTGGGGTAGGGGTCCCTTTGTCCTCCTCCCCTATATCCTCTGACCTCAGCTCTATCTCGGGTGGTGCGAGGAGATTTTAGGGTCTAGGGAACGGAAGCTCTTGGCTCCTTTCCTTGGGGAGGAGATGTCATTGCCTCCCACTGACGTCTGCTGATTGTTGTTCCCCCCGCGGCTCTCTTACAGAGGTGGTGGGACACACTCAGGGGCCTCTGGACGGGAGCCTGTATGCCAAGGTGAAGAAGAAGGACTCCCTGCACGGCAGCACCGGAGCCGTCAGTGCCACGCGTCCTGTCCTGTCGGCCACCCCCAACCACGTAGAGCACACCCTCTCCGTGAGCAGTGACTCCGGCAACTCCACAGCCTCCACCAAAACAGACAAGACCGATGAGCCTGCCCCTGGCCCCTCCAGTGCCCCTGCTGCCCTGAGTCCTGAGGAGAAGCGGGAGCTGGACCGTCTGCTCAGCGGCTTCGGCGTAGAGAGAGAGAAGCAAGGCGCCATGTACCATACCCAGCATCTCCGGTCCCGCCCAGCAGGGGGCCCTGCCGTGCCCTCCCCTGGCCGCCATGTCGTCCCGGCCCAGGTTCACGTCAACGGTGGGGCCTTGGCATCTGAGCGGGAGACCGACATCCTGGATGACGAGTTGCCCAACCAGGATGGGCACAGCGTGGGCAGCATGGGCACACTGTCCTCCCTGGATGGGGTCACCAACACCAGCGAGGGGGGCTATCCAGAGGCCCTGTCCTCACTGACCAACGGTCTGGACAAGCCCTATCCCGCGGAACCTATGGTCAACGGTGGGGGCTACGCCTATGAGTCCGCCAGCCGGTCGGTGCCTGCCCACGCTGGCCACACGGCCCCCATGCGGCCCTCCTACTCCGCACAGGAGGGTTTAGCCGGCTACCAGCGGGAGGGGCCCCACCCAGCCTGGCCGCAGCCAATGACCACCTCCCACTATGGCCATGACCCCAGCGGTATGTTCCGCTCTCAGTCCTTTCCAGAAACCGAGCCCCAGTTGCCCCCAGCTCCGGCCCGTGGGGGCAGCAGCCGGGAGGCTGTGCAGAGGGGCCTGAATTCCTGGCAGCAGCAGCAGCAACAGCAGCAGCAGCCACAGCAGCAGCAGCAGCAGCCTCGTCCCCCTCCTCGCCAGCAGGATAGAGCCTACTTGGAGAGTCTCGGGCCCAGCAGGCCCAGCCCCCAGCCGCTGGCAGAGACCCCCATCCCCGGCCTCCCTGAGTTCCCAAGAGCAGCCTCCCAGCAGGAGATCGAGCAGTCCATCGAAACACTCAACATGCTCATGCTGGATTTGGAACCAACGGCCGCCGCCCCCCTGCACAAGTCCCAGAGTGTCCCAGGGGCCTGGCCAGGGGCTTCCCCGCTGTCCTCCCAGCCTCTCTCCGGCTCCTCCTGTCAGCCCCATCCACTGACCCAGTCCAGATCTGGCTACATCCCCAGTGGGCATTCCTTGGGAGCCCCTGAGCCGGCCCCACGGGCTTCCCTGGAGTCCTTCCCTCCTGGCAGGGCTTACTCACCTTACGATTATCAGCCATGTCCAGGTGGGCCCAACCAGAGTTTCCGTCCAAAGAGCCCAGCCTCCTCCTCCTCATCTGCCTTCCTGCCAACTACCCATAGCCCTCCAAGGCCTCAGCAGCCCCCAGCCTCTCTCCCTGGCCTCACTGCTCAGCCTCAGCCCCCACCAAAGGAGGTGACTTCAGACCCCTCCCGCACTCCAGAAGAGGAGCCACTGAACCTGGAGGGGCTGGTGGCCCACCGGGTAGCAGGTAAGAGCCTCATGGGCCATCAGTCTTAGGAATCCCCTCCCCTTCCCTCTTTGGTCTTGGTTGGTCTCGCTGCGGGGAGGAGGTGTAGGCACAGCCGTCGCCCCTTGGCAGGTGCCGCTTGGACCTGGAGGAGAGGCTGTCAGGAGCCTCGTCCTAGCCGTCCCTTCCTGCATTCGTTGTCTGTTAGGCTGTAAGCCAGGCATTGAGATTCAAAGATCAGTGTCTTTCAGTTCCTCCTTTCAGGGAGTTTACCGTCTAGTTAAGGGACAGCTACACAGGAATGTAAAGTGTGCTGTGACAGAGGTGGGGACCAAAGCCCCAGAGCTGGAGGGAAAGCAAGGCTTACCACCTAGGGCAATCAGGGAAAGTTTCTTGGAAGTGGTGACTTTGGGGCTGGAGTACAGATTCTCTATGCAGAGAGAAGATGCTTTCTGCAACTGCCTGCTGTTCTCAGACTTCAGTTCCCAGGGGGAAGGTGTGGAGAAGGCTGGAGGGAGACCTCTGTAGACTCAGAGGCATAACAAAGATAGAAAGGGTGTCCTAAAGGCCTTGGGCTCTACCCGAGTGTTCAACCCTGGTGGGTCCTTTCAAGATATGTCTCATTTTGGTGGGGAGGCCAAGGTCCCCTTCTTGTTCAACTGTCCTGTTAGTCCTGGCTTTTGGACCTGCTCTGTATGAGAAGCAGGCACTGAGGAACCAAACTCTGTTTCCTATCAGAGAATGGGCTCATCTTCCTGGAGACAGGAGAGAGAACGGGGTGACCAGAGAGCTCACTGGGGAGATAAAGGCAAGAAATGGCCGAGTGTGCAGAGTCATGTTGGGAGGGACCAGAAGGTCTCCCTTCCTTCTTAATGGCCTAAGCCTATGACCATTCCATGGGGGCAGCCACACTGGGTGGGAAATCCTGGGGGTGTTTTTCATTGTGGAGGTAAGGCTGGGCGGGGATGGACTAGAGACTGGGGCTAGGGGATCTTGTGCCAAGCCCCTCAGCTGACAGGGTGGTGGGAGTTCAGGGAGAAGAAGAGGAGCCTGGGCGGCTGACTCTGCCCTCCACCCTTTTCCCTAAATTTAGGGGAAGCTGAGTCACCGTGCCAGCTGTAGGAGAGAGGGACACACCCTCCCTGGGGATGGACAGTGGGCTTGGGGAAGTAGCTGAGGGCAGGCCAGCTGGCTATTGGGTTGGGTTCAGGATTGGGGTGTGGGGGCATAGATGCCCTGCTGTACTTCAGAGGAGAGCACAGTCCCAAGTTCCACTGTCAGCAACTTCAAATTGGCCGTCATGAAAGTATTTACACCATGGAAGTTGGTAATCAGGGTCTCACCTCGCCTAGAGAGCTGGCCCACGAGAACATCATTGCTTTTAGTGGGGAGTCAAACACGGGATGAGTAGCTCTATAGCTCTAGACGTGAAATGCTTTATGGAGTGGTCCACAGGGGGCTGCCGTCTTTTGCTTTGTCCCACATCTGGGCCCTGGCTTCCTTGTCACAGATTTTGGTCAAGGGAGAGGGATGTGGCCCTCTTAATATTTTACAGAGTTGAGGTGGCCCGATGAATGGTAACGCTCTAGCCTAATGATAGGATCTGGGGGGCAGATTCTCTGGGGAAACAGAGTGAATTCCCTACCCCCCCACCAGAAAACCCTTCTGTGTAGTTCTCCTGGAGCTTGCCCTAAAGGAAGCCATACCTGAATGGCTCCAGAAGTGTGTTCATCTTATAGTGCGTCTCCCCTCAGCCCTTTTCTCTCCTGCCGGCTTCTGAGGTTTTGACTGTCACCATCCATATCCTTAGCTGCTCAGGCTTTGGCTGCCAAGGAGTCACAGGAAGGGAGAGATGTCGTTGGTACAGCATCTCTGTCTCCAGCCCTAATTTCCTCTTCTCTACCTCAGTCAGAGAAGGGATGAGATGCATAGAGAGGACAGATACGTTTGGTCCCCAGGGCCATGAAGGGACCTCTTTGGTTCATGCCCTGCCATGGAAGTATTTCCTATGTCAGCGGGTCCTGTTTGCCCTGCAGAGTGTGTGACGTGCTTGTGTAGGTACAGATGCACTGTCAGGATCATCGCGTGCAACAGTATGGGAGTCAGGGAATAGACCAGGACCGCTTCTTGCTGCTTCTTGTACATTCTTCTGCCAGAAGCTGGAACGTAAGCTTCAGCGTGAGTAACTCAGGAAGCTTAGACCCGAGGGAGAGCCTCTTCATGGCCACGAACCTGATCTGGTTTCTCCTGGCTTTTCTCCCACAGGTCTGCCTTTTCTTCCCTAGGCTCAATACCTCCTCTGTACCTTAATACTATATCCCTGGCTCATTCCACTTTGATCGGACAGGTCCTCCTATCTTATTTAAGCTTGGATCTCAGAGAACATGGGGGTAGTTTTCTTAACCTGATAAAGGGTAGGCACCAGAAGCCTGTAGCATACATCACACTTTCGTGTGAAAGGTTAGAAGCATTCCTGTTACACTAGGAACAAAATAAACATGCCTAGTATCACTGCTATCATTTAACATTGTATTGGATACCCTAGCCAGTGCAAGAAGGCAGGAAAAAGAGATAGAAGCCAGAGTTGTCGAGTTCATGTTACCGTATGATCCTGATTATGTGACTGGACTGATCTCAGATGTCTCTAGAGGTAGAGATTTCAGTGCATGCTGGAAATCAGGTGTGAATCTTATCCCTAAAGGAGTCTGGAGTTTAGTAAGGGGAAAAAGGACTGGAACTTTAAAATGAAGTCATTCCTAATAAGTGAGACATGGGGAAAGTTCTGTGGGAATGAAGAAAAAGGAAAGATCAGTATCAGCTGGAGAGATTGAGGAGTGAGTTGCGTGTGGGTTTTAGATAGAGCCTTGGAAGATGAGTAGGAGTTTGAAAGTGGGTGGGGTCATAGGAGAGAGAGGGTTTTTAGTGAAGACACGAAGGCAGAAGTGTTTGATGGATATAGGAGGTTGAGAGCAATTTAGGTAGTGTGAGAGGTCAAGAAAGGTAGCCTGGGGCCTGCCTCTGGTTGGTCTTAAAATACCAGACCAAGGAGCTTGAATCTTACCTGGTGGCAATGTAGGAACCCATGACTGTGTTTAGTCGGGAGAAAGCCATGATCAAAGCTGTAATTTAGGAAGATGTAGCTGGTGAATCTGGGCAGGAAGGGTGCAAAAGAGGAGACTTTGTTTGAATTAAGGAGGTGTAGTTGCTTATTAGGTAGACTGGGTTGGGGGATTGCATTAACATGCTGACCGTGGAGTTGAAAAAGAAAAGTGTCAAGGACGCCGTGGGAGTAAAACCAATGCATTTACAAGTTGATTGGATGTAGTGGGTGAAGGAGAGGAAGACGTCGACGATTATTCTGAGGCTCCACGAATAGGGGCAGAATGCTAGTTCCACTAACCAGCCCAGAGTTAGGAGGACAAGTGGATTTTGTGTGAGACAGAGATGCCAGTGTTCCCTATGTTGAGTCTGGAGGTGACGGTGAGCCTGCAGGTAGGAGAGATGTATGGAAAACAGCTAAACATTTGGAACTGGAGCTTGAAAGAGTGGAAAAACTACTGATTTTGGAGTCATCCTCGCAAAGATGTAGGTCACACCTTTGGGCATGGATGAGATCTCTGTGTCAGGGGGCATGGAGAGAAAAGTAGGACGAGATGGCCATGAGGAGAAGAGAGAGGAAGGGGACTGAGACGGAATGTTCAGGACAGTGAGAGAAGACAGGGACAGTGGGTCACCGCAGAAGTGAAGACGGTAGAGGGTTTCCACGGGGAGGGGTGGGGGGTTCGCAGTGTCACTGCAGAGGGATCATGAGGAAGAGGATTGGGAGAAGTTCACTGGGCTTGCCAATTAGGTGGCCCCAGGGATTTTCAAAGGCATATAGAGAGTGACAGAAAGCAGACTGCAGGAGTGAGGAGCGAGTGCAGGGAGAGTACAGACAGGATGTCAACTGTTCTTTCAAGTGGCTGTGTGATAAAAGGGAAGACGACAGTAGCTAAAGAGGGTAGCAAGATATCGAGAGCCTGTTTTTTCCTTTTTTTCTTTTTGTAAATTTAAGAGGCATGAGAATGTTTTTAGAGGAGAAACAGAGGTTGAATATGGAGGGAAAAGAAATAAGAAAAAGAATGTAAGAGAAAGAAAGAAGTTGCTAGAATAAGGTCTCTAAGGAGGTAAGAGGGGATATAGGCCCAGGAGCCCAGGTGGATGATTTAGGCTCAAGCAGGAAGTGAGATACCTCTTTGTGAAGCAAGAATAACGGATGAATACAGATATAGGGAAATATCTGTATCAAGCTTTGGGACCTCAAATTGAGAACCCAACATTTACATTTCATCATGGAAATAGGAGATGGCATCGAGGCCCATTCAGTCATTCATTCAGCACGAATCCCTAGTCTGTGTTAGTCTAGGCTCTGGGAAAACGGAGGTAAACAAAACAGGTAAAAATCCTTGCCTTCATGGCGGAGATGGACAAAAAACAAATAAGCAAACACATATATAATATGTCAGATTGCTGATAAGTGCCATAGAGATAAGTTAAAGCAGTCAAGCGTCAGTGAGGGGTAGAGGGTAGATGGGTGGTTGCACTTTACGTAGGATCAGAGGAGGCTTCACCGGGCCACCAGGGAATGCGCAGATGGGACAGCAGGTGCAAAGGCCCTGAGGTGGGGGTGTGCCTGATGTGAGGAGCCTAGTGGGGCATGAAGTCAGAGAGGTGATGGGAGTGGGGGCCGGCTTGCAGTGGGCCTTGTACGTGATCGTGAGAACTTTGGTACTCTGTGTGCTGTGTGCAGAGCAGTGACATCATCCGACTTGCTCTAGAAGGATCGGTGTGGCCAGGATGGAAGGAAGGAGACCGGTGAGGAGGCTGCCGCTATTGATCAGGGAGGTGGCTGTGGAGATGGTGAGAGGTGCTCAGGTTGTAGACACTTTTGGAGGTGGAGCCATCAAGGCTAGAGGTGGGATGTGAACAAGTCAAGGGCCGCTCTAGGGTTTTGGGTCTGAGCAACTAAAGGGTGGAGTTGCTCTTTCCTGAGATGGATAAGGTGTGGGAAGAGCAGGCTTGGGGGGAACGTCCTAAGTGTGAGTTTGGCCGTGATCGATTTGGGATGCCCTCGAAACCACCAAGGGGAGAGGTTGGAGTTTAAAAATGCGGGTGTTATGATGCCAGTATGTGATGTCACGTGAAGTGTGGCGTTGCATATGGCACCTAGCGGTGAGCACGGATACAGAAGAGGTCCTAGGACTGAGTCCCAGAGCCTCCCACATTTGACGGTGGGAGGCATGAAGACGAAGTGGCCAAGAAACCCGTGTGGAGCAGCTTGTGAAGCAGAGGGTTGGTGAAGGACCCTGGTTCCCTGTGCGGCCCCTGAGGTGTCAGGAGGTCAGTGACGGTGGATTAAAGGATGGCATAGTAGGTCTTTCTAGTGCATTCAGGTGGGCTCATTTTAACGACTTTTTGGTGGTGCCCAGCAGCTTTGGGCGGCAGTACAAATGTAAGGGGCTCCGGGGAAGAAGGTTACCTAAGGTACGTGTGAGGGAAAGGTGAAGGGCAGAGGGATGCTAGGAGGCTAGGGAGTGTGGCCCTTGGGCCAGGCTGGTAGGATCACAGCTGAGGCCAGGAAGAGGCAGGTGACCATGAGAGGAGACAGGTCCTGGGATGGGGCCAGGCCGATGGTGAGGGCGGGTGAGGTGTGGGGCGACAGGACTGTAGTCTCCTGGTCTCTGACTGGCACCTGCTCGCCCCATGCTGGGGTTAGAAAAGAAAGAGCTGTGGCGTCCCTGCCGACAGCGGGAGGTCCGCCTGGCCATTGGAGAAGCAAGACCCTCTCTTCTTGCCTGACACCCTCCCACCTCCCTCCAGCGTGTGGTCAGATCCTAGATTCAGAACACCAACTAATCTTGATTTTCTCTTTGTTTTTGTTTTGTTTCGTCTTGTTTAATGCCTTGTCCCTTGCGTTCTCCGTGTGTCCCGTGTCCACCTGCCCCCTGTGCTATGGGTGTGGTGCCTTCCTTGCCTGGTGTCATCCCCTCCCGCTCACCCCCTCCCTGCCGGCTCCCCGGGGTGGGGGTGGGCAGCATACAACGCCAAGCTGCAGAGCATCGGGCACACGAGCTTCCAGCTGCCTCCTCTCCACCGGCTCCGATCTTCCTCCCTCTCTGGTTGGTCCACCTCTGCCCCTTCCCCCTGATAAGTCTGCCGCCCTCACTATGGCTCTCAGCTTCTCTTCCTCTCTGCTCCATGGGCCGCTTCTTCCAAACTTTTGCCCAGTCTAGTCCTCTGTCCTCATTTTTCCATTCCCCTTTACCTTTCTTCCTTCCCTCTTCTGTTCTGTTCTTTTCATCTCTTCCCATTCTCTTTGCCAGCCCCTTACTGCCCCCCCCCACCCACTTCTCTCTCCTCCCTCTCTCCACACTCTCTCCCCCTCCTTTCTGCATGAGCGAGTGCTCCCACTTCTGCATGGACACAGGCCTGATGCCTTTTGCCTTGGCCTTATCTGCTGGGAACAGGGTCTGGGGTGACTAGATGAACTTACAGGCTCCCGGTGGACACGCAGGCCACCGCGTGAGTGTGCTCAGTAAGGGTGAGGACAGCCCAGCTCTCTGGCTACCCTGGCCAGACCACTCAGGCTGCTGGGCCAGGGCCTCGGTAGGAGCTAGGCTGTGCTTTGCGTGGGCCACCAGGCTCACGACAAAGAGCGAACATCTGTGCTCTGTCCACTCTAGAGCACACTATTCTCTGGGGATACAGCACACCCTCTGACCTCATCCTGAATCTCGGATCCTAGGACCCGTGGCCAAACGTCAGAAGCCCTGGGTGTGGTCCTGGCTCTGCCTGTGACCCATCTCTGTGACCCTGGGCAGATCTCTTAATTACTCAGGGCTCAATTGCCTAATGAGAAAAATGGAGAGATCATAGCCCTGCCATGTGTATTTTACGTTGGTGGCTTCATGGCCTCCAGTATGGTGGACCCTTTATCAAGGGTCTGTGTCTGCTCGATGATGCCCACTAACGTCTGCCCCTGGCCTCTCGGACGTAAAGGCCCATAGTCTTTTAGCTCTATGGAGGGAATCTTGTTATCAGTGCCCTGAGCCTCAAAGCCCGAAGGCCCAGGTTAAGAAGGCTGCAGTTCCGGGAAAAGGCTTAGGGGACAGTGGGGATTGTTGACTCCCAATGGCGGTATCTGGTGCTTGCACAGCCCCTCCTCTTCCCAGTCCGTGGATAACGGGGAGATGGCTCTAGCAGAATGCCCCCTGTCCGCCTCCTCTCCCCTCCCTTCACCCTTCCTCGGCCCAGTGGTGGGGAGTGTTCAGTTGGGCCTGGGGGATGGGGGCAGTTGTGGGGTGGGGGGGCCTGTCCCGAGGGGAGCTGGCATGGCTTGCCCTGGGGCTGCTAGTGTGATTGCCGTGTGGCTTTCTGGTGCCCTGGCCCAGCAGGTGGCCTCCCGGATACCCTGGCTTTCGGAGCCCCAGGCATGCCGTCGGACACCCAGCCCCGTCACCTGGAGCTGAGGAATCCAGTCTTTTGGAAATCGGAAGGCTGGAAAGAAGAGCTGGGTCTGTGGGGGTGGAAGTGGCCAGTCCGGGGGCTGCAGGGGAGACATGTGATGAAGCCTGACACCAGGGCATTTGTCCGTGGGACTCGGGTGGTGGGTGGCTGTGCTCGGCCAGAGCGGGTGTGTTGATGTGTGTTAGGGCTACCGCGCCCAGACTTGCAGTGTGTGTGTGTGTGTGTGTGTGTGTGTGTGTGTGTGTGTGTGAGAGAGAGAGAGAGAGAGAGAGAGAGAGAGAGTGAGTATGTGTGCGTGCCTGTGTGTGTGTAGGGAGACAGAGGCCCTGACAGACTGGGAACAGGCTCAAGAGACTGAGAAAGTCTTGGGGTTGAGGGTGGTGGGGGGAAGGAGGGGAGTGGGGAGCAAGCCTATTTTTATGATGGGTCAGTCTGCGGGACACAAGGGAGGGGTGTTCTCTCTCTGACACTGGCTGTTAGCTTGTGTCCAGCTGTCCCAGCTTGGCTGAGGAACAGTAGGACTCTCTTCCCTCCCCCTGGCCATGCCCTGTCTCCCCTCCCATAGAGAAGGACAAGAGAGAGGGGACACGCTCTCCAGCACTCCGGGGCATATCTGAGCCTGCCAAGGGGGACAACAGTGAGATACTGTGTTCAAAGAATGCGAGAGCCCTGGCCGGCCACTGGTGCCATGGGGCGCACTGCGGGGGGAGGGGCTGTCCCCATGGGAGTGGAATGTGGGGTCTTCCCCTTTCTGCAGACTCCTGGCTCTTTGGAGGTCATCCTGTCCATCCCCCTGCCTTAGGACTTGAGGAGGTGTGATCGTTCTCAGATGTCTGACTGCCTTGTGCCGGGGCCTCATGTCTCCACATTTGGGAAGCCCCTCCAGTAGTCTGGCCTCGCCTCTGCGAGGTGGCCACCATTTGTGGCCACCATCTGGGGCACCTAGACATGGAGGATGCTCTGAGCAAACCGGGAAGATTTTTCTCTGTCCCTCTGGGAGATTCAGGGCCTCGGATTAAAACAGACACACTTTTCAAGGGCAGACATCAGATCCCCAAACAGGCCACCCCTTGCAAAGACACAGGGACCTGCCAGAAAGAGGCTGCCGGGCTGGGTGAGCCGGAACTGAAAACCGGCCCTAATGCATTTCTTTTAACCTTGGGGCTGAACTTCGTTCCAAACCCCTAGAGCCTTTCCCAAATGGGCCTCCTTTGTCACAATTATTATTAGAAAATCAATGGCTATGTCTGTTTATTTCTAATGTTTTTGCCAGGAATGAAATGAGCAGCAGCTCTAGATGAGGCTGCCCAGGAGGCCTGGGGAGGAAGGGGCTCAGCGGAGGTGGGAGAAGCGGGGTGAAGGCAGGCGCACCCTCAGTTGTGAAGTGGCACTCGATGCTGCTGCTTCTCTGAGGGCTGGGAGCCTGGGGTTTGCTGCGGGGTCCCCTGGCGCTGCTCAGCCCTTTCAGGGCCTGCCTGCACCTTTGACCCGGGCTGATGCTCAGACCCTAGTTAGGGCTATGTGACCCCTATGCTTCTATTCTGAAAATAAGGGCATTTTAAGGTGAGGGCTTTTTTGCTTTAAGGAGAGCCGTTTGGGAGTCTGGATCACTGTCCCCATCAAGGGGCTCTTTTGTCTTGGTGGAGATAATAGGGAGGCTGCCTCTGGGCAATGAGGAGCCCAAAGCGGACCCCACCCCATCTGGGTACCGCTGTGCCTTTGTAAATTATGCCAGTCCTGCTGCTCTCTGGATGGGCCCCCAGTAATGGGACATGAGTGACTGTGTGTGTGTGTGAGAGAGAGAGTGTGTGTCTGGCCCTAGTTTGGCCTCGGCATCTTGCTGCTCATGACAAGTAGGAAGGCTTCCCGGCAAGTGCTTCTCATGGCAGCCTTAGTGGCTGAGCCAGGCCGGAGCTGGGGGTGGGGCACCTGGGGGCACGCCGACCCCACTGTGGATGGTAGACGATTCGCTCTGCAGGAGGGTGATTTCTGCTTGGCTGCGCTGGCACATTTCTAGTGGCCAGCAGTGGGCTGGGCACGCATGCGTGTGTGCGTGTGCGTGTGCGTGAGTGGTGTGCGGTGGGACAGCGTTCCCAGATGTGCTGGCATGAGGTTGGTGCGGCCAGCGTCCTACGTGGCCTTTGGAATATCCCGGCATTTCCTCTCACTTCACCTGCCCTCCCGGGAAGCGGTGAAGGCAGAGCTGAAAGTTCTCTCACACAAGATAATGAAGACAAGAAGCCTGTCCTCAGGCTGGGTCTTGGCCTCCGGGACCTGGGGAGTAAGTTTTCGAGGATTCTGGAGCCAGCTCCATGAGGCAATGGGTTCCGTGCCTCAGCCCAGCTGTGGGAAGACGGAGTGGGAAGGAAGGAGGGCGAGGCTCCCAACGTGCCCGGGCCTGTGGAACGGAGGGGATACAGAAAAGCAGATGGAGCTCATGACTTCAGCCCCTCTGCCTGCTGTTCTGCTGGGAGGGGGAGGGTGGGAAGCTCACCATCTTTGGGGCGAGGAAAGGGGTGAGTAGATGAGGGGCCGGCAGAAGGGAAGTTGGCGAGAGGTTTCAGAGATGCATGGGAGGAAGGGTGGGGAACCCCAGAGAAGACCGGCGATATTCTAGGGGCCAGCTGGGGCTGGGGACTTCACGATAAGACTTGAGTCATTTCTTTGTTTCTCCTCGGGAGCACCATTTGCAAGATGATGCATTATTGGCTCTTTCCAAATTTCTTCCCCACGGGCCTGATGTTGCTTGTCGGTTGACGCGGTCACCTTGGAGACTGTCTCTCCTCCTTCCACCTTCCCTCATTTCCCTGGAAGCCCTGGCCCTCTGCCTCCAGGGTTTGCAAAGAGTTGACATCTGTTTCTTGTATCAGCCCTTGTGCTTTGGGCCCCAGCCCTGTGCAGGGTAGCGATTCCCGGTGAAGGCCAGCCCAACCTTAGCAGCTCCCCCGCCCTGCAGAGAAAGCCTGGGGTGCGGGCGGAGGGAGCTGGTGGGGAGTACTCAGGGGAGACAGGCCCAGCTCCAGTGTGGCCCCTGGCTAAGGTGCACCGCCTTCTCTGGGGGGATTGGGCCTCATCGATCCTTTCTCGCCTAATATGCTCATTGCCTTCTATGCCCTGCATTCTTCCCAGGGGTGCAGGCTCGGGAGAAGCAGCCTGCAGAACCCCCAGCCCCTCTCCGGAGGCGGGCAGCCAGCGATGGACAGTATGAGAACCAGTCTCCAGAACCTGCGTCTCCCCGTAGCCCTGGGGTCCGTTCCCCTGTCCAGTGCGTCTCCCCCGAGCTGGCTCTCACCATCGCCCTCAATCCTGGAGGGCGGCCCAAAGAGGTGAGTCCTTGGGCTGTGTCCTGTGGCCAGAGAGGGTAGTGGAGCCCACCTGAACTATCCAGGGGCCCGATAGTCACCTGAGTGACACTCTCCTGTCAGTAAACTCAGTTCTCACCCTATGTCTCTTCTCTGGCATGTGGAAGCTGGCATTTCCCTCCCTAAATAACTTCTATGCTCCCACTTCTTACATCAACACTGAGGTTGAAGTTCCCCCTTTGACTCCTAAAGGGCGCCCCTCAGTAGGGTGGTAAGGATCCTGGGTATGACACAGATGACCCCAGTCTCTACACTCCGAACCCGATCATAGAGACTGACAAGAGTGTTGTTGAATTCTTTCTAGGTATAGAGTTTTCTTGGGATATCTAATTTCTATGTCAAAATGTTTGCACTTCTGAGCCATTTCAGTAGTTGGAGGCAGTAGATTCCAGTGTATTAAGGCTGGGACAGGGCTGAGGAATATGCATTGTAGACGTGCATCTTGGAAGATCCTGATACGAGTGGCCCATGTCGGATACAATCCAGGCTAGTGAGTTACTCTGGATATAAATGGCTCTTGGACATCTTTTCTCTCCTGACTGCCTTCTGGACCCGAGTCCCCCATCCCAGCCCCTTGTCTTTGGCCCCATTGTGGAGTATTTCCAAGGCAGGTGCCCCTCATTTCCACCCATGCTGGCCCACGGTTTTGCAAAGAGCCGATTTCCACGGTTTTGCAAAGAGCAGTGATGAAGAAATTGGTGGCCATCTCCCTTTGACCTTTGTGCTTGCCTGAGGAGGGGTGGGTGGTCGGGCTGGCGAGGGGACTAGTGGGCCGGTTACTTGGGAAGCCCCTGATTGCAGGGTATGGCCGCCAGTGGGCATCCCCTCTACCCGCCCTGTTCTTCTCTTGCAGCCCCATCTGCACAGCTACAAGGAGGCCTTTGAGGAGATGGAGGGAGCCTCCCCGACCAGCCCACCACCCGGCGGGGGTAAGAGCTCCTCACTGAATCTGTCTTCCCTGGGTCCCCTCAAGCCCCTCTCTCAGCCCTGGCCTGAGTAAGCACCCCGGTGTGGGGGGAGGTGCTGGCAATGCTGGGCATAGCCAGGATCTGCCACTCATTTCACTTCACCATCCTGCCCCACGTCTCTTCCTTCCGTTGTCCATACGCAGACATGTACGGATGCAGCAGCCACAGGCTTGGGATCCTGCTGACCTTCTGTGGGGTCCCCGGCCTCCCACCGTCTAGATTTTTCCTAACTGTTGAGAGTTTTTGCATCCTGCGTGCAACATCCCCCCCCACCTCCCCCAATTCCTAAAGCGACTGTGACTTGCCGATGTGTCCCTGAGATACCCTTTGACCTACTTGCTCCTGACGCCCATTTCTGTCTACATCCAGGCACCTGTTCTGTTTCAGGCAACCTACTTAGTTTCCATCAAGGAAAGAAAGGCCCAGAACACTCAGCTTGGCAGAGTCCCCATCTCATCCATCCTTGGTCTCCAGGCAGGAGCATTTAGTTTGTACCTCCTGATGCACTCATTGGAGAGGCAAAATCCCCCAAGGACACGGGCATTTCCAACCAAACAGAAGACCCGTCTGAGTGCAGGGGTGGAGTAGAAGAGGCAGGAGGAGCTGGAAGAGGGCAGCTGTGGGACAGCAGTGATGGGACAATACTGAGAAGGACTCAGGGGGGTCTGTGGCAGGCCCGGGGCAGCAGAGGAGGGAGAGACCGGGGAGGGGAGGAGGGTGATAACAGAACTGCTGACATGTTCTCCTGGTGGCTGGCTGTCCTGAGGAGGGGAGGAACGTGGCACCAGTCCCCCGCCACGGTGCCAGCACAACTGGTGTTGGCTGTCATCTGGGACACGCAGGAGGCCCAAGTCGTGAGCAGCAGCTCACGTCCAAGGAAAACAGGACACGAGTCACGTTTGTGATGAGACATTTTCTAGCAGCCGCCTTGAAAGACATAATAGGAAACCGGAGAAGTACATTTTAATATTTTTCTATTTAACCCCAAATATCTAAAATATTATCGTTTCAATAGGTAGATCAAGATAAAAATATTTTTTTTTAAATTTTTTTTAACGTTTATTTATTTTTGAGACAGAGAGAGACAGAGCATGAACAGGGGAGGGTCAGAGAGAGGGAGACACAGAATCTGAAACAGGCTCCAGGCTCTGAACTGTCAGCACAGAGCCCGACGCGGGGCTCGAACTCACGGACCGTGAGATCATGACCTGAGCCGAAGTCGGACGCTTAACTGACCGAGCCACCCAGGCGCCCCTCAAGATAAAAATATTAATGGGGTCTGTTACAATCTTTTTTAAAAAATGTAAAAAGAGGCCAATGAAATCCCTTTCAGTAACAGGTTTTATTTAACCCCAAAGACCTGTCATACAAAGAGATGTGTTGCCTTCTTATTTCACAGTAAGTGTTTGAAATCGGGCGTGTGTGTTACACGCGCAGCACATCTCGATTCAGATTGGCCACACCGCGCAGGTGCTCTAAAGCCACGTGTGTGCCTCAGGGCTCCCCTCGTGGACAGTGCGGGCCCAGGGCGGTCTGCTCAAGAGGCAGCTCTGTGGCCTTTTGTGACTCCGTGGAATCGCTCTCCCTGGTCTCAGCCCTCCGCCTTCACCCCTGCTCCAATTCGCGGTTGGTCCAATCAGCCAGGATCTTGGTCATCACTCTGTTTGGGATGGAAGCCATCTGGGCTGAGCTCGAGTTAGGTTTTGTCCCGTGTGCCTGTTCCCATTCTTCTCGCCCTGCCCTCGCCAGCCCTGGTGTCCCAGCGGGGAGAGTAAGTCCGAGGTTTCATCGGTGCACAGGGTTGGGAGAGAGGACAGAGGCGGAGAAATGCGAGGAATTTCTCTGTCGGGAAGCAAAAGCCTTGCCTGGCTTCAGGGCCACCCACTCGTCTGCCTCAGCAGAAGAGCCAGATGCCTGGGGACTGGGGCATGAGTGACGAGGCAGCTGGAGATGCTTGAGGTGGAGCCAGGAGAAACCTCCCCCTGCCTCTTGTCCTCTTCACCTTGGGTCACTGGGCCACCTGTGCCTCTGCTACGCCAGCTGGGCCCTCACATGCACACCTGTGGGCTGGAGATGCTTCGTGCCCATTCCATGGGCAGTGGTCTCTGAAGCTGGGCTCAATCCTCCATAACTAATCACGTTCAAATTCATTCGTTTGACAAACATTAATAAGTGCTTCATAAATATCTCTTGCAAGACACCATTTTCAGTAAGGGGGGGGGCTGGAGGGTGGTGGAAACCAAAAGTGTGTGTGTGTGTGTGTGTGTGTGTGTGTGTGTGTGAGTGTGTGTGCACGTAAGGAGAGAGACCTGCAAACCTGGATCTGCCTCACTACCCAGATGTGTACGTTTGTACACATTTGTCTCCTGTGCTGTATTTGTCCAATCGGCACCTAAGGATGGTGCGAGGATAGACTCTGCCCCCCACCTGGACCCCTGTGAGTTCCCACTGTTCCTGTGTGCACCCATGTACACAGCCACCTGTGCACCAGCAACTTATGTATGTCGCTTGCATTGAGAGCGTGTAGCTTTTGTTTCCTGTAGGTCTCTCTGCCTTTTGGGAAAAGGATTGTGTGTGGGGGGGTCCCAGAGCTGCTGTGGGGGTGCTAGGCATCGGAGGGTGGCCGCTGGTCTGTTGAGGCCAACGGCGTATGGCAGGCAGGCTTGGGTCCTGGCCGAGGCTGCGTGTCCTCAGGGCCCGTGGCCTCTGCACGCTCCCCGTGGCTGGGCTAGGAGACACAGAGTTGCTTCTTTGCTTCTTCTCAGAGGTGTGTTAGGAGAGGCAGCTACTGCCACCGAGGAGAGATCTCGTGGCTGGGCATAACCACCGCCCTGCAGTTCAGCTCGGACGCTGGCCACGTCCTTGGCTGATGGGAAAACGGCTGACAGCCCTCTCTGACCTTGTGTGTTCCATGACACTTCTAACCCAGATGGGCAGCTGCGAAGGGCCCTGGGGTTTGCACAGGGAGTCAGTGCTCTTGGCCAAGGATGGTGGCGATGGGGCTTCTCCCTCTTCCCGGACGCTGGGATTTGGGGGTACAGAGAGCCTCACACTGAGAAATTCTCTCTTCCTGGGGTTTGCAAGTGACGTGGTTGGCTGAGGGCTGCCCTGGGGTCTCAGGGTGGGCACGGCTCTTCCCGGGGTCCCTTTCCTCCCTCTGTCCTTTACAGGATGTGCCATCTTGATATCCCATTTCCTTTAGTTCTCTAAGTCCATTGAAATGCGTGGTATAGAAAGACTGTGCATCGGCGGGGAACAAGAGGATGAGGGAAGGGAGAGTATAGTATGGAGGAAGTCAGAGAAAGCCAGAGAAGCCTGTGTGTATGTCGTGAGCCGTGGCGATTCAAGGGGATCACGGCGATGCAACTGAGGTCAAGAAATTACTTTCTTGAGGTTGAGGGCCAGGCTGAGGGGCAGCTCCATGTCTTGACTTTGTCTACCCTTGGAGCTGTGGAGGAACACAGAGACAGGAAAGGGCAGTGGCAGCAACTTCTGGGACTGGGGCTGGTTCTTCTGCACCCCCTCCTGTCGCCCACCCCTCACCGACATGCCCTCACTTATGGGTGTCTGCACTCCTGCCCCTTTTCCTCTCCCCACACCTCTCTCGCCCCGAGGCTCACTCGCCGTGTCTCCTTTCTTCTTTCTGGCACAGTGCGCTCCCCTCCAGGTCTGGCCAAGACACCCCTGTCGGCTCTTGGCCTGAAACCCCACAACCCAGCGGACATACTGTTGCACCCTACCGGTGGTGAGTGACTGGGCATGGAAGGTGGGGGGGGTGAGGCCAAAGGAGTGAGTCAGCATCTGAGGACCCCTGTGGTCCTGGGCGGGGCCTCAGGATCTAATCAGAAAATGCCCCGAGGTGATGGGTTCTCAGGACCCTTCTGGAAACAAGATGGCAACCTGGCTTTGTGCCCACACTGTCAGGTCTGAGTGGGGGTTCTCTGTGCAGGGGTGGAGGCGGGTAGGTCCCTTTATAGTCTTCATGGGGTCAGTGCCACTCCCGGGGTCCTCTGACAGGGGGATTTGGAGGCTTGGCCTCAGTTTCCTTCTCTGCCAGAAGCCTGGCTCTGCCATCCCCCAGTGTTCAGGCACTGTGTACTTGGAAACACGTACACACACACACACACACACACACACACACACAGATGTACACACACTCCCAGTTCACACCTCCTACTTCCTTATCACGTGCCCCAGCTCCTTTCTTCCCTGTGGGGAAGGGGAGAGTGGAGGGCCCTGGTCCCTGAGTGGCCATTCTGCACAGGCAGAGCCCAGAAGGTTGTTCCCTAGACTCTGGCTTTAGGGCTGGGCTGGGGCTCTTGGGGCCAACTTTGCTTTTTCTCCTTAGTCACCAGAAGACTGATCCAGCCAGGTAGGAGGGCAGTGACACGCATGTGTGACCCACACGGCCAGCACAGCCTCCCACTTGGAGGTGTCTGCATGGCCAGGGACACTGAGTCACCAGGGAGCAGAGGGGCTGGGGCTGCCTCTCACCGGCCAGCACACTTCTGCTCGAGATGTAAGCCGAGGGGGCAGGGGCCGTGAGAGGGGCCGGCTTTGTCCCTGGGAGCGAGGCTGTCCTTGAACTGTGCACCCTGAGCCCTCAGGGTCCTGTCAGGGTGGATCTTACCCCTCACTCTGGGCTCTTCCGCCCTGGCCTCACCTCTGCTTTCCTACCACCTCTTTCTCAGTGAATTCTCTTTCAGGAAATAATCCCTGTTAATCGGTCTCTCTCTCTCTCCTTTCTGCTCTTCCTCACCTCCTCATCATCTGCCTCTCTTTCCTGCCTCTCCTTCCTGCTACCTCTCCTCTCATCTTCCCTCAGAGGAGGATGAGGGGAAGGTGGTGACAGAGCTTCCCAAAGGTAAGTGTGGCTTTGCTGGTGGCCGCTTCACTCTCTCTGAGTCTGGCAGTGGCTGTTCACGAGGGGCTTGGTTGGGCTGGCTCGGGGGCAGTTCTCTTTTCTGATGGGTCTCAGATGACCAGGTACATAGCTTTCTGGTCCCCACCCCCTGGTGATGAGCTGTCCCCCTGGATGCTGCCCCGAGTTCTGACCAGGGAGCTGGGCACAGGTTCAGGCGTAGCCAGCTCCGGGTGCCAGTGTGGTGCCCCCTCGCGATGATCCACCCCCCCTCCACCCCCGCCCCTTCCTCCCCCAGCGACACTTCTGCTAGCTTGCCTGCGGTGCGGCCAGCCCCCTCAGAGGGCGAAGGGACACACGTTATCCCACTTCCTGGGGCGTGCCCCACGTGCATAGCTCAGAGCAGGTTTCTCAGCAGACTTAGAGCCGAGAGTTGCCCCCTTGAAGCCCTTGCTACCACAGATGGTAGGTAGGGAGTCTGCTTTCTGGAATCTTGGATGCCTCTGGGGATTTCATGACAGCTATTGATCTCCTCCCACACAAATGCATCGGGACACCGTGCACATAACTTTGACAGTTTCAAGGGGTTAGCATGTCTGTGTCCCAGCTTAACCCTCAGTTTAGATGAATTCTGTGTTGTACACGAAGCAGAGCAGAGGACATAGGAGGGGACATAAGCAGAGGTGGGACACAATCTGGTTGGAGGCCTTTAACTTATTAGGAACAGGATTCAAGTGATGATTCAAGAGCATCAGGTTTTCAATGAAGGGGGTGCTGGCCGAGGCCGTCTATGTGTGACTCTGGGCATCAGGGTCCCCATCTCCACCAGGGGGGCTTGAATGAGGTGGGCACTGAGGTCCCTTCCAGCTCTGACACGTTAGATGTTCTGACTTCCTCCTCGGGCCCTGGTTCCATGTGGCCTGTTTTCTTTAAAGGCTCTATCTGCTTTTCCGAATCCCACCTGCCTCGTTCCTTTGCACTCACCGCCTTGATTTCCCACCCCCAAAGTGGGCATGGGCTGTGCCCCTCTGAATCTGCGCACTGGACACCAGCCAGAGTTTGGGCAGCAGCCCCAGGCTGCCTGGGGGTTGCAGAACGAGGTGGCTGCCAGCAACAGGCCCCAAGCAGGGGGAGCCACAGCGTGCTCTTGGCTGCCCTTCTCCCCAGCCTCCTATGGGAGTCGGGGGTGGGGAAGGGCTTTCCCCCAGGCCGGCTGCTGGCTCCTAGCTCCTGACAGGGCAGTGGGGATGGGACAGGAGTCCAGAAATGCTGGGGCCCAGGAGCACCCACAAACCCTCTCCAGTGGGAGGCTCTGAGGGGGGATTATCCCACAGGCTGATAGGTGCTGGGTGTTGTGTTTCCCACTTTGGGGTGACACTTCAGAGAAGTGAGTCTCAGCAGAACTGAACTGCCCATTTTACCGCACGAATGACTCTCGGCCTTCAAGGCCCCGAGTCCTCCGACCCTCCTTCGTGTGTCCGGGAGCCACAGAGTTTGGAGGGGATGATTCTTGGGGATCACCTCTGCTGGACCCATCGTTTCCACAGATGTGGGACGGAGGCCTGTGTTGTGAGTGAGGGTCTGGGGCTTCAGTCCAAGGCCCCAGTTAGGAGGCAGCAGGGCCCAGACCGGACTTACAGGTCTCCTGTCTCCTAGTCAAGGGGCTATTTCAGAGCCCCCCTCCTGCCTCCAGACACTGAGCCCCAGGATTCCAGCATGGGGGTCAGAATTTCTGTCATGGCCTGGGGTACGGGGCGGGAGAGGGCCGGGGAGCGAGGCTCCCGGCCAGTTCCATTTTCCCTGACTCATGTACCACCTCCCTGGTCAGACCAAAGCACATTGTTTGCTGACCCTCCGAAGCTCTGCTTGATCTCCCTGCTGAAACTTTGGTGGGAAATTCAGAGAAAGATGCCTGTGAGGAAAAATGATCAGAGGCAGAATTACTCGGCTAGAGGAAGAGCAGATTTTAGGGGGATCTGCTCTCAAGGCACTGTGCTAAGTGCTTTACATGTATTCTCTCATTCTTTGATTCATTGATTCCATATTTCACGTCCCTATTACATGCCAGTCACTGTGCCAGGCTCTGGGAATATACTGATACGCAGTACTGTGATTCCTAATCTCATGGAGCATATACTCCATGAGTGATCAGGAGCCAGAATTAGGTTACTTGGAGTTACGCATTGAGATGGCACTCCAAAGGGAAGGGATACAGTTTACGAGACCTTATAGCCAAGAACCTGATGTTGGTTGAAGAAGTAAGATGTGAGGGTGAGTGACATTAACCTGGTGAAACTGGGAGGTGAGAAAAGCATTTGATGTAGAGAAAAAGCATGTACAAAGGCCCTGGGGTGGGAGGGAACTGCATGTTGTTTCTAGGAACTGCAAAATCAGTGAGGCTGAGAGCAAGAGGGAGCTGGAGGCTGGAGTAAGGGGGAATGGCTTTCTTCCTCTCCTTCCTTCATGAAGAAGAGAACTCAGTCCCCAGCCCCACTGTTTCCATTTGGAGGTTGTACCCTGGGCGAGGGTACACTGTAGGCAAGGGGGTTGGGGGGCGCTGCAAGTGTAGATCAGCAAGGATCCCAGGGTGGCCAGGGAGCGGATGGACGTCCTTGTCTTCCAGTGAGAGAAAAGGGGTGCTGAGGACTGTGGGCACCCGGGGTGAAGCCAGGAGCCTGGAAAGGTACAAGAGGAGTTTTCAGAGAGTGACCCAGAATGGCAAGGGATGGGAGGGGAGAGTGGACTCTGGCTTTGCGTCTCCATTGCCATTTCTGTGGGCTCCTTGTTGCATGGTTCCTCTGCCCTGATGGGTTACCCCAGGACACAGCTATCCCCCCCCACCCCCCAAGACTAAAGACACATGAAACGACGGGCTTCCGGACTTTAGCTGGCCAGTGTGTGCGCAGTGGGCGGGAGGGCAGCTCCAGGTCAGACCGCCTGTTTTCCTAGGCCAGCTGTGTCTCTCGGTCCCCTGTGACGGGCTGAGGGACTTACATTCTTCTCCTTTGCTCATGTAATTGCCATTGTTATTATTATTAATAGTTCTGGCTGACATGCTGGAGTACTGGGTCACAGCCAGCTCTTGGTGTCCCCGTGGGGCTCTGGCCCTTCTCTAGGCTACCGGGAGCCAGCGTTGAGAATCAGGAGACCACAGTGCTAGTACCTATGGCCATTGATTGGCTGTGTGTTCTGGGGCAAATCACCCCACTTCTCTGGGCTGAGGAGACGGGTGAGATCAGGGGTCAGTAAACTATGCCCACATCTGGCCCATTGCCTATTTTTGTAAAGAAAGTTTTATTGCCATACGGCCATGCTGTTTTATTCACGAATTGTCTATGACTTTGTGCTACAAATGCAGAATTGAGTAGTTGCCACAGAGACCATTTACTAAATGGTCTAAACGATTTACTATCGAACCTTTTACAGAAGCGCGTGCCTGCACTGGGCCAGAGGGTCTCTGTAGTGTCTCCTGGCTCCAGCAGGCCCTCGGGCATGGTCGGCCCAGAACCAATGCCTTTGGAGTGACAGAGGCCTGGGGCTTCTGTGACATGGCTGGGTGGCCTGGCTGGTGGAGGGGGGCTTTTGAGTAGGCCTTGCTTACCTCTGCCTGTATGGACTCCAGCTTCGGACACCAAGGTGGCTGGTTCTGTATCACCCTGTGCTCCGTACCTGGAATACAACACCCCATGCTTGACCCTCTGAAGACATCTTGCCCTCCCCCCATCTGCTGTCACACAGTCCTGGCCCTCGAAAGCTCCAGGGGCCTGGCCGGCCCAGGGCAGCACGGATTCTCTGGTTCTTCACTTTCTCAGGCTGATTTCAGCGGATGCCCCGATTGTGGGTGGTGTGTGAGCCTGTGTTCTGATCATGTCCCTCTTGGGGGAGACGGGATGGTGCCAGGTGTGGAGGTGGAAGGAACATCATCCGTCCCTGCTCATGTCCCTGGAGAGGCCGAGTGCCCTGCTTCTTCTCCCTCCGTAGCACGGAGTTAGTTTCAGGCCTGGCCTCAAAGGGCTGGGAGGAGGGTCAGACAAACGCCGGCTGGGGGTCAGGAGATCTGGCTCCGGGCCGCACCTCCGGACACATTGATCGCTCTCCCCAGGCCTCAGCGCCCTCACCTGTAGAACGGCCTTGCTGGCACTTGTCCCGCAACCCCCCCGGATTCTGAGACTCTGCTAAACACCAGACAGGGATAGTCATGTCGGTCTCGGGAGGAATGCTAAGTGTGTCAGGCAAGGTGGGTGGGTGTGTCTTGGCAGGGAAGGGGCTGGGCGTGACTCACCAGCGCGGGCCTGTTGCTAGGCCAGCAAGCCTGTTTGTGGATTCTGGGCGTGGGTGGAGCCCATGTGAACCCTGGCTCTGTCCCGAATGTGGGCAAGGCTGGGCTGGAGCTCTGGGTTCACTGTAGAGCCCAGACTCCAGCAGTGCCAGGGGGACCTTGAAGGGCCTGGAGGTTGGGTAGAAGGGTCTTTGAAGGAAAGAAGCCACTAAAAGGGGTGCCAGCCATCGACAGGTGTCCTAGCTCTAGGAGGGAAGAGTCTACGATGGCTGTGTCCAGCAGCAAAGCTGGGGTCCGTTTCTGGGAAGCTTCTGTGAGCGAGGCCCTGGTTAAAGGCTCTGTGGGGGCTCTTACAGCTTCTCCAAGACACTGGGAAGAGGGGGAGTGTGGGTAGGCCGGAGCCCGAGGAGTGCCCTTTGCATGCTTGGCTGTCCTTTGGGAGCTGTCCCCACAGGCTGGGGAAACGCTGTTGGGTTCCCTGACAGGTTGGGAGGGGTCTACACTGCACCGTCGTGGACCTCAGTGTCTCTTCTGGCCCTTTCCAGAGCCCCGGAGCTACGTGGAGTCGGTGGTGAGGACGGCAGTGGCTGGGCCCCGAACTCAGGACCCGGAGCCCAAGAGCTTTAGCGCCCCACCTGCCCAGGCCTATAGCCACGAGATGCCCCTGAGGAATGGGACCCTAGGAAGCTCCTTTGTCTCCCCGAGCCCCCTCTCCACCAGCAGCCCCATCCTCAGTGCTGACAGGTAAGTGGGGAGGAGGGTCCAGGCCTAGATCTGCCTGGAGTGCGGGCGGGTAGAAATCACGTCCAGATGGCTGCACCTTGGACACCAGCCCCCCAGGGTGCATTGGGAGAGCATCCCAGGTGCCAAATCTCGTGGAGCATGAGGATGGGTGAACTATAATTCCCAGGCTGAATTCAATGCCACCATCCAGAAAACTGTGCCGGACGTAAACCACCATGCACCGTGGTAAACCAGTCCTTCCCCCAACTTTAAAACCTAATGACAGCACCCACTATCTAGTGAGTCTTCCAGTGTGCCAGGCGCTTTGCTAAATGCTACTCTTAGGATACTACTTTTCAGAAGGGGAAACTGAGGCACAGGGAGGTCAAGTAGCTTGCTCAAGGTCCTGCAGGCTAAACAGTAGCGGAAATAGGATTCAGACCAAAGGCGTCTGGCTCTAGAGCCCATGTCTCTCCTGGACCTGCATTTAGGTGCCCGCCTGTCACAGGATGACAGTCGGACGTGCCCAAAGCAGACATGTACGTGTCTGGAGCTCCCAGCAGGAGGCTACCGTTTCTGGGTAGGGGTGCAGAGAGGGTTTCTGGGGGCTGGAGGTATTTGTGGTGAGGCCAGGAGGGCGAGCAGGTGTTGAAAGGGGGAGGGGGAGGGAGAGGGCATTCTAGCAGGACAGCACAGCCGGGGCGAAGGACTGGGGTGCGGATGTGTTGGTGCGGGGGGCTGAGGGCACACAGCGGCAGGTGAGGAGGGCCGTGTTGGTGGAGGGCGCCTGGCATTCGAGGGGGGTCAGACAGAGAGGAAAGCCTGGAATCAGGCAGGGGAGGGCTCTGAAGGGGAAGCCCCCTTGTGGGGGGTAAAGTGAGACGCTGCTCAGCTGGGGGAGTGGGTGTGGGCTTGGCGACAGGGAGAGCATGACCTGACACAGGACAGGGAGCCGGGGGTGAGCTCGGGCAGGGTGTAGGGTGCCGGGCACGGGGGTTACGGACTAGGCTAGGCTGCCCTGGGACGGGAGACAGCTGCTGGGCGTCCCTTTGCACGTCCACCCCCTTCCCTAGCCTGGGCTCCTAGGAGGCCTTGAAACTCTCCAACCATGTCACCGGCCAGGACCCGGTGGCTGAGTTTGCCGCAGGCCCTCCGCCCTCTGTTGGTCCCGCACGGCACGCCCCCTCCCAGGTCAGCATGGGGGTGGCTGGGTGAGCAGAGGTTGCATTCTTCTGCTCTTGTAAGAATTCTGGAACCTCAAGCCAAGCGTGCACCCTCAGTCCACCTTGCCCCCTCCCCAGCCTCTTGACAGGCAGACGGCTCCACTTCTTGGGAAATCTGCTCCGAGCCAGAAGGTGCATTCTTCCTTTCAAGGAAAGGACATTTCCTAACCTGGCCAGCCCCCCTCCCTACCCCCACCCCCCCCACCGCTCATGTCCAGGGAGCCCTGACATCAGGAAGTTTTCACTGTTTCTCACTCAAATTCCTCCTGCTGTAGAGTTGGCTCTTTTCAGGGCTCAGGAAGCTAGTGTTTCTCCTGTGGGGTTAATCTTCCAGAACTCCATGTCAGTCCCCCCGACCCCACCCTGCTCAGCCGGACACTCCCTCCATTCCTCAGAGGCCATGTTATTCCATACCAGGAATGGCATTCCACTCTAGCCACTTCTGGGATCTGAGGTAGACTTTTTCTTGGCCTGGCCCGTGACCTGCCTCTTGCCCTTGGCTCTTGCCTGGCCCCCCACCTCACCTCAGCCGGGGACCTGAGCTTATCCTGGCCTCAGCCTGGCCTTGAGACTCCCTCCAGTCTGTATTTCCAGGTTGGCCCATATTCTTGTGTAAGGACACCCTCCCAACCCCTACCTCAGCCCCCACCCAGGGGCTCCTGGAGCAGAGCCTACCTGCCACCTCCCTGCAGCTGCAGCTGATGCAGGGTCCCTGTCAACCTTGGCCTCTCCCGCCATGTCAACAATGGATAGGAGTTTGGGTCTGGAAGGAATCAGGGTTATCTGATCCAGCCCCCTTGCTTCCCACATGAGGAAACTTTAACAAGCACGATCCAGGTTGCCCTTAACCTTGGAGGAGAGCCTGTGATTGTGGCTGTCTGCCAGGTACAGTCCCCTCTGAACTGAACTTTCCAGAGTCTTAGAATTGGGAGCAACCTTTGTGCTCATCTACTGTAACCTCCCGGTGGAGGAAATTCCCACCACAACATTCAAGAGGTTGGTCATCTTCTGCTTAAATGCTGCTAATGACGGGAGCCTCATTACCACGCAAGGCAGCTTGCTGCATTAGTGGCCAGATCCAACAGCTGGAAAGCAGACCTTACAATAAGCTGAACTGTCCTGCTCTGAGACATGGTGTCTTTGCCTTTTGCAAAGACAAAATGGGAATGAGAGCCCAGGTCTAGCGGGTCTAGGCAGTGTTCAAAGATGCTAGCAGCATCCTGGGAAAAGTGAGTCAAGGCAGGGATACTCCTGGTAGGAACAGGAGCCAGGTGGTTTGACCCCACCCTGGTGTTCAGTGTCTGTGGTGCTGGAGGTGACATGGGGACAGCCATCTTCAGTTTCCATAAGGGAGACCCCTTGCTTTGCCTTCTGGTTGAGGAGTCAACAAGGGGCAGTGGGGAAAACATGGGCTTCAGAATCAGATGCGACTGAGTTGGAAGCCTGGTCTTTTATAAGCTATGTGGTCGTGAGCTTATTGCCTAACCTCTCTGAGCCTCTCTCTTCTTCTGATGGTTCCATAGGGTGATGTGCAAAAGTGGTGACATTCTGGCTCATGCCAGTGGGGCTCCTAGTGTTGCCGCTAGCGGTGGGGGGGGGGGGGGGGGGGCTGAGTGCTCACTGCAAGCCTGGCCTTCATGAAATGCCATCTTGACGTCTCAACCTGCCCCTCTCTTTCCAGCACTTCAGTGGGGAGTTTCCCCTCAGGGGAAAGCAGCGACCAGGGCCCCCGGACACCTACCCAGCCTTTGCTGGGTTCCGGCTTCCGTTCCGGCAGCCTGGGACAGCCTAGCCCTTCGGCCCAGAGAAGCTCCCAGAGCTCTTCTCCTCTCCCGACCGTGGGCAGCAGCTACAGCAGCCCCGACTACTCACTACAGCAGTTCAGCTCCCCAGAAAGCCAGGCGCGGGCTCAGTTCACCGTGGCCGGCGTCCACACGGTGCCTGGGAGCCCTCAGGCGCGCCACAGGACAGTGGGCACCAACACCCCCCCCAGTCCTGGCTTCGGCCGCCGGGCCATCAACCCCAGCATGGCTGCCCCCAGTAGCCCCAGTTTGAGCCACCGCCAGGTGATGGGTCCAGCGGGAACTGGTTACCATGGTAGTGCAGTCTCCAGCCCCCAGAGCAGTACAGCGACCACTCCAGGAAGCCCCAGCCTGGGCCGGCACCCCGGGGCCCACCAGGTTTCAGGCCTCCACGGCAGTGTGGCCACTACTCCGGGAAGCCCCAGTCTGGGCCGGCACCCCGGGGCCCACCAAGGCAACCTGGCCTCCGGCCTCCACGGCAATGCAGTAGCCAGCCCTGGAAGCCCCAGCCCGGGCCGGCACCTGGGAGGGCCTGGATCCGTGATTCCCGGCAGCCCCAGCTTGGACCGGCACGCGGCCTATGGCGGCTATTCCACCCCCGAGGACCGGAGACCCACGCTGTCCCGGCAGAGCAGTGCCTCTGGTTACCAGGCTCCCTCTACGCCCTCCTTCCCTGTGTCCCCTGCCTACTACCCGGGCCTCAGCAGCCCCGTCACCTCCCCGTCGCCGGATCCGGCAGCCTTCCGGCAAGGGAGCCCGACGCCAGCCCTGCCCGAGAAGCGGAGGATGTCCGTGGGAGACCGAGCAGGCAGCCTCCCCAACTATGCCACTGTCAACGGGAAGGTGTCCTCCTCGCCTGTGGCCAGCGGCATGTCCAGCCCCAGCGGGGGCAGCACCGTCTCCTTCTCTCACACTTTGCCCGACTTCTCCAAGTACTCCATGCCAGGTGAGCCCCTCCTTCCGCCCCCGCCTCTGCCGTGGCACATGGCCCACTGGGTAGGATGTCTGTGTCCATCTCTGTGCTGACGGCTCTTTGGCACACAACCAGGGGTGGCTCATTGACTTCTTGGCCTCAGTTTCCTTGTCTGTAAAATGGGAGTTGGAGGTGGCCTCAAAGTAAGTGGGCTAGGTGCGGGGGCAGTGATGAGGATGTGGGTGCCCATGAGGAGGAGGAGGGGGAGGGGGAGGAGGGGGAGGATAATGATAGTGTTACTATTATGATTATCATCACTATCAGCTTAGCTTCTGCCACTCACTGAGCACGTGCTGTGTGCCAGGCTCTGAGCCATGCGCTAGCTCTTTAATCCTCGTGGCCGCCTGGCAAAGTAGGTATTATTACCCCCATTTTATGCATGAACAAAGTGAGGCTTAGAGAGACTCTGTCATTTGTCCAGGGTCACACAGTTAGTAAATGGCTTCCGATCTAGGCTCATTGGCCATAAAACTCACGCTCTCAAAGCATTATTGGAGTTGTCTTCTCCTGTTTCCACATTTATGATTTAGCAAAACTTTGAGAATCTGCCTTCCTAACCCGGACTGCCATCCCTTTGGCCTGCCCACAGCACTCAGTCCCCACCTTTTGATCCCACTGTGTGCACATCACTGTTAACATATCTGGCGGCCACGTGCACTGGGGGCTGAGGCCGAGGGCTGAGCATTTTCACTGGAGTCTGGTTTCTGCCGACCCGGCTTTGCTGAAGCTCATGCACGTCCGCACACTGATCTCTTTGCTAGTCACCAGAACTCGGCATCTTTGGCCTCCGCGTAGGGGGCTCAGTGTCTAAACACAAAGGTCAGGGCCTCCGCCAGACCTCGAATGTGCCTGTTGCAACATGGCCCCAGAACTCTGGGGCATTCGAGGAAGACTGAGAAGGTTTCAGGCAGCCCCGGGGTGGGCCCCTGCTGCCTAGATTCTCAGTGTGTCGCTCCCAGGTCCTGCCCCGAGCCTGCCAAGGCAGGGGCATCGACAGTGACCCCACACGCCCCTGCTTCCTGCTGCCCACCGGAGACGATTGGTTCCCAGCCCCTCTTCTTGGAGGATGGAAAACTTCTAGTAGTTGGGACATTTCCTGTTTCCCACCATCTTCCCTGCTTAAAATACTCACTGCAGCCGCCTCTGACAGCTCGTTAGGCCCCAGCAGCCGCGGGGCCTGGGGCTTCAGAGCAGAGAGACAGGCAGCTTGCCGCAATTGCTTGGCCCGGCTGCTTCGCCCGCCCCTGCCCCGTGCGCAGCTGCCAGGAAAGGGAGCCGGCCTACCCCCTTGCTGTCCTCCAGAGGCCGATCCCAGGGGTCTAGCCCAGGGTTACTGACAAGTCAAAATTGACTGAACGCTGGACCCACAGTCTAACCCGGATCTCACCTCTGCACCCTCAGCTTTATAGCGTCGTTAGCACAGGCGTCCTCTGTTCTGGCTTCTTTCTAAAGGGGAGGAAACCTGGGGAATTGGAATGTTCCTTTCTTCCTCTCCCCCCAAACTCCACCCCCCCCCCCGCCTTTTTGTTTCTTGGGTGCCAAAAGATGAAGGAAGGGCTTGGAGAGCAAGGGCCGCACATCCTAATACCCAGACAAAGATCAGGCAAAGCAGGCACTAAATGGGCACCTGTGTTTTCTTACCTGGGAAGATCTTACAGGAGCCTTTCTGTGAACCACCTGTGTGATTTGGGCGGGTCCCTCTCCCTCTCTCAACCTCACTTCCCTCGTTTGTAAAGTTGAGCGGTTATCCTGGGTGCTCTCTCTGAGCATCTTCCAGAACCTAATGCTCTGTAAAGCATCTCTGGTCTGCAAAGGGTCTGGGTGGGGGTCATTTGCCAGGGAAGTGGGGTATGTGACTCACAGTAGATGGCCTCTAAGCCACCTCCTCCTCTGTTCCAGGGCAGGACTGATTTTTTTGTATGTGAATATGAGGGAGAACACGGGCTCTTCATATAGGGCATGAGGAGGAGCTTGGGGAGAAGTGATGGAAATGTAGCTTTCTTCCCTCAACTGCAAGGTTGCTATGACAAAGTCGGGAAATTCAGCCAGTGGAGAAAGAGGCTAGCAGGTGGGGTGCGTTAGCCTGTGGAAGGGAAGCTGCAGGAAGGGTTTGGTCCGGATCTTCTGGAGAGAGGAGAGGGTGGGGTGGAGGGAGGGCTTTCCTCAGCTCAGTGAGAATGCTGTGCCAGGCTTTTCCATCGGAGAGCAGCTCTGCGATGCACAGCGGCTGGCAGGAGACAGGGGAAGGATGGGCAAGCCACTCGAGGCCCCTTCCAGCAGGGCTCTGATGGTGTCGAGGACACTGCCTTTCTGTGTTAGTTTCCTATGGCTGCCGTGACAAAGTGCCACAGACTTGGTGGCTTAAGAGAACAATTTAGTCTGTCATGGGCTGGAGGCTAGGAGTCCAAAATCAAGGTGTTGGCAGGCTCCTTCTGGAGGCTCGTGGGAGAATGTGTTCTAGGCTTACCTCTTAGCTTCTTGTGGTTGCTGGCACATCCTTGGTGTCCCCTGGCTTGTGGATGTGTCCCCCCAGCCTCTGCCTTCATCTTCACAACTGTCCCCATGGTCTCTGTGTCTCTCCTCCTCTTCTGACATGAACACCGGTCATATTGGATTGGGGCCCGCTCTGATCCAGCATGACCTCATCTTAACTTGAATCCACCTGCGGAGACCTATTTCCACATAAGGTCACATTCACAGGTACCTGGGGTTAGGGCTCCAACCTACCTTTTTAGGGGACACATTTCAACCCATAACACTGTTTTTCTGTCTCTGTCTCTCTTAGACAACAGCCCCGAGACACGGGCTAAAGTGAAGTTCGTCCAGGACACTTCCAAGTATTGGTACAAGCCTGAGATCTCCAGAGAGCAGGGTGAGTCCTAGGTAGCACCGAGGGTCCTGTGGTCCATCAGAGGTCACAGCTGGCTGCAGCCCACCATGTCTTCCTGGGCAGACTTACTCCTTTTTGCAGTACGGGGTGGACACAGAGGGGGGCTGGGATCAAGTTCAGACGGTAAGAGGCACCTCCTCGCGGTGAACTGTGGGGAGAGGAAGCATGGTTTGTAGACCTACGAAGGGTGCTTAAAAGTAGCAAAGTCTCAGGGTGCCTGGGTGGCTCAATTGGTTGAGCATCTGACTTCAGCTCAGGTCATGATCTCATGGCCCATGAGTTCGAGCCCTGCGTCGGGCTCTGTGCTGACAGCTCAGAGCCTGCAGCCTGCTTCAGATTCTGTGTCTCCCTCTCTCTCTGCCCCTTCTCCGCTCAAGCTCTGTCTCTCTCTGTCTCAAAAATAAAAATAAAACGTTAAAAAAAAAAGGTAGCAAAGTCATGATTTTCCAAGCAAGGTAAAAGGCCAGCCAAGGTCATAGAACAAATCTTAGCTATGTGATGTGGAGAGTTTTGCACATTTTATAGGCAAAACAAAGCTGTGGTTGTGGGGATGGAGTGAGGTCCACCGGGCCCCCAGGGAAGGTCTGTGTGGATGTTAGACAGGTTTTGGAGACTATGGCCCAGGGCCCGGACCTCTTTCTGTAAATGCAGTTTCGGTGGAACACACTGTATCTCTTTGCTTCTGTATTGTTTGTGGCTGCTTTTGTGCTGCAATGGTAGAGACGAGTAGTTTGCAATACAGACAGCATGACCTGTGAAGCCTGAAATAGTTACTACCTGGCTATTTATAGAAGATGTTCGCCAACTTTAGCATAGGAGGACCCTTAGGGGTGTTTAAATTCTAACTAAGGAGCGAGATTGGGTAGACCTGATGAGTCTTAAGCAAGGCCCGTGCCATCAGTTTCTTATTTGCTCTGGTCCCCTCATCCCTTCCAATCCCAGCCATCGCTCTCCTTAAGGACCAGGAGCCAGGGGCCTTCATCATCCGCGACAGCCACTCCTTCCGAGGGGCCTACGGGTTGGCCATGAAGGTGTCATCTCCTCCTCCGACCGTCGTGCAGCAGAATAAAAAAGGTAACACCCTCTTCTCGAGCCAGGCTCTGGACCAGCACAGCCTCCTCCAAGCCTGAGGTGCCAGAAGGACTCAGGGCTGGACAGACCTATGGTTCTTGGGGGAGCTGGTGCCTGCTGAGTCAGACTCTTTGGAAGAATGAGTCTTGGGCCTGGTGATGGTTGGGGTCAGAGGACAGGGAAGCAGGATTATTGGAACTCTGGTTGTGTTTCCTTGAGCGGTGGTCTCTCCATTCCTGGGTTCTGGCTGTATTATCTTTCCAACCCTTTCTCCCGCCACAGAGCGGCATGTGGGGAAGGGATGAAGTGATGTTAGCAAGTGGTGGGAGGGCCCCATGAGAAGTGCTCAAACCTCATGTCTTTCTCTTTATTCCAGGGGACATGACCCATGAGCTGGTGAGACATTTCCTGATAGAGACTGGCCCCAGAGGAGTCAAGCTCAAGGGATGCCCCAATGAGCCAAACTTCGGTGAGCTGTTCCCCAACCCCGTCTCCACAGTCCACCTGCCTAGAGTATCTCAGGCTGTCCCAGGTCCCCCTTGTCATAGACGCAGCAGAGGAAATGAACAGTGGCCTCCCGTCCTCTGTTCTGTGGCTGATTCACTCTGCCAAATTCCTTTCTGCATTTGTCTCACCCCACTGAAATGCATTATCATTAGAATTTGAATAACAGCTGTAACAACTGCCTTTATCGACCACCTACTATGTGAAAGTCACTGTCTGGGAACCTTACATTACTTCTGGTCTCATAAAAATCCTGCATGGGAGGTGTTATGGTCCCATTTACACATGAGGAAATGGAGGTTTGTAGAAGTTAGACTTACCCAAGAACACATGGCTAATAAGTGACTTGATCCCACGATTTCTCTGATTTGATCCCACGATTTCTCTGATACTTCTGCTGCACTGTCCTGAGAGGGCCCCAGTAGCCAGAGGGACTTAGGAGAAATGTTGGGAGGAACTTTCTAGAAAGGACACCTTATGGCTGCTTAGAGCGAGCTGCTGGAACCTTCTCCCTTAGATATTGCTAACAAGGAGGGAGTGGATGTTCAGCTTCATTGTGGGATGAGGGAGAGGTGGGTAATAAAGAAGCTGAAGATGACGGATAGTGGGCTGGGTGGTTGGGCTCCTCGGTGCCCGGGCCTGCTCCCAGTGGCACTGCTCCTGACATGCTGTCTCCCCCTGCAGGGTCTCTCTCTGCCCTGGTCTACCAGCATTCCATCATCCCACTGGCTCTGCCCTGTAAGCTGGTCATTCCAAACCGAGGTAGGAACGTGAGACTCCTTGCTCTCCAAGTACATCTTTGAGCTGGGCTGCTGTTTGTGTCTGCTCTGCCAGCCGCTCCAGAACATGGGCCAGCATTGAGGACCTGGGTCATTTTGCCAATCTAGGGAAATTCAAAGCTACTCTCCTTTTTTTTTTTTTTTTTTTTAAATCTCCTATTAAAAAAAGAAGGAAAAGTTCTTAAAAAAAAACTTAACTCCAGGAACACACATAATTGACTTTCCAGATTGTTCTGGAAAATTCTCCCGTGCCTTTAAGAAATTTTTTTGTGAATCCTCAGAATAAGCCCAGGGGGGAGGCACTAGAGGTAGGAGTCAGTTATGGGGAGGACTGTGTCTGGAGGATGAGATGGGCATTGGTGGGCAGGGCTGAAGGAAGGGGGAGGGGAAGGCAGATTTAGGTCATGGGGGTGCCCACGTGTTGGAAGTTGGTGTGAATAAAGAGCAGGGAGCACACGCAGAGGAAGAGTAACTAGGTTCCTCATGGCGTGGGAAGAAAACAGGGCCAAGACGTCCTTGGAGTTTTAGTCTGCTTGGCTGACAGGGTGTTCTCTGACTGAGGGGACATAGAGCTGATGGGAAGAGCAAGGCCTCTTGACTGTGGGAAGTACAAATGGAACCCACGAGCCTCAGGACATATAGGACATTGAGTGAGACACCAGGCCCAGCTTCTCTCAGAGAAGAGCTCCAGCTTTGGAGGCTGGCGGATGAACACCCAAGACTCGTCACCGCACAGGCTTCTGTTGCCCAGCCCCGTGAATCAGGGCCCACCCGAGGGAAATTATGCTCAGCCCTGACCTTGAGGTCTAGGAACTGGAAACTGGGTACCTGGTCCCCATCCTCTCTGTTTAGCAATAGGGTATTCAGAAGTGTCTCTGGGACTTTCTTCCGGTTTCTCTTGGAGCTCTTGGGGTTGTGCCCATACACAAAACCCCTAATATTATTTCACAATTTCTGTGAATCCAACTCATTTCATTGAATTGCTACTAATAATTGGCCGACATTATTAATTTAAAAGTTCAAGTACAACTTAAGTAGCATTATTAAGCACAAAGTTGAGACACTAACTAAATTATAGTTCTACGAAATTTATGAAAGTAGTTTAGCAATTACAAAACTGTTTGACGTTTACATTATATAAACCAGTGCTTCTCAAAGTATGGTTCCCAGACCAGTGGCATCGGCACCCTGAGAACTTGTTAAAAATGCAGATATTCTCAAGCCCTCCAGTGGGGCTCAGCAACCTGTGTTTTAATCAGCCTGCACTCCAAAGCCTGAGAAACACTGGTACAGACAATACTCCGTTCTTAGTAATATCGAAATCACGACTGCGCTGTATTAGTGCTTTAGTGAATTGGGACATTTATCGATCTACACAAAGACACATCAATGCAAAATGACAACAGAGATGTCAGTTGCCACTTGAGGTCCTGCTTTATGCCAAGCACTGGGCTAACACTGTATATGGAACATCTCAAAAACCCAGCACAATGGGACTGTCATCACAATCTCCATTTTATAGGTACTTGGCAGGTGCTGGGGTGAGGGTCTGCACCCCACACTGTTGGATTCCAGAGCTCTCAACCCATGTGCTAACTATCGACAGTCCTCACTGAATGTTCAGACTGGACACACACATGCCTATTGCCAGGGACTGTTACGAAAAGCGGTATCCATTGCACAAAGTATTTGCAGAGCTTGCCTGAGGCCCAGCCGAACTTGTGCTTCTTTCCAGCTCTAGAGTTTTAATTACCAGCTGAATTAAATTTTTGTCTCAGACCCCACAGATGAATCGAAAGATAGCTCAGGCCCTGCCAACTCAACCACTGACCTGCTGAAGCAAGGGGCAGGTAAGTGGCCACCCCAGACAGGATGCCCGCCCAGCCCTTTCCTTCTGCCTGCCCTGTCCCATCCTGCAGACCCAGCTATCTCTGGGCAGTCCGTGATTCTCTGTGCGGATGCCTTGGCCTGAGGCTGGCCTAACATTCATCTACTCCTCCCCCGAAGAGCTGAGCTGGGAGGTAATCCCCACCCACTCCACTCCCTGTGACTTCTCTTTGGGTGGGTTTATTCCAGCCTGCAACGTGCTCTTCGTCAACTCCGTGGACATGGAATCACTCACTGGGCCACAGGCCATCTCCAAAGCCACTTCTGAGACTCTGGCTGCTGACCCCACACCAGCTGCCACCATCGTTCACTTCAAAGTTTCTGCCCAGGGAATCACACTGACTGACAACCAGAGAAAGTAAGACTCTTCTACTTGCTTCCGTACTGGGCTCTCCCCCCTGTGCCCCATCTGTCAATCTACTTACCCACCCACTTACCATTTGTACCTTGTACTCATCTGTCCACCTGTCCACCCGTCCACCTACCAACCTGTGCCTCCATCTGTCCACCTGTCATCCACCCACCTGTCCAGTCTTCCACCCACCCACCAATCCATCCACCCATCCATCCATCCATCCATCCATCCATCCATCCATCCATCTTCCCTCCTACAAATATGCCTGCATAGGGTATACAGCCAGAAACACAACTCATGAAAGTGCCTGATTTCTAGAGCAGAGCCTTTGCTCTTGTACTCTTCCTCCAGCTTCTTTCCTTCCTCTGTCACATCCCCTCATTGATCATTCTTCAGTACCAGTTTCTTCCTTCTTTTCCTAGTCACTAGCATTGGGGACATGCTTCAGTGACACATTTATGTCCCTGTGCATTGCTAAGATGAGCAGCCCAGGCCACCTTGCTCATAAGGGAGAGGCTGGGTTAACCCATGACAGCTGCAGAGGGTAGCCTGACGCCTGCAAGTGGAAAGTGGCAAAGGGTGGTCACGTGGATACTCATTCTCTGTGTATCTGGTATCTGTGCCACAGGCTCTTCTTCAGACGACACTACCCCCTCAACACTGTCACCTTCTGTGACCTGGATCCACAGGAGAGAAAGTAAGTCTCTTGTAGTCGCCTTCTCTTGCACCCATCTTCACAGCACTGAAGTCTGTGTGGGGGCATGTGTGGGCGTGGGTGTGCGTGTGGGTGTGTATTCACAGTTCAACTGGAAGACCCGCCTGTGTCTGTGAGACTGTCAGTAATTGCATTGGGTACTTTTTTGAGTTTTTCCCACCACAAATTTGGAGCCCCTCCCAGGGACTCAAATGCTTGCTTCCATGCCCCGTGCCATATCCTTGACCTTGAATCTGCTTCTCCTCTTCACACTCGGGAGAGCTCTTTGGGAGGCAGGCCACAGTGTTCTCTCCACCCTGAATGCCTCCCCCCGCGTGGTCTTTGGAGGCTCCCACCCCCCTGGAACGGGGTTTCCCTTGCTTTCCCCCTGCAGGTCTGGGCATGCACAGGGCTGCGTTCTCGGGGGAGGAGTTGTGGTGGTTTACACTGTGGTATCTTTGTCTCCACAGGTGGATGAAGACAGAAGGAGGTGCCCCTGCTAAGTAAGTGTGGCTTCTCCCCCGACGCCAGCTGGCTGCTCCCTGGGCCGGGGGGGTGGGGGGTTGGTGGTTAGAATCTGGGACCAGGGGTAGGCAAAGGGCAACAAAGCCCTTTGTGCTCAGGTTACTCAGCTTTGGAGAAAAGCTTGGCCAGGCAGCCAGGTCTTTTGCCTTCTCTTGCCTCAAGGCCAGAGGCCCAGCCTCCAGTCTCCTCACCTTCCCTCTCCCAGGACCAGACCAGCAGAGAGAGATCTGAGAAAGTGGACAGAAAGCTGGGAGTTCTATTGGAGGCAGTGGTCATGGGGCAAGGCTTGTTTAAATGATCTTTCTGCCCCAGTCCTGGCTTCCTTGATTCCTACTCTTGCTCTTTTGGTGGGTTTCTGTGGATCCTGTGGCTGGGCCTCACCTCTTCATCAGAAGTTGGGAGCCCAGAAAGTCCACATTTCTTCTGGGATGGACCTAGGACCTTTTGGCTGATTCTTCCACCCCTTCAGCATTTCCCACGTGTCTGCAGGGCACTCGGCCCCAGGATAATTCAGACGGACCAGGAGGCTGACTCTGCCCTCAGGAGGCCTGATATTGGCCCAGTGGATAAGACAAGTGCATAAACAGCCCTGACGTGCTGGAGTGGTTTTCAAACCGTGTTCCCAGGAACCCTAGGGTCTTCCGGTTGCAACTGAGCCATTATGAAGGAAGGAGAAACCCTGGCCTGAGAGGCAGTTATTGACCAGTATGGATCAGGGTTTTCTCAGTTTCACAAAACCTAAACAGGGTATAGCAATAATCTGAGTACTGAAGCTGGCCTATGGTCTGCAATTCCACATTTGACTTTGTATGGTTCATGCAAGCAGCCCCAATTTTTCTCCCTCATTGACTTTATAATAGGTAAATGTTTTGCTGTTGAATCGATACATTCATGGCCATAAATCCTGCTGTCACCTTCATGTATTTGGACTTCATGTAAGATTGCTTTAGAAAAGGAAAACTTTCCCTGTTAAAAGAAAATTAAAACTGCTGTTGTAGCGACACATGAAGGGTACCAAGCACGAAGAAGAGCACATCTAGGCAGGGAGAGATTTGGGAAGGTTTGGGGGAAGAACTAATACTTTCAAATGGGTCTTAAAAGACAGCACATTTTGCACAGGTAGAAATGGATGTGGGAGTAGGAGACAATTTCCAGGGGACAGGGAGGCAGGGCCACACCGATGGCAAGCTCCTGAGGGCAGGACTGCCTTCGTGGTATGGGAGGGGTGATAAATATTTGCCGAATGAAGAAATTCGAGGATGGAGGCAAGCAGGGGGAGAGTGAGGAGGAAGCACGGTGAGGCCCCCTGGGTCAGGAATGAATGGAGCTGAGCGTAGGCAGTCAGCACCGTAAACGCCCTTGGGAGCATCCAGAGGGGGATGCAAGGCACCTCTCCTTGACCGAGGTTACATAAAGAATTAGCTGAAAGGAGCACGCAGGTGTCCAGCCTTCTTGAAGCTTGCCTTGTACCTACTTCAGCCTTCTTTGAGTTCCCAGGGTTGTTGGGTCTCTCAGTCTCGGACCCCAGCCAGGCAGGCCAGAACTTGGTGTTTAAGGGAGCTCGTGCTCATTCAGCACTGGGCCCCACTGTGGGGAGATGGGTCAGGGACAGAAGTGGGCTGGTCCCAGGCCTGGAAGTCATTCTCTTCATTCCGGAGCTGGTTTTGTGCTGAGCTTCCTGCTGACACGGCCTTGCTGGGCCAGGCGGAGCCCCAGGGAGCCTGTCTCAGACGAAGGAGGGGTGCGCAAGGCGCCTCAGGCCCCACGTTTAAGGAGACACTTGTTCTCAGGTTCTTGCAAGTGCCTCTCCCTGCCTCGGGGCTGAGGTTTCCTGCCTGGATCCACTGCCCCAAGCAGAGAAAGGACTTGGCAGTTGTTGAACTGGCCCTGGGAGCCACGGAGCTGAAGTAAACAGTAGGGCCGGGCAGGCGGGCCGTGTTTAGGCTGGTGAGGTTGGCTGGCTCTCCACCCCGGCAGAACCAGGCAGCCGGGGGTTGGCTCGCTGTCATGCGGCAGCTTGGAGCTGCTCCCTCTGTCCGCCCTTACTGCCTTCCACCGCACCAAGGAGACTGAGCCAGCCTGGAAAGGGGGTCCTGGGGATTGGTCCGTGGACCCAGGCTACCCCTTCACTTGGGCAGGCCATTACCCCGGACTCTGGTCCAGCTGTTCCCAGACCCTGAAACAGAGTTGGGGAGAGCAAAGCTGTAGGACGCCCAGTGTGTGTGTGTGTGTGTGTGTGTGTGTGTGTGTGTACGTGTGTGTGTGTGTACATACGTGTGGTCGGTGGCAAGCAGGACCCAACTTTGCTAATTTTAGCTGTTGTGGTCCAGTCCTGGGGAGAGGGGTTTCCATCGGAATCTCCAGCTGTCCCGATTTCCCCATCTCGCTCTAATTAGCAACGTGCCGACTGGGAGGGGACCTGGGCTCACATTCTGTTCTCTGCTCATATTTTTAACTCTGTTTTGCACAGAGAATGCCAGGTCATTCCAGCCCTGGTGCAGGGAGTGGGGGGTAGGGAGGAACAGGTGTGGGGTCCTCTGTCCCCTCCCGTTCTCTGGAGCCCAGGAGAAGTGTGTGTGTGTGGGGGGGTGGTGGTGACCCCTTGTCCTTTTGTCTCCCTGACCCTCTCCTGGTGTCTGAGGCCAAGTGCTTTGACAGGCAGACAGCGTTTTATTCATGTGCTTCTGTGTTGCGTGAACAGTCAGGGAGGGGCCGGGCTGGGAAGGACCGAGAGAAGCTCGCCTAGGAATGTCCCCATTTTATTTTCGGTCTCCTCCCTGCCTTTTAGTGTCCAGTCTTGTCGTTTGTCTCCAGCTCCGCCTCCCCCTGCCTCTCAAAGGGGAATCTCTGTCTACCTAAAACCAATGACCCTGTTATCTCCAGGACCTGGCTTTGGGTGCGGGGTGGAAGGGAGAGAGGAACCCTCTCTCCTGTGCCCTGTGCCCCAGTCCTCATGTGCTGGGAGAGGCGGGAAGAGTGGCGAGAGACTTGAACCTGAGGAGAGCTCGCTCACGGGGGCAGCTCTCCAAGGCCTGGGGTCCGCTTCACGCCCGTCATCCCCTTCTCCTGCCCCTGCAGGCTCTTCGGCTTCGTGGCCCGGAAGCAGGGCAGCACCACCGACAACGCCTGCCACCTCTTCGCTGAGCTTGACCCCAACCAGCCCGCCTCCGCCATCGTCAACTTTGTCTCCAAGGTCATGCTGAGTGCAGGCCAGAAGAGATGAACGCCACCCCTCGCCCGGGGCCATGGCAGTGGGGACGGGGCATGTGGGGCGGGGACTCATGAATCCCGACCACCCTTGAATCCAGAAGGAGGACTTTGGGCCAGTTTTGGAGAAGGAGAGAAGAAAGTGCAACGTGGGGAGGGGGAAGTGAATTGCAGAGGGGAAGGGGGGGAGAGAGAGAGAGCTAGAGAAAGAAAAAGATGGGGGAGGATAACTCGGATTCCCCTGGGTGGATGGATACCGCAGAGCCCCCAAAGCCTCCACCGCTAACCAGGTCCACCTGACCCCCCTCCCCCTTCCAAGAGGCTCCTCAGAGGAGACAGACAGACCAACTCCTTGAGGATCTATATTTTGGAAGTAAATGGAAAAGCTGTCTCCCTAACCCGACCGCTTTGCAAGGAGAAATCAAATTGAGAGAATCCTTTTCTGGCCACCTCTGGGGTAGATTGGCAAACCAAAAAGAGCCAGCATGGGCACCAAGTGGCAGAACTTTTGCCTGTGAGAGTACCGTAGACCTGAGGTCCCTGAGGTCTCTGGACTCTGCCTCCGATGTACAGTCTGTGTGGGTGTCTGTATGGGGTATATACTGTGTCCACACCCACATCTTCACGTATTGATTTCCATGTGCCTCTCAGCCAGAGTTATAAATATATAGACTTTTGCGTGCCCCGTGTATTTGCACATGCATGTGCATACTGTCCAAAGAAGGTGAGAGTTGGGCGCGACAGGGCAGCAGGAGTATCCAAGATCATGGGATCGCAGACTCTCTCTCGGTCTCCACGCTTGCTCTCTAGCGGCCCTGGGTGCTGCCAGCACCTTCCCAGCAAAGACCCCCGCAGGAGTGGGGCTGGCCGCCCTGCAGCCTTAGCCCTGATCTGCCCCCACAGGGAGGCTGGACACTTGGTTCGGGAGGTGCAGACGTACGTGTGCATAGTCTTGGGGAGGAGATCCCTCAAGAGGGTTGCCGGTTGAGCTCTGGGGGTCTTCTCAGAGGCGTGTGGCCCAGCAGCAGGTATGGGCAGGTGGCTCCGGCCAGCTCTGAGCCCTCAGCCCATTCTTGGGTTTTGTGCCCCAGACCAGCCTTTCTTCAGAATTGCTTATCTGTTTGATGCCTTTTTGGGTGTCGGGGATCAAGCCTTCCTGCCCTGGTTTGTCCTTCAGGGTCTCTATGTTGGAGCTCGTCCTGGGGAACCTGCTCCGTGAGGCCCCGGGGGAGACACCCGATGGCCTTTCGTCCCCCCCTCTGCAGGTGATTCTGGGTCTGATTTTTACTGGGCTGCCCGGGCTGTCCTTGGCAGAGCTCCTGGGGCCACTTCCTGTGCATCTACATGGCCTACCTACAATGCCAAAGCCTCGCTGTTCCCCATCCTGCCATGGTTTCCCCAGCAGAGCCAAGCTGCCCGTGGAGCAGAGGGGCAAGGGAATGCATTTAGGTCAGAGGGCTGAGAGTCCATCTGGGCAATTCGAACCCCCCAGACCACCACCCAAGCACTCTAAGCCAGAGTAGAAAATTCACCGGGATTCCATTATTGAATGGCTTCTTAAGCCTATGGGGTTCCCTAGAGAGAGGCATTGTACTGATATATAAATATATATAATATATATGTGAGACATACTGACAGAATCTGTAAGCTAATAAAATATAAGAAAAGGTTAAAAAAAAGAATAGGTAAATTGACAAGAAGTATTTATTGTTTTCCCATATTGCTTTATTGCCTTCCCGGGCATAAACCAATTCCCGTCCCTTTTTTATGTATAAGTGAGGTCTGAACTGTAGGGGGCCTTTATCCTTGGAGCCATCAGGGGTCTCCTGGCCCTACTGTTGGCCTTCCCTAGACTCCGTCTGGGGCTCAGTGAGAAGGGGGTGCACACGTCCATTCCCTTCACCCCCTTGTTTTCTGGCAAGCCCGGGGCACAGCAGTCAGCTCCCAGAGATGAGGGGAGCTGCCCCCCTCACTGTGGGCCTGAACAAGTGGATGAGCCTGCGGGGGACAAGGGTGTGTGTGGCAGATGTGGGTGACAGGTGTGTCTTTTGCATTTTTTCTCCTCCAAGAAGCTGTACCTGTGTGGACGTTCTGTTTCAGGGAGTTGGAGAGTGTCTGAAGGTAGGGAGCAGGCCCTCGCTTCCTAAAGAATACAACCTTGCACTTGGTGGCCAAGGTTCCTCCCAAGTGCTCTTCCTTCTGAGGCATTCAAGCCAGATACCCAGATCTCCCCCCTCCTCATTCCCTACATACCCCAACTCTCTTCCCAGATAGGAGATATCCCTTGCCCACTTCCTTTGTAAATATCTCAATCTCCTGCTGGCCCTGGCCCTGGGACTCTCCCCTCCTGGCCTGGATGTCCTCTCTCCGCTTGAGGCCAGGTGGAGTGTAGACCCTTCGGCAGCCAGCCCCGGGCCGTCACACGTGCATTCCCACTGCCCACCAGCAGCTCCCACCTCCCAGGCATGGCCAGCCCGCCCCGCTCAGGCCTGAGCCTAGTGTGACCCTGGGAAGGACCGGGCAGCCTGGGAAGCTGATCAGCTCACTCCCTCACGTCCCTCTGGAAGGAGTGGGTTTCCAGAAGAATGATAGGAAAGGGTACCCCCGTCTCCAGGCAGCCCTACCTTTGGGTCAGACACTGGTTGGGAGCACACTGTGGCTCTCCCATGTCTCACAGGTTAGGTCTCTGTACCCATGCGTGCACGCACACACACACACACACACACACACACACACACCCCACACCCCACAGCGCTGCGGTATATTCTTGCCAAAGATTTCCTTTAAGAGAAAGCACTTTTAATAATTATTGTTATTATTGTGTGAATGTCTATCCTTTCCTCTCCTCCTTCCCCCTCAACCCTTTTTGCTGTTATTGTTGAATCTGTGTGCCAGCCAGGAGAATGCTGTCTGGTCTTGAAACAGGCTGGCAGGGCAAGGGTCTGGGGGAAGTTGGCAAGGAAGAACGGGAGAGGCGGCGAAACAGTGACACAGACGCCAGGCTGGCTCAGGCCCCGCCCCCCCGCTCCAGCCAGGCGTCTGAAGCCGGCCTGGGGCCTGGGGCTGGCCTGCACGGTGTCTGGAGGGAAGAGGGCAGGGAGTTGACATCTGTCCGATTCAGGGAGAGGTCCAGGTGGCTCCCCACCCGTGGAACAGGAGGACAGGGCAGGGCATGGGAACAATGGAGAGGTGACCCCAGAGGGGAAATAGGAAGGAAGTGAGCTGTCTGGTCAACCTCCAGGGGTGACTGCAATGCTCCTGCCCTGCAGTCTTGGCACCCTGGTCCCCTTATCTAGCCAGGTGTTTGGGGGCCAATACACTGTGTCCTAGGCTAGGGAAGGGCCTTTTGACCCCTATCTTTGTCGGAGTCTCTCCCTAGCAACTCTAAAAACATGTGGATTCCTTCTCCCGTGGGTTTCGAGGACTCCCTGGGTGTGTCAGAGGCTGGCAGGATAGGGGTGGCGGGGCCTGGTGGCCGTGTGATCTGTAGGAGGCAGCAGCCAGCTGGACAAGCGTGATCCTTATAAAGGGCACTCAGGAGGGGGGGTACTCTGATGCGCCACAGCCGAGGTCAGGGAGGCTCCCCCGCCATCCAGGGGGTGTGGAGGTGTCTATAAGCAGAACAGGGATAGGCCTGGGGCATTTGCTCACCGTCCCTGCCTCCTGGCTCTCCCTCGCTTCTTCGGACTGTCTCAACTTCAGGATTGGGGGAGGTCAAGTGGGTCCATGCCCCATCCAAGGGCTGCCTCCCGCCCCTACATCTCCCCACACTTGGGTTCCTTGGAGAGGTTGGGGGCAGAGTCCCAGAGCCACTCTTCACCCAGGCCCAGGCCCCAGGGTCCTGAGACTGGAGCTCCTGGCTGGTGTTACACGGGGCGGGTGCATACACGTGCGTGTGCAAGTGTGGGTGTATATGTGTACATATTTTGCTGGTCTCTAGGGAACACGGGGTTAGGGTCAAAGGCAGCGAATGAGCTATGGGATGTCAAGGTCAGTATCACCCAGCAGTGAAAGGAATCAGGAGGGCCCCAATCGCTAGATTATCAGTATTGTTGGTGAGGATTGGCTACACGGGGTGCTCCCTCCCGACTCCTCTGTCCTCAGACGCCCAGCATGTTTGAGGACTTCCGTTTATGTCCCACACCTGGGCTCTTCTCAGCAGCGAGGTAATTGCAGAGGAATGTCCCCAGTTTGTTTTCTAATCAGTGTTAAACAGTTTGAGACTCTCCTGTGTGTCCATGTTCGGTTTGTGCGTGAGACTGAGCACATGTGTGTGTGTGCACGCCATGTTTCCCCATTTTCTCTCTTCCCGCCGACACGCCATTCGAAACAAATGTAAGAAATTCCTTGCCACCCCCTCCCCGCCTCCCAGGCCCTCTGCAGGAGAAACAATAACTTGGCATCCTCCCCGTCCCCTGGCTGTGTATTTATATAGATGGAAATATCCTTTCTATTTTGTATCATCGTGCCTATAACCTCCGCCACCTTGTATAAACCCTGACCTGTGCTCCTTGCCCTGGATATGAATGTATTTTACACCAATGCTGGCCCACTCCTGTACAGCTGCTTTGTTTCTTTGCGACCCATTGTATGGCTTTATAAATGGTAAAGCGAAAGAAAAAGTCTGTGCCTTTATCTAACTGTGTTTTTCGGGAAGGGGTCTGCTGCGTCTTGGTGAGCATGAAGGGGGCCTCACCCAGGCTCCGGGTATGGGGTGGGCTTCAGGGATGCCTCTGGCATACGGCTCACCTGTAATTCTCCCAGCAGCGTGCCCATCATCTAGGTCTTGGTTCTGATTGCCACTGAGTTTTTCATCTGGGTTCTTTCAGTTAGGAGAGAAACTCAAACTGTTTTTTTGTAATTTTTTAACGTTTATTCATTTTTGATAGATGGAGAGAGACAGAGCAAGAGTGGGGCAGGGGCAGACAGAGAGGGAGACACAGAATTCAAAGCAGGCTCCAGGCTCTGAGCTGTCAGCACAGAGCCCGGACGCGGGGCTCGAACTCATGAACGGTGAGATCACGACCTGAGCCGAAGTTGGACGCTTAACCCACGGAGCCACCCAGGCGCCCCTCAAACTGGTTTAAGGAAAAAAAAAAAAAAGAATGTATTGGTCCACGTGACCAAGAAGTGAGGCACCACTGGTCCAGCAGCTCGAATGGTGGAATGGGGAATTCAGCTCCATCACTTGGTTCTGAGTTGGCTTAATTTTTGGACAGCCTCTATTCCTGGGGTGGCCCCACGGATGCTCCAGGATACGGCCACTCGGTGCTACCAGTTTGCAACCTTCCAGTGCAGCAGCCCCTGTAGAGAGCTCTTTTCTCCCAATATTTCAAGCAAGTATTAGATGCTGGGATGAATGCTCTTAGGCTCTGATAGACCCTGCTTGGGTCATAATGACTAACTCCGAACCAACCAGTTTATCTGGAGCTGGTTCACAGGACTGCTTCTGGAACATTCTGGTCCACGGGGACAGCAGGGAGGTGTCGTGACGTCAAAGTGACAAGGAGAGCAAGGCTGTGAGAGGTCATGTAGCTTCTGACAGGCAGATCACGTAGCAAACCTGCTAAGTGCCAGAGACGACATTGAGCACATATGCGTATTTTCTCATGCACCTGCACCCAGTGAGATAAGGGCCGTCCTTGTCCTCAGTTTACAGAGAAAGAAACCGAGCTTCAAAAACGTTGAGAGATTGCACAAAATCACAAAGCTGATAATTGGCGGAGCTGGGCTGTGAACCCTGAAGCGTCCATGCGTTTCTTAGCTCGCATCTCTCTTCCTCTGCTGTTGGGGTTTTGTTGAGGAGGGAAAGACAGACTCTGATGAGTGATGGGCAGGCAGGAGACCAAACTGCTGGCATCGGTCCGACGGGGAGCTCGGGAGGCTGGGTGGTCTGGCTGGCTTCCCACGGAGGGGACCAGGGCTCCACATGTGTGAGCAGGGAGGGCACCCTCCGATGCCACCCCGCTCTGGAGGGATGTGGATACTTTAGGCTGGGCCTGGGGCAGGGGATGAGAGAGACAGAGGAGAGGGACAGGCTGAGGCTGCCTGGCTTTGAGGGGACCAAACAGGGGGGCAGGGTGGGGGCCGGCCCTGGGGAGGAGGAACTGGACTGGGGCTGCAGCAGGAGGGTCTGGGGTAGGGAGGTGAGCGCTCCTCATACCCCTTATTACACTGACGACTCTTCATTCCTTATGCGAGTGTGGCCCCTGCACTGTCAGCATCGGCATCACCCGGGAGCTTATTAGAAAGGCAGAACCTCGGTCACCACCCCAGACCTGCAGATCAGAATCTGCATGCTAACAAGACCCTCAAGAAATCCGCACATGCACCAAAGTCTGAGCAGCCCAGCCGAGTGTCACACAGCTGGGACTCAAACCCAGGGGCCGAGATGCTCCGTGCACGGCTTGCCTCAGCACCACCCGAGCCGTTAGGATGGTGACCGCTCTTGTCTGGGTCTCTGGTGGAGACCAGCGGTCCTAGGCGTCACCTCACAGTCCCGTCCTGCTGACCGGAGTGTGGAGTCTCTGCAGCCCGGCGCTGGCCAGGGCTAGGAAGGGGCGGCGCCCGGGCCTGGAACTCAGTACCCTGGTTGTTCCAGGTGTTCTGAGCGTTGGCAGAGTCCAGCCGTGGAAGAGGCAGGAACATCAGCGGAAGGGCAGGAGGGGCAGAGGGATGGGGTTGGGGGCCAGAGAAGAGGAGTCTCTCACTTGGCCTCAAACTTGGCTGAAAAGTCCCGAAGCCTGGGTCACACCCTGAGATCCCAAGTGAATCTGTCTGAGGTCCAGCGGGGGCACTGGAATTTTTCACCTCTCTCCAGAACCACTGTGGAAGACCTTTCTTCGTGCGGAATCCTCTGTGGCAGGTGTGTGTGCCCACGGGCAGAAAGACAGACAGAGGCACCTGCCCTGGAGAACGGCCCAGAGGAGGGCCAGAGTAGGAAGAAGTCCTCTCTGGATTGGCTTGGATGTCCCCATGGCCCCCTTCCCCATGTGCCCCCTTGTCCCCTTGGGAGCTGAGCCCAAATGTCCCTCCTCCTGCCCCAGCCCCCAACCAGCCTGAGGCAGAACTCGTTGAAGGAGAAGCTGTCTTAGTCTCTCCGGGGCCATGCCCAGGCCCTCTGGATGTGAGTGGGAAGGGAAGGGCCTGGGAAATCCGGTCCAGCGGCTCTGAAATGTCTCCTCATGGGCATAAAATTCTGCCTTCCTCTTTTAAAGAGCTGGATTGTCCTCATTCGTTGGCGAAAATGACTATTCGTCTCAGGAGTTTCTAAGCAACTCAAAGTATGGAAAGGATCTAGCTGGTTCTAAACAACGGACAGTAGGTGTGGGACCAAATGCACCTGTGTGTGGGGGTGGGGTGGGGTGCATGCACACACCCACATACACGCACACACACACACACAGAAACCTAGCCTGTTGGGCTGCACAGTGTCTCCTTTGTGACCTCCTTCCCGCCCACCTTCTGGTGTGGAGACTCCGTCCCAGGGGTATCAGGCCAGCAAGGGGGCAGGGCTGCTCCCACAGCGAGCTGACCCCTGGCTGTGCTAATCAGCAGAGTGGCACAGTCAGAGGACAGGGACAGCACCCATACCCCCCTGAGTTCCACAGGTCAGGCCAGGGGCCCGGTGCACAGTGGACGCAGGACGTGGGCAAGCAGGAGTGGGTGGAAAGGGCCAGTGGGCTGCAGCCTCGAGGAGCCTCGAGGAGCCTCGGGACTGGCACAGCTTGGCTTGGAGCAGTGGAGACACGGGGAGGCCGGGATGCTGGCTGGCTGTGTCCTGTGGCCTCCCGGGGACAAGGGAGCCCGCACCGTCACAGGTGGGGGCTGCTGGGAGCCCAGAAGGGGGAGGAGCTACTGGCAAGTGTGCTCTGGGACCAGTGAGCTCCCGTCTCTGCAAGTGCTGGAGTGTGGACTGCCTCCATCCCGGATGTGGCCGCGGGCACAGCCTAGGAAAGGCCTCTCTTCCAGCCCGATCTGGGCATCTGGGAAGACCAGGCCAGGCCTTGGGACTAGAGATGAGCCTCGTCCAGTGTAACCTGTTAAGGGAGCGCGGGTCTCCGAAGCAGGCATGGCTGGGCGTGGTTCTGGTTTTGCTAGGACTTCGGGAAAGTTTTTTTTCCCTCTCTGGGCCCCAGTTTCCTCATCTGTAAAATGGGAGAGCGCCTACCCCGAGGGGCGGGTGTGCAGATGAACTAGAGTCTGCTGCCAGGCTGTAGGGCCTTAAGGAATATGCATCTGCGTTCCTCTTCCTGTGCCTCTGGCCTCCTCCACACCATTCCTCAGGCCTCGGGAGACGCTTGGCTGCAGAAAGGACTCGTAGCTGAGAGCCTCCCCAACGATATTGATCTAGCTGGCTCCTGACTCCAGACCACATGCCTGCGGCGGGGGTGGTACGGCCGCCTCCACGTCTCTGGCTTTTATGGGGTTTAAAGATCATCTCTGGCCATCGAGACACGATGTCCGGGCTCTGGACCCCTCCTCTCAGCCCCCGTTCCATTCCCTGACTCCTGGGTTGGTCCTGAAAAACCAGGGGGTGCTTGCAAGGTCATCGGCCCCTGGCCTCCCCCAGCCTCGTATCCTGCATGAGTAGAATCTGACCTGGAGCACCATCACCCCTCCCTCAGGGGACTCGGGCTGGTTGGGGACATCAGGAGCAGAGCTGCATGGGGCAGGGGTCCTCGAGGAAGGCAGGAGACCACCAGGGAGAGAAGGAGAAAATCTCCCAGACATGGAGCTCTAGAGCTGGTGGAGACCTCAGGGTAAGTCAATCAGTCAATGAATTCACCAGATATTTATTGACTACCTACTATGTGCAGGCATTGTGCTTGGCATTGAGCAATACTGGTGTGTTTGCTTCTCTTGCAGCACCTGGGTCTAATGACAGCACGGAAGGGAGAGTGGGGGGAACATAAAGAAGCAGCTAATATATAATTACAGTGTGACAAGTGCCCCAGAGGACAGGCACATCATGCAGTAAGAGTTTGTGAACAGATTCTGATGGTCTGGGGAGAGCACAGAAGGGGTCCTCCAGGAAGTGACGTTAGGGTCCACAGAGTGAGCAGGAGTCGATTGGGTAAAAAGGAGAGAAAAGATATTTCAGGCAGAGGGAACAGCACATGCCATGGTCCAGGGGCAGGAGGGACATAGTCTGCCCGAACCTCACGTGCCTCCTCTGGGCAGCGTGTTTTGCAGTTTTAATTTCATATTCAGTGGAAGGCCAGATAGAAAAGGGGTTAAGCGCACAGGCTGTGGTGTCACGGTTCAGATTCTGCTTCATTCCTACTAGCTGTGTGACCCTGAGCACGTGGCTTGACCTCGCTATGCCTCTGTTTCCACATCTGCCAGGGCGGGATGATAGTGGTGTTATCCGACTTCGGGGGTTGGTGTAGGAGTTGAGAGTCTCCACCTGTACAAACATTTTAGGACAGCACTCGGCAAACAGTAAATACTCAATAATGTCGGCTCTGTTTATTATCTACTTGATTCCCTCCCCGCTGCCCCCCTCACTAGACTATGAAGTCCTTAAGAGCAAGGACCCAGCTCTGTACCTGGAGCCCCGGCACAGTGTCAGGCATGTGGGAGGCCGTCTCCTCATGTTTGTGGAAAGAGTGAGGCAACTGCAAGGTCAGCGTAGCCCAAGGGAGCTGATGGGGGGTGGGGAGGGTCAGGAGGTTGGACTAGAAGAGGGTGGGTGAGTTTGGCAGGGCGCATTTGGTCACGTGAAGGGTTTGGTGTTTGTTGTAAGAACAGTAGACGGTTTTGAAAATTCTCCATCATGAGAGTGGTGGGAACAGATCAGCGTCTTGCAAAGATGACTGGGCTGTCTGTTCCAACATCTGTTGAATGCCAGTTATATGTTAGATAATATAGTCGATGTTATCTAACTTATTTATAAAACGACCCCAGGAAACACTAAAGCTTGGGAGATTAGTTTGCCCAAGATCTCAAAGCTGGAAAATGCTACAGAAATGGATTCAAGATCCCTTAGGACATTGACTCAGCTTCTATAACAGATTCCACATTACCAAACACTTAAATGTGCTAGGAGTCCCCCCCACCCCACCCCGAGGTAAAGGCTCCAACTCATACTGAAGCTCTACTGATGAAGTTGTCGAGGAAATACAGGTCCTTCAGTTTTGTTATACGTGGTCCAGAAAGGTGGCTCCAGCTCCTGCCATTGCAGCTGCATTCCAGTTAGTGGAAAGCAGAGACAGAGGAAGAGCAGATCATGTCCTTCTCTTTAAGGACACAGTCCATTGTTTGCATCGTATACATTGTTTCTGCTCAGATTGCCACCGCCCAGACCATCACCTGACCTCAAGGAGCTGCTGGGAGATATTACTTTGATGCTGTGCCACCAAGAGCCCAATGAGTTCTGGGGACTCATTAGTAAAGGAAGAAGAGGAGAGTGGGTGTTGGGCGTAGCCGCTGGTTTCTGGCTCACACTCCAGGGCCAGTGGGAAGGAGATCCCCTCTGTGGCTCCAGAAGCAGGAGGTGAGGGCCTACACTATGCCTCTTTCTGGGGCCACACTGGGCATGCTCAGTGGCTAGACTTGGAAAACAAACACTGATCCAATGCAGGGGCGGTGAAGTATGGTTAGAAGGATAACACAGAGTTGAGGGACAGGTGAGGAGTTTGGGGCTGGATGCATTGAGGGAAGTAGCCAAGGGACTTCCGGGTGGAAATGTTCACTGAGCACTTAGAAGTGAAGGGTCAAGTTCCTGAATTTACAGTGATATCATGTGGGGTAGCTGCACGGCTCAGTGGTCCTCTTTCCTGGGAAGGCCATGACATACGGGAGTGACCCCCAGTAGTCATGTCTGTGCATTGGGGTACCCTGACTGCTTCCTCCCAGTTATACAGCAGGCTGGTCCAGGGGCGAGTATGTGACTTAAGGTGGGGCAGTGCAAGCTCCTCCTTGAACCAGAGAAAGGAGAAAAGAAAGGGCCCGGGTCTGGGGTGGGTGACGATGAACTTCTAGACAGTACCTCCAGCGAGGTGACAAGATGCAAGAGGAGGACGGTCCTGCGTCTCAGTACAGAGGACAGGGACCAGGGCAGCAGGACAGAGGTCCCTGTGTCTCAGGTGTGGTTCAGAAACTGCAGAGAGCAGCCTCACTGGGGCCACGCAGCCCAGATGATGCCACGGCCCTACCTAAGGTTCAAGTACTGGGCGCCCCGAAGTTCCTCGCTACTTTAGCGGACAGGGTTATGTGATGGAGAAAATAATCTGAGTCGTGAAAATCTTGTCATGCATTTGTGGGGTGAGATTCATGCTGATCTAAAGGCATCGTAGAGAGAGGAGGGTCATGAGTGGGACCGGGGCACATGGGTGTGTGGGGAGGAAGCAGAGGAAGAGGGTCCTGTGAAGAGGACGGAGGTCTCAGAACGGGAGGAAGATCTCATGTGTTAGTAGGCAAAGGGGCGAGAGTTTCTAGGGAGAAATGGCTGATCAACAGTCCAGCCATCCCCCTTTGGATCAAGTCGCATGAGCCCTGGAAGTTCATTGAATTAGACCGTGAGGCCTTGTTTCTTCCTTTGGGGAAAGAGTGACCGCAGAGCGTGGGGGCACAGGGTTGAGCAAGTGGCTTAGCACGGTGTCTAACTCAAAAGGGCACAGGATAATCCCAGAACTGGTGACTCCATGAATGACCAGGAGGTGGAGAGAGACAGCAGGTGCGGGCAGCTCTTTCAAAAACCCTGACTGCTACCCACCGTAATTCACTTCTTGTCCTGGGCTTTGCTCTCTGCTCTCAGGTGGTCCACCTGCTTTCAGGTTGGCCTAGCTTCCACCTGCTTAGCACAGGGCAGAGGCCGGGAAAGGAGGTGATTTGTCCTGGAAATCCGAAGCCTCCTTGGGGTGGCCTTGCAGAAGGAGCTGACACCTAATCTCGATCTTTCCCGCAGCAGTATCAGCAGGTGTCAGCTGGGGAGGGAGAAGCCTTCTCTGAATGACGCTCCTTCAGAGGACTAGAACCAGCCGGACTCTATCCCAAGTGGAGATAAGGGAGGTGAAAATCAGGTGAGAGCCGGCTGCCTTTGTGTCTTGGCTTCGCATTACAGCCTCTCCCCGCACTTCTTCCTCTCCACTCCCTGCTCCCGGAGCGCTGATAACCCAAAGCCTGGATTGGTATTGAGGAGGCTGGCAGCAGGTGCACGAGGCGGACGCCAGAGCAGGGTGTCCGGGCTCTGCAGGGCCAGGCGGGAGGAGGTCCAGGGAGATGTTACGTCTCAAGTTTCCCCCTCAGGGCCCTCTCTCCCTTCCTTCTTTTCTCGTCCATCCCCTTCCTAGCTGCTCTTTCCCGCTGCCTTCCCGGTTCCCTTCGGTTCAGTCCCCCTCACTGCCCATCTCATTGCTCTTTCTCTGTCCCCCAGGGAGCCTCCCCTCGCCCCCTGCCCCTCAAGGGGGCGGGTAGACCGGCTGCAACTACCGGCTGTGGTCTTTCCCGGTGGATGGACCAGGGACCTCAGAAAACAGGAGGGGCCTAGGCATGCGTGGGGGACGAAGGGGGGCTCTGGAAGTCCAGAAGGGGCTGCGATTCTGTGATCTGAACTTTTCTCCTCCAGCCTTAGGGTCTGACCGTGGCCGGCTTCCCAGTGGAGTCCCTGGCCTAAGGCTCCCTCCAGCGGCCAATAGGGGTACTGCAGGCACTCTTGGCCGCGGTCACTGAGGCCTCAGGCTGAGCCAGCTTCCAAGGGCCTGAGAGGCCCAGTTAACTGAGAGCTGGAAGCTGAGAGTAGTTGGGCACTTAGACGCAGACTGTTTATTAAAAGCTCCAGGGCAGTGGCGGGGACATAGATCTGGAGGCCCCTGGAGGTTTCATCATTAATCACCCTTCCTGGCAGAACAGAACTGGTCTCGATCTTCTTTTTATTGATTTATTTATTAAAAATTTTTTTAAAAAATATTTATGTTTGACAGAGAGAGAGAGACAGCTCTGTGAGCAGGGGAGGAGCAGAGAGAGAGGGAGACACAGAATCCGAAGCAGGCTCCAGGCTGTCAGCACAGAGCCTGATGTGGGGCTCGAACTCACCGACTGAGATCATGACCTGAGTTGAAGTCGGACGCTTACCCGACTGAGCCACCCAGCTGCCCCTGAGCCATTCAGGTGCCCCCCAGATCTTCTTAAGGGCCTGCTTGGGGATGGGGCCCGAGGTCCTGCAGGTGGCCCGTGGTGGCAGGAACTGAGGCCCTGAGGCTACTGAGGCCACAGTGTGTAGCTCGGTGGAGGGGCACTGAACTAGCAGCCAGGAGATCTGGGTACACTGGGGCTGGCCAGGAGAATTCCCCTCTGAAATCTTTGTGTCCTTTTCTCTAACATGGGTCTCTGGGCCAGACGATGTCTCTGGGTACCTTATCACAGCCCTGCATGACCCGACTCTCTGGGTCTGCAAGGCTGGTCAGCCAATCGCCCTGCTGCCGGCCTGCTGTTCACCCTCGCCAAGCTGGCAGGCCGGGCCGGGTTCTCTCCTAGGTAAGCAATGAAGAGTTTGGTTCCACTTGTCCTTAGGAATGACCTGACACTCTGTAGCTTCTTTTCTGCTCACGCTTGTGCCTCGGCCTTCAGTGTGAGCAGGTTTCTGCAGGGTCCGGCTCCTACGGAGGTGGAAAACAGCTGCTTCCTGTTCTCAGGGCCCTGGGTCTAGGAACCAGGAATGCAGGTGCCTGCATTCCCTGGACTTGGTAATTCACTTCCCCCCTCTTCAAAGTCAGGGACCCCCCCCATGAGACTGAGTGTGAACATCCACCTTTCCCTCGAAGACTCCCAGGCCACCGGTCTCACCCACCTGTCCCAGGTCTTTATGAAAGAGAAGCTGAATCTGACAAAAAATAAAAATGAAGAAGTTGAATAGACCTCTTTCCCCCCCGAAAAGGAGTGATGGGGGCAACTTGGCAGAGGCAGGACTGAAGCTGATACCCCAGCTGAAAAACAAAGATGAGACAACAATTTCGACAACCTGCACGTGGAACAGGGAGGCAAAGCACATGGTGGGGTAAGGGGGGAGAGGGAGCCCGAAAGTCCTTCTGGTCTGCTCTGCTCCTGCCCAGCCCCCGATTCCAGGCCAGTTATTTGACCAGTCTGTGCTTCAGTTTCCTTGTTTGTAACACAGGACAGTAATGATAAAGCTACATACATATCAGTGGTCCTTTATGTAGGATGTCTAGTTTGATGTTGACATGGAATATTGGGAGGGAAGTTTATTTATTGACTGCCTGCAATGTGTGAGGTACATAGGATCTCATTTATAGTAAATTCAGCCAGGTGGCCATTATCGCCCCCATTTCACAGATAAACAAACCAAGGCTCAGAGAAGTGATAATTCAATTAAGAGCCGATCTAAGGATTTGAACTCACATCTGTCTGTTTCCAAAGACTTATCCAGGAAGGTATAGATGGGGTGGAGGCAGGAGCCTACTGAGGGTAGTGTCCGGAGAAGGCAGAAGTCCTTGTGAGACCAGAGAAGAACAAGACAGGAGAGATGGAGGTAGTGAGGGAAGCAGCTAGGGACAGGCCTAGAGAGAAGAGGGCTCAGGGCTCATGAGAGCTGGTGATCCCTCATTTCAATGTGTCCTTTGTAAGCAAGACAGCTGAGGTCAGAGAGGGGAAGGGACTTTCCGTAGGTCACTTGACCTCTTAGAGCATGGCTGGTCCAAAGGTCCAATGATTGAGAACCTAGAACCATCGCCAAGAGTCTGAGAAGGCCAGACGTAGTCTGCAGGATGCGTTTGGGGGAGAATCCAGGGCCTGGCCATGGGTGGCACAGGGAAACAGGACCGCAGAGGGCAGCAGTGACACCCTGGGAGAGGAGGTGGGTGTGGTGAGAAGACTGAGGGTCAACGTGGGGCCTTCCTTTCCAGCCAGAGCTGGGAAGGCCCCGAGACAGGACTGGAGGGGTCACTTGCCCTGACTCTGGAGGGGCTGGGCATGCTCCTAGGCTTAACAGGAGAAAGTCTCAGGGCAATCCAGGGACGGAGGGAGAGAGAAGCCACAGAGAAGTAGCTCACGGCCAAGGACATCATGGTTAGAATCTGAGTCCGTTGGACATCCAGCTGTGGCCACGAGGCCAGTCATCTGGTCCAGAATCCCCTCCCTCCTTTAGGAGGGGAAGTGGGCATTCTGTCTCTTCCTGCCTCCCCTGGTCCTGGGGAAAGGGTTGATTTTAGGCTGTAGAGGCATTGGAAGGGGGATGTTGCCCCCTTGTGGCCATGGTGGTGGTATTATGAGGCCAAGGCTGGAGGAAGGGCTCCAGGCAGCCAGCTGGATGTCAAGGTTGAAACACTTTTGTGTTCCTCCTATGTGGCAGGCTCCCTTTGTGAGAGATGTCCAGGAGTAGGGCTCATGCGAGACGGTGGTGGCTTTCAGGCTTCAGTGCTGTGAGTGGTTTTCTCAAGAGCGAATTTGGGGCTCTAAGGGGCCCAGGCACGTTACAACAGCAGGAGTGGCAAGGATTAGAAGGACAACGGGGCACGTGGTGAGCTGTCCGCATAAACCAGGCCCTGTGTTAGGCGCCGAGGACGCAGACCTGGACCATGGCCTCCATCTATGCAGGACCCAGGCGAGAGACCAGCTGACCTTCGCGCAGCCTTCTCCGGGATGGGGGGACACGGGGTTGGGGCATAACCATTTCTCTATGGGGCGGTTTCCGAGTGATATCCTGGCCTCTCTCCTTACCCCTCTGTCTTTTTCATGTCAGGAGGAGGGACTCATCAGGTCGGGGGGTCTGGGAGGAGAAAGGGAGCTCGTCTACCTGTCTCTGCCCCCTCAGGGCTGGCACACTGCTAGGATGTTGACATGTCCCATGTGGCTGGGCATCTGTGTGCGGGGGCCCCGTGGTTGTCCAACACAGCTCAGCTCTGGGATGGGGGGGGGGTCTCATTTCGAGTGACATATGAGCAAGTTACGGCGGCCACGGGCCTGAAGTCACATTCTCCAATCAGCTCTGTCAGTAACGTTTTGATCTTCGTCTTCCTGACTTCGGGTCAGTCAATTGTTTCTGAATTCGGGTGTGGGAAGAGGAGGTTATTTATTATTTCTCTAAAGCCCACGACCAGTGGTTCTCAGCCAGCAGTGACTGCCCAGGTGACTGCTGTCACAGTCGAGGGTGGACCCCTTCTCCTGGTATCCAGTGGGGAGAGGCGAGGGACGCTTGAAAGGAAAAAAATCCTAACACACTCAAGACGGACCCTCAGGACAAAACGTATTCAGCCCAAATGTCAATAGTGCGGGGGTTGATAAGCCCCGACCGAAGGCATAGAAGGTTATGAGAAAGTACAGTAGAGGTGCCCAATGCGGCCTTTTGCAGGGGGAGGCTGTGTGCAGTGGGAGTTGAAAGAAGGCTTCTGGAAGGAGGTACTATCTGACTTGGGTTTGAAATATAAGTTGGAGATTTCCGTGCAGATGAGGGGTGTGCGAGTCAGACATGTGGAGGAATGTCCAGGCAGCGGGAACAGAGTGGACGAAGGCATGGAGGCAGACAGGCCGTGGCGCATCTGTACAGGGAATCAGTGCTTGGTGCATGAGCACAGCTGGGGCAGGCAGATCAGCCTGCAGAGGCGGGTGGGGTGGAGCACGGAAGGCTTTGCATGCCTTGCGGTGGACCGCCTTCTCATAAAGTATAGAGAAACACGAAATACACTTAGAAAAGTGTACAACACACAAGTGTGTGTCAATGTGGAGCTCAATAAATTATCAGTCATAGGGTGCTTTCCCCACCTTTGGCTACTATAAATAAAGCTCTATAAGCATTTCTGTACTTGTCTCTTGGGGTTCATTCTTATGAATCTCTTTTTGGGTAGAAGCCTATTAACAGAACGGCATGGTCACGGTGTATGCCTATGTTCAGGTTCAGTTGGTATCGTCAGACAATTTCCCTAAGTTCTTGCAGGAATCCACACTCCTAACCAATAGTGCCAGAGAGTTCCCACTGCTCTCCTTCACCAGCATTTCATACAGACAGCTTCTTAAATGTCAGCTCCCCTGGGATACCTGTAATGGCAGATGTGTGTGTGTGTGTGCGTGTGTTTAAAATAATGTTTATTGGGGCACCTGGGTGGCTCAGTCGGTTAAGCGGCCGACTTTGGCTCAGGTCATGATCTCGCGCTCCGTGAGTTCAAGCCCCGCATCGGGCTCTGTGCTGACAGCTCGGAGCCTGGAGCCTGTTTCAGATTCTGTGTCTCCCTCTCTCTGACCCTCCCCCGTTCATGCTCTGTCTCTCTCTTTCTCAAAAAATAAATAAACGTTAAAAAAAATTAAAATAATGTTTATTGACACATAATTTGAATATAGCAAAATTCACTATTGTAAGTCTACAGGTCTATGAGTTTTCACTAACCTATACACTTTTGTAAGAAAAACACACACTATTTCCATCACCCCCCACACCCCCCAAAGATCCCTGCTCCTCTTTGCGGTTAATGCCTCTATTACCCCCAGTACCTGGGAATCATGGATCTATTTTCTGTCTTTATAGTTTTGCCTCTTCCAGAATGCTGTGTCAATGGAAGTGTAAGGCAAGTGGCCTTTTGAGTTTGGCTACTGTCACTTAGCAATATGTTTCTGAGATTCATCCAAACTTGTTGCATGGACGAACAGATGGGTAATTTCAAAAGTGAGATGGAAACTATAGGAAAAAATCTAATGGAAATGCCAGGAATAGAAGACACAGTGACAGAAATGAAGAATGCTCTCAATGGTCTCATCTCTCTTTTCTTCTCTATCATAATTTTTCAGCATGAACGGTTGGCTTATACAGGAGAGTAACAGGAATGAGAAAGAAATGTGGTCGGTTCCTTGGTTGTGTGTGTTTCTTAGAACACTATTTCCTTTTTTCTGGGTTGAAAGCAAGGTCTGGTTCAAATGGAAGGTGTGGCCTCTCAGGGCTATCAGTGCCCGGCTTACCCAGTGGTACCTACAATAAGCTCGCCTTGTACTCACGTGGAATCCTGCTGAAATCCCAGGCAGAGTGCAGCCACTGGAATCTGGGCCTACTGGGCGTTGCCCACAGCTGTGTGTGTATGGGCAACAAAGGCTAGTGGACAAGTTTATTGCTGCCTCTTCTCTGCTCAAGGGCACGCTCCCTAGGCCCGTTGGACTCCACTTACAAAACACAAGTTCAAAGACAAACTCATCGAGAGTTGAGAATTCATGACATTGATGGCAGAACGTGGAACAAGCATGGGCTCTGCCCCCACTCTGGCTCACACCCCCACGAAGCTGGCCCAGGAGCCCCGCTCCATTCGTCCTAATCCCAAGTCCATTTTCCAGATGGAGCTTTACATTTCTGTTTTATTCTTTATTTTGTTTAAGTTTTTATTTTTAAATATTACTTTTTTTTGAGAGGGGGGCAGCAGAGAGAGAGAGGGAGAGAGAGAATCCCAAGTAGGCTCTGCAATGTTAGCACGGAGCCCCACATGGGGCTTGATCCCACGAACCCTGAGATCATGATCTGAGCTGAAATCAAGGGTCGGATGCTTAACCAATGGGGCCTCTACGTTTCTGTCTTAAAATTTTGCTTGTGGTTCCCTCTTCTGTAATATATTCCTGTTTCTTGATTATTGTTTTAGAGATTATCCAGTCATTTTCTGCAGCTGAGAACTAACTCATATAATCCCCTCCCTTTGCCTTGCACCTCTTACCAATATCATTACCTTTAGTCCTTCCTTGGTCTTTTTTGGAAATTTATATAAGATGCCTCTTTACTTCTTGCTCTGTAACTTGTAAACATGTATCTTGATTCCCTCGTTTTGTAAGTTGAGGACTGTCAGGCCCATTTCCTTCGACAAGTTTTCCCCTTTCGCGTTCATCTTTTCTCACGTGTGCTTTTACTTACCACACGTGTTAGGGAAATACTAGATGCTGAGACAAACATGTCTTGAACTCGGTAAAGGTGTACTTACCGCTCACAGAGCAGCGGCGGGGAGATGACTAGGTTGGCAGGCAATTCATTGATCTGGTCTGATGGAAGCTTTATGGATCCAACGACATGTCACGGGGACTTCCATGGTAATCATCTGCTTCTCAACCGTCTGGACAGAATAACGAGCGAACCCGGGCAATGCCTAGGGGCCAGGCCCGGAGTTTGCGCACGTCAAGTCACACATGCCATCGGCTGGAACGCAGACCCGGGGACACCCTTTACTGCGGGGAGGAGGGGGGTAGCTGCCCAGGAAGAAGAGGAAAACAAAACAGTGAATCTTGGTCAATAACTTTGTCCCTTGTATATCACCAAGTTTGTAGTCTTCCCATTCTCTCCAGCGGCTTCTTCATTAGCTGGTTCTACAGCTACAAGTCTATGGCCAGGGTTGACATGGACACAACTACACGGTCAGGGTTCCGATGCAGGACCAAAGCCACCCTAGGTAGTTTGAGTGGGGAAGAATTTACTACATGAATTCAACATTTATGAGGAGGGCTGGAAAAACAGATTCTAACTTAAAATTTCAGGAACCGCTTTAGAAATCATCCTCGGAGGTTCTGTGACTGTCACAGTCAAGGAGCTATCACCCCCAGAACCACACGGGCCAATTCCCGTTGCCAGGAGGAGGAAGATGTCTCGGGGAAGCCCCGGCTGCCGGTGGTTCTAGAAGCACGCAGACCAGCTCTGAACCCACCGGCGGCAGGAGGGCGGCTCCCAGCCCCGCCTGGGCGCCCCTGAAGCTGGTCGCTGGGCACCTGGCTTCTGCTGATGCTGCGCACAGATATTCTGGCCCTTCCGCTGCCGTGTGCACCAGCCCGAAGCAGCACCAGCGGTAACAACCCCACGTCTGCTTGGAAAAACCTCGAGTGCACCCGGTTGGCAGAGTGTAAGTCGCATGGAAGGCGCTAGCTGCAAGGGACATTGGGAAACACAGCTGTCAGTCTTCCAGCCTCTTCCATCCGGAAATAGTTAACAATATTCAAGCTATATGTGTGCGTATATATATACATGTATATATTCAAACATTATATCTGTAGCGAAACACACACACATTTACACGGTATCCACTTTTGTATCTCCTTACATTGAAAGCTGAGCTCACGCCAATATATCTACTTCCCCAGTGTTTATTCCCATTTTCTCCTTTTCCATATTTCCTAGTGAGAAACGTGGCTCCCATTATTCTCAGTGTATTCCCTATTTGTCCCCTCTCGCTGCATAACCAATCTGCTTCGCTCCTGCCCTTAACCCGCACCCCTCTTGCCCAGACACCCTCTGCATGGGGCACTAGCTTAAAAATTATTCACCATTTATCTGAAATTCCAGTTTAGCTGAGCAGCCTATATTTTTATTTGCTAAATCTGGTAAATCTGGATGAGGGACCATTCCAGCTTCAGTGCTCCTGTGGGGTCCGCTCCTACGGGCTCACCCGCCTGCTGGTACCCTCTCCAGTCCAGACGCTGGTCCCTAGAATGCTCCCCCATAAACTTCCTGCGTGCCCCTCTCCACCTCAGAGTCAGCCTCCTGGGCACCTGACCTGCAGCACCAAGTCTCTGCTTTATTCTTTCTCTGGCCCTGAGACCCCGGACCACACTGGTGCGAGTCCAGTTCGCAGAGCAAACTGGGGCTTTCTTTAGAAGGAGGACCTAAAATGAGCTCAGGATGCCAGCCTGCAGGTTGTGAAATGACTCCGATGCCCACCAGGGGGCAGTCTTTACCCACATGTGAGCAGAACAGCGGCCCTGGGAGGGTGAGGGGTGGGCTCGAGGAGCGGGCCCTGCGTGTGTACGTGCGGGAGGGCACGTGCGTGCTGGGCAGGCCTGCGTGTGTGTGTGCGCGCGCGCGTGTGGCCAGATGTGTGCTCAAGTGCCCGACCCCAGGCAGGTCGTTCCTGTCACCTGGACCTCAGTTTTTTCATTTGGACAATGAGGGGCCTTTCCATTTTGACAGTCTGGTCCTTTGTGTCTCAGCACTGTTGGGTCATCTCTTTAGATATTTCTCTGCTCATTTAAAAGAATTAAAAAGTCTAGGCCACGGGGGGCCCAGGTGGCTCAGTCAGGTGAGCGTAAAACTCTACATCTGGGTTCAGGAGCTCTTGATCTTGAACTCGGTCCTGAGATGAGCCAGGGTCAGGCTCTGTGCTGACCGTGCAGAGCCTGCTTGGGATTCTCTCTCTCCCTCTCTCTCTGCCCCTCCCTGGCTCGCTCACGTTCCCTGTCTCAAAAATAAATAAAACTAAACAAACAATCAAAAAGATCCAGGCCAGTGATTTGAGGTGGGGGCCAGGTGGGGCAAAATGGAGAGGTTTTATTTTCTGCTACCAACAGCAATGCTTTAATTGCATTTTTAAAAATCTGAATTTTCATTTCAGCGAAGGTTTCTCTCAAAATAATCTGAGTTTGTGAGTCCTGTGCAAAGGCACCAGGGACCCTGGATGGTGCTTCTCTGCTCACCTGTGGGAATCTGGCCCCATCACTACTTCTCAGAGCCTCTGGGACTTCCCAAGAGGGTGCCCCTGACGCAGTAGAGAAAAATGAAATGGGAAAGAGTGACATCAGGGTCAGCCTTCCTGATCCTTGCTGGTCATTTGATTGCTGTGCCTCAGCATCTCGTCTGTAAAACGGGAGTAGGAACATCCACACAAGTCACACTATTACTATTATTGCTGTTAAATCCTGGTTGAGTGTTCCAGTCTCAGCTGCGTCATACAAACTCTGTGACCTTGACTCTTCTCCCTGTGGGACCTTTGTTTCCTTCTCATCACCAGGCAGGGATAGCACTCATTTTGTGCAGTTGTATTGAATAGGGAGGATGTTTGTGAGACCACCCGGTACATAGTAGATCCTAAATAAATTCCAAATTCCTTTCCCAGATCCGTGCGGCTTCCCAAACACTTAGTCTGCTGTCACCCTGATGTCCGCGAGGTCACAGCGATAAGCCAACGATCCCACGTGGCAGATCTTTCCAGGACACCTGTGCGTAGGGGACAGCGAGAGTGCAGGCATCAGGAAAGCTCAGGGGAGCACGATTTAGCTTCCTGGAGCGCTCCTTTTGCCCCTGAGGTATCACCACTGTGGCTTGCCTGGGGTAAAGGGGCGGGGCTTGCAGGGGTGCAGAGGGGCCATGCCATCTATCTGTGTGAGGAAGGGGGGGTTTGTTTTCTGTTCTTGTATTTTTCCCTGCACTGTCCCCAGCTCCCATGTCAGACAGCCTGCTCCTGTGGGAGCCTCTGTTGCAGGGCGAGTCGGGAGGGCTTACACATACCAGTCTTTTCCGGCACTTTTTAACTTAATTTAATTTAACTTAATTCTATTCTATTCTATTCTATTCTATTCTATTCTTTTCTATTCATTCTATTCTATTATTTTTTTCTGGAGGCTAGAGTTCTTTGTGAGGTGATCCCTCTGAGGGCAGAGTCCCTGTGGACCTATGCCCTCTCACCTGGCTGTGCCCAGGGTGGACAGGACCTCAGGTGGACTGCCTGATGTGTTTGGGATCGGGTTTCCCTGGCACTCGGTGGCTCAGAAACCTCAGAGCCCTGGGATCCTGGGGGCAGTGTGGCCCTGGAACGGGGTCTCAGCAGTAACCGTTGGGGACAAGTGGCCAGTGACCCCTCGTGCTTCCCTTCTCATGATGGTGGTGAGAGAGAGGCTGGGCAGGTGTCTCACTGAGACTGAATTCCCTGCCTCCAGGTGGGATGGGAGCTCAGAGACAGCTCGACCTCGATCCAAAGACATTTTTAAAAATGACATATTTTGCATCCCTCAAATTGTAGAAACGATTTATAATTGCTAGTTCTGAGTCTCCCGGATCCCCTACACAACTTGTCCACAGCGAATGCGCACTGAGCCCTTCTCCTTAGCTGCCAGCCTACCTATCGACACCTCCCCATTGCCCGAGGCCCAATCCCACGGGCATGGCGTCAAGAGGCCAAGGCGAGGTCTCCAGACTGCAGGTGCCTGGAGAAGGTACTGCTCAGTCCAGCACTGGCACATCGGTCTTCTTGGGAAAGGTGCAGGAATGAAAGACAACACGAATAGCCACCAGTCACTGAGTACTTACAATCTGCTGGGCATGCTTCTAAGCCCTCCGAGCATATTATCTCATTAATCTGTGCAATGGCCACTGCTGTGTTGTCTCATTTCACAGATGAGGCTGGGAGAGGTGAAGTCCCTTACCCAAAGTAAAAAAGCTAGCAAGTGGCAGGGCCCGGACACCAGCCTGGGTGGCTGGAGCCCAGAGCCCCTCCCTTGAATCACCTGGAACTCAATAAATAACGAAGTGCAGAAAGAATCAATTAGGCAGGTGAGGAATGCGAGGCAGGATGAGTTCAGTTCCTGCTTTCCACACTTCTCTGCTGCGAGCCCGTCCCACCCTGTGGGACAGCCCACCCAGCCTGTGGGGGAAGTGAGGGTCACTGGTCCGTCTCTGCCGGACCCTCTGGGGGCTTCTGGTCCTAACTCTGGGCTGGGCAGTGGGAGCTCTGGTGCCTTCTCTATCAAGGATGGACAGAGACGTTCTTTTTCTTTCCCCAGTGCCATTTTGTTAGAGCAGAAAATCCTTGAGGGGTGAAGTCACATTTTCCATGTCCCTGAAAGCTCCAGAGAGCCGACGAGTATTATTGTAACTAGAGGAGGCTGGGGACAAAGGAAGCTTATAATTTTGTGAACAGAGGCTTGGGAGAGGCCTGCCTGAGATGGCTTTCCAGGGGGAGGGAGAGGGGAGAGGCAAAATTTGGAAAAACCCGAAGCCGGGGGAATCACGGGACTGGTCAGCGTGGAGGCCTGGCACCCAGGCAGAGACTTGCTGGGGGTCAGGTGAGTGGAGGGGGTGTTCCCCGACCCCTCCTGATTCCTTCTGCAGTCACCATTCCCCAGCGCCCCCCTCTGAGGGATTTATGCTAAACTCGCAAGTTGTTCTGAGGAGGTGGCCAGGTCACTGGGCTTGGGTTTCAGAGCCCAGCTGGTGAAAAGCCTTGGTTCTTTTCCCCAGCTTCTTCATCTGTAAAATGGGGTAGTGAGGGATCTGCCCCGACGTGTATCCCGTCAGCCTGGTGACAGGGCCGCGCTCCCCTCTCTCCTGCCTGAAGTTCCCACCATTCCTCACTGTCTTTGCCAGACCACAAAGGCGGCGGGGGGGGGGGGGGGGTGTCTGCCCGTGGTACTGCCATTTTTCTAGGGAGCCTGGAGGCCTCCACTTGCCTCGAATCAGGACATTAAGAGCTAATAGTGAGTGCTCCACGCTAAGTGACTTTCTACGCATCTCACTTAATGTACACGACAGACTTGCAACGTCCATTTCACAAGACTAACAACATTAAGGCGCAGAGCAGGGACGTCAGGAGCCTGGGGCCGCACAGCCTTCTGTCTGCAGAGCCCGCGTGCACGACCACTGAGTGTCTCTGCTCAGCTCCTCTTGGCCCAGAGCCTCCCAAACACCAGGCTGGGACCTGGGACACTTGTCACGAAACACTTATTAACATCCTGGAGCACAGCTTTAGCACCATGGACAAGAAGACCTCTTAGATGCTCGCCTCACTGTGAGAAGGGCGCACTGAATTAAAGGGAAAGAGAGAGAGAGAGAGAGAGACACTGAGAGACGGAGAGGGAGAGAGAAAGGGGGAGTGCCACCGTTACCAAGGAGACAAGCATCATCACATAAAGTAGTGTTCTGGGAAAGGAAGAGGAAGGTGACAGGAAGGAGGGCTCTCCCACCTGGCGGGGGCAGGCCAGAAACGCCCCTGCATGTATATTTTGATCCATAAACTGAGGACGGCAGGGGCCCTTGCCTCGCGAAGGAGGAAACAGGTACACCATCATCTCCCTCTTGATTCATGTGAGCGGCTTGGCCTGGGTGAGGACGATGCTGGGACGGGAGCCTGGGAAGTTTCTGCCACCTGCCTGGTGGGGGGTGGGGCAGGCTTCTGGACTTGGAGGCTTCGAAAAGGTTGAATGAGGCCAGAATTGGAGGAGGGAGGGGAGTCCACACTGCTCACCAAGGAGACCCAGCCTGACCATATATATGCTCATTGACCTCAAGAAACCTTTTCCGCCAAACACTCAGGCACCTGCCGCTTCTGGCCTCTGAGCCCCGCCCCTGGCTGTAGCCCAGACACCTGCCACCAAGACCTATATCGCAGGTGCAGGCAGTCGGGAGTCCCTGAAGGTGAACTCTTTTTTCTCCATCTTTGGATTTGCACCTCCACCCTTGTCTGGGGCATTTGTCTTCGAGGGGGCTTTTTGTGTATTGTCTCCATTATCTGTGCAGCCTTAGTGAGGGTCCCGTGGTGAGCAGGAGGAGGTCACAGTCACTTGCATGAGCCTCATTTGATGGGGATCTTCAAAGCTTCGTGTGCCTGCGAGGGGAAGTGGGAGGCTCCAAGAGAGTTGATACAGTGGGAGCACTTCTGAGGATTATTTGCCCAGAAAAACCTCTTTCCCTGGGGTATCTAATGGGATTAGAGTGCCTGCTAACCAAGCCCCTCACTTTGACAGTCCAAACAGAAATGGAAGCTGTCCTCCCCCAGTCACTGGGGACTGGCTGGGGCTCGTGATCAGGGGCATCTGCTGCTGGAGCTTGGCTCCAGGATTGTGTCAAGGGCATCCAGTTGTGCTCCCAAGAGCCTCAGCGGCCAGCGTCTCTCCCGGGTGTCTTGAAAGGCCCTCCTGGCTGGCGGGCACTCCCCTTGTAGGAATGCCCCCAGCTGCCGACACGAGGGACTGGCACCCACACTCACAGATGACGAATGCGTAAGGGAGGGCTAGCCGGCTGACCTTGGAGGAGCTTGGCTCATCAACTTTTGCTTCCAAGACCTGGGGATGCTCAGGAGGGGGCAGCAGAGGGGAGATGGCACACATCAGAGCTGGAAGGGTCTTTGGGCATCACTGGGTCCAGAGATTCGCATTAGCTGTGTTATGTTTTCTTTAAATGAAAGTTGAAATGGAACCCCACTAGAAGAAACAACAAATAGAGCATCCTAGATGAAATACGCGAGGGGAGGCCAGAAGAATGTGATCTCGGTCCACCCCTCACTGTTACGGATGAGGGAGGTCATCCTGAGACATGTCCCCAGATCCTTTCCACTTGCCTCTGCTCTTTATGTAATGGCTCTTATTCTGGGAGGTACCATGGGGGTACCTGTCTCCTGGGGGTTGAGGGCTGCTGAGGCTTAAGACCTGTACTGTATGGGCGAAAGCAGAGGGGCTGGCTGGGTCCTCTCTTCTCCTAAGCTAGTCTTCACCCCTTCCTGGCATTTCCATGGTGGAACCTTCTCTGTTCTGGGCAGAATAGGACTCTACCATCCCTGTGCTCTGTCTGCAATCTGGGCGCTGGAGTCACTCTGTCCTCTGTGTGGGTGGTGCTCTCTTTGGCACTGATCTCCAGGAAAGATGATGCGTGCCCGCCTGCTCCTCTTAAATCCTGCTCTGTCTCCTTGGGAAACACCTCCCATGCTCTAGCCATCATCATTTACTTGTGATTTCTGCCCCCATAGCTTCGACTCAGAGGCTTCTGGGGTTCCCAAGTTCAATGCAACATCCCTACTTATCGCTCCCTTTCTCCTCTCAGTGTGACTGGTCTCCTAAAGCCACTGTTCTCGACTCGGCTTCCATTTCTGGATCACCCTGGGCTGGAGCTCAGAGCTGGTTTGCACCGGAGCTAACCCATGTTCCCTTGTTAAAAACTGATCTAACTGGGGAAGGAGATGCTTGGGAAGGATGTTAAAAACTGATCTAACTGGGGAGGGAAGATGCATCCTTCACAGCCTCGCTTGCAAGGGGTCAGGTTTGTTGCCCCAGCATCAGAGGCCCACTGAGATCTTCTTCACCTTGTCCTAATTTGTTCGCTTGCAGGGCGTTCTTGTGACTGACCCAGAGAACCTCTCTTCTCTGCCCAGCCTGTCCTCTCTACCCAAATGGGGTCTCAGCCTCTGCAGAGGGTGGCTAGATGCTGGTGATGGTCCAAAACTAGGTCTGGACGGCCCTGAGCATAGTGCAGAGGACCAAGAAAGTCCAGACTCAGGTGAAGCTGGCTCCAGCTGTCCATTCACCTGGACGGTGGCATCTGCCTGGTTGCTGGCCCATGAGGGTAGATGACTCTTTTTGAGTGTGTATAAGAGGGAGGGGGATGCTGCACGATATCTTCCTGTCCGTGCTGGGCCCATGTGATCCTGATGGGTCAGGCCTTACGGGACAGTCCCCTGCTGGGCAGGGAAGAATCAATGGCACATGTCATCATGATATGTGACATTGTAGCTGCCCTGGGAGTCAGGGGTCCCAAAGGCCGTACATCGGCCCAGGTCAAGCACGCACCGTGTTCGTACGGCAAGCAGAGGTAAAACGAGTGTACAGGTCCACTCCTACGGGAAGGGCCAGGCTGTACCCTGTGGTCCCCTGTGGAGCCTGCAGGCTGTGGGGACATACACAGTCCTGTTTACCATCCCATATGTCCTTCCAGAAGGTATGCCAGCGGCTTGTGGAGATTGTGGGCTCTCGCTGGAAAGCCAGGGGCTGGGTCCAGGAAAGTTGATTTTTGTCTCCTGAGATGCTTGCACAGGCCCCAGGCCAAGGTCTGCTGAGGGCTGGCAGCAGACTGGGAAAGGCTCTGCTCCCCTGTCATTGCGGACTCCAGAAGCAGCCTCTAGGGAGGAGAAAAGCCTCGTGGAGGGCAGCACAGGCGAGCCATGCCGATGAGACAAAACAAAAGGGGGGGTGGGTTACTGGAGAGGGAACGGACAGCTGTTCCTCTGGGGTAAAAGGGTAGAAGTGCTGACTAGTGAATCTGACCTAGGAAGAGGGGGAGGGGCCAGGAAGGGGGGAAAGAAAAACAATGGAGATATTAGAAAAGCCCAAGGGGGCACAGTTCCCTGGAGGGAAGCCGTGGGGAACGATAGCTAGAACAGGAACTGAACTTGAGACAATAATGGTCAAGATGCTTTGGGATTCACGATGGAAACAAGTGCTCCTGTCTGTTTCCTTCATTGCTTTGACATCATTATATAAAATAGAGGCAACTGCAGATTAGGGTCTCAAAAAAAAAAAAAAGAAGTTTGTTGAATGAATAAGTAATTTGAGCACAGGGATATAAGGAAAGGAACATTGCATCCTAGGGAAAGAGCTAAAAATCTCTTCCAAATCTCCTCTGGGGTCCTAGAAATGCTTGCAAGGGGCATTTCAGGGGAGATGTTGGGTCATCCCACCAGAGGGAACACATTGAGGCCTATAACTAGAGAAAGCAGAGAGAATAGTGAAGGTTGATCCCAACTTTAGGGAAGCCTGGGGGTTGGGGCACCAGGAGCTCTAACCTTGAGCAAGCCAGGCAAATATATGCCTTTCCCAGGCACCCGGGGAAGCCAGGGGTGAAAGCCATCATCACTTTCTCAGAGGTGGGGAGATCCGCAGTCCACCCTAGAGTGAGGCGGCCAGACCCCCTCCTGGTGCTCCCACAAGGGATCCAATATCTGTTTACGCTTACACAGGCTGCAGGCTGTGAGGGGTGGTCCACCCAAGGAGGCAACTCGATGAGTCGGCACCTTCAGGGTGGCCGAGGAAGGATGAAGCAAGCTGTGGAGGGCAGACCCTTTTCTGTCAGCTAGTTGCTGGGTCACGGAACCCTCGCTGCGAGTACCTGAGAGAACATTTCAGGTATTGGTTCTACGAACACTGAAAACCACCCCTGTGCCAGGCACTGGCTCGGGAGTCGTGCGAACAGCAGCGAGTCAAGGCAGGGGTGGTCTCTGCTCGAATGGAGCTTAGCGTCCAGCGGGAGAGAGAAGGATGGATGAAGTAATCAGACTGAGAGGTGTGTTCTAAGAGAGCATCAATCTCCACCTCTTGAAGAGAGAGGTGAGAATATGAGAGAATCTGCGGACCAATTTAAAACCACTACACTGTCCAAGAACAGACTTGTGCACTCTTCCCCCAAACCCAGTCCACTGGCCTGGTTCCTTGTAGAGCAACTGGTGCCCACGGAGCGAACCAGGAGCACACGCACCCCCATTGTGGGCCAGATTCAGTAACCTGCTTCTTCTAAACAGACTACAGTGATGGTGATGTTCTGGGACTTCCAAGTCCAGGTCATAACAAGCATTGTGGCTTCCATGTTGTTACTTTCCCTTGGGTCACTCGCTGTGGGGGAAGTTGCTGCCATGTCATGAAGGTCTATGTGGCAAGGAACCGAGGCCTCCAGCCAACAGCCATGTGAGTGCGCCATATTGGAAGTGGATCTCCCAGCTCCAGTCAGTCTTGAGAGGACTGCAGGCCCCACTGACATCTTGACTGCCACTTCACTAGAGACCCTGAGCCAGAACCTCCCAGCTATGCTGCTCTTGGATTCCTGCCTTGCAGAAACTGTGTGAGATAACATAGCAATAGACAATTAATACCGACACCAAGGGTAGGTGTTGGGTAGGCATTTATTGTGGCTTGAAATTAAAATTTGAGAGTTGAGCGGCCCCTGGGTGGCTCAATTGGTTGGGCATCGGACTCTCGATTTTTGGCTCAGGTCATGATCCCGGGGTCCTGGGATCAAGCCTCGTGTTGGGCTCCTTGCTGAGTGTGGAGCCTGCTCGAGATTCTTTCTCTCTCCCTCTGCCCCTCTCTCCTGCTCACACACGTGCACGCACGTTCTCTCTCTAAAATAAAAATAAAAATAATAAAAATAAAAATAAAAATAAATTTTGGGAATTGACTGCCATTTGATGGTGGGTGAGCCATTTAGGAAAACATAAGATGAGAGAAGAGATCCAGATTGAGCTTCAAGAAATTCTGTCCCTTAGTGGCTCTGTGGAGAAGGACAAAGTGGGTTTGTAATTGTGCTCTGCATTGTTTTTGGTCCAGTGGAGGGACTCAGTGGATGGATGGGGGTTGATAAGCAGCTAGCCCTGCCAAGGCCTCTGGTCTGACTCATGGTCCTGCCTTTTCTGTTTTTAGGTTGGGGTTTAGAGTAAGATTCATGTGGGGAGAAGCCAAGATCTGACTCTAGAGTATCGCAAACTGCTAACAGGGTGCAATTTCTTTTTTTGTCGATGAGGAAACCGAGGCTCAGGCTGGCGAAATGACTTGCCCACGGCCAGGACGCCTTGGAGATAGGTTTCTGGGCCCCAGTCAGGTGTTCTTGCCACAGAGTCTCCCATCTCCAGCACCTTCCAGGGGGCCCTGGGGAAGAGTTGGGAGATCCGCAGAGGATACGATGGATCTCTGCCCATGGCATCACACCCCTTGCCACTGTACGATTTGGGACAATGATACCGCCCCCCTCCCCCCAGGCCACCTTTTCTGGGAAGGGGGCAGGAGCCATGGGCCCATTCCTGGCTCTGCTAGGCATGTGGCTGCTCTGAGCCTCAGTTTCCTCATATGCCAAATGGGAATGAGGATTCATCCCTGTGAGGGTCCACTGAGGTAGGAGAGGCAGGGGGCTTGTCATCCATGAAGTGCTTCATAAATGGAGCACGCAGGTCGCTGCTGGCCGGGGACGCACAAACGTTGAGGCTGCCCCTGGGCGGGATGGAGACCTGGAAACCCCGACACAGTATGACTCCTCTGCTAGACCAAATGCAGGCCGGCCGCTCAGAAGGCTGGAGCCATCAAACTGTCAATAACCCGGACCCCCATCAATCAGCAGGATCCCTCTGGGTCTGACTTGTGGTGCAAATGGACTGCTAGCCGTTCCAAGTTCTCTTGGCTCTCAAGTACCCATCCTCTGGGTCCCCGGTTCTGTAAATCTTGCCCCACTAATTGTCTCCCTGTCAAATTTGGAATTGTACGGAAGGGATGTGAGAAATCGGAGTGTACCCATTGTCTTACTGGGGAGACGGAACGAGGCCCGGGAAAGCGGAGTGACTGTCCGCAGTCAGACTGTCCTCTACCCACCCGTGTCCACCTTCACGGTTTCCACGGAGTGATGCTTGTCATCTCAGCCCCTCACGTAGCTGCCCTTCCTTGGCCCCCCCTGCCCTCCTGAGCCTCCTCTTCCCTGATCATCCAGTCTGTGGCCCCGTGATCCAGCTTTCACCCTAACCCTGCTGCACCTCTGTCGGCGCTCACTGCACTGGACCCCTGGCCCTGGCCCGAAGATTATGCTGTTTGTGGCTCCACGATCCCCCTCTAGCTGCCATGCCCCCTTCCGTGTGGGACACATGGCTCTTGAGTCCTCTGAGGGGAGGCAAGGAGGTCTTAGGAGAGGAGCCAGCAGGCCTCTGGGTCTGGGCGCCTCACCCCCATGTTGGCTGTCCCGTCCCCTTAGCCCTCACGTTCCTCTCCTTCCTTCCCCTTCCTTCCCCAGCCCTCCTCACCCCCATCGCCTCCCAGCCCTCCTCACCCCTACCACACCCCAGCCCTCCTCACCCCCACCCCTCCCCACTCCTCCTCATCCCTCCAGCCCCTTCAAGCCTCCGGGCTGTTTCTGAGGTTTGGAACCAGCAGAGCATTTCCCCTGACCCTATATTTTCTCCTGCCACTTCTTCTTGCTTGAAACCATTTGTAAGCAAAAAACCATTTGGGGTGTTGTGTTTATTTTTTCCTAGTTCCACGGGAAATTACTCAGAATGTATAAGTATGTGTTTTCCTTAGAAAATAGATTCCTTTACATTTTGGCTTTGTGGTTCCCGAGGCAAGTGGGGCCCACGGAAACCCGGGCTGCCAAGAAGGCTCCCCTTCCAGGAGTCCCGCTGGCCTCAGAATTACACCCTTTCTCCTCTGGGGGCTAGCCACCCCCTGTGGCCCCCTCGTGGGCCCCTCATCTTCTTGAGTCCAAGACTCCAGCCCGGCGGGCCAGACACCTCTCCACCACATTCTCCCAAATGCTTCGACTCCAGTCCTTCCTCCTCTCTGTTTGGGGAAGATGTTGAGGCAGATCAAGGCATGAGAACATTTTGCCCTGCCTTCCCCCCACACCCGGGGCGGAAGAGCTCCCTGTCGGGGTCTCCAGCACAGACCCAAAGCCAGGATTCCGGGTTCTGATCCTGGCTCTGTCTCTTGCTAGCTGGTGATGCCGGTACACCTCTTAACCACCCTCCCCCCACCCCCCCCCCCGGCCTTGTTTTCTTTTCCCGTAAATGGGCACGTTAACAGTATTTGTGCGGAAGGCGACCTTGAGGATGCGGGGAGGGCACGTGCGGCTCTGGCAGGAAGCCACACGACATGTTTTCTCCTGTGCCTATGCACGTGTCTGACATGTGAGCCTTCCCAGCCCCCTCCTCCCGCCTGGCAAAGGGAGACCGAGGCAGCAGGGGGCAGCTGCGGCTTCTCCCCCGCCCCTCCGGGGCCCCTTCCTTAGGCTTGACCCTTGAACCCACAGTCCTTTCTCATCCCCCTCAAAAATCGCCTTTCTAGGGGCGCCTGGGTGGCTCAGTCGGTTGAGCGTCCGACTTAGGCTTGGGTCATGATCTCGCGGTCCGTGAGTTCGAGCCCCGCGGCGGGCTCTCTGCTGACAGCTCGGAGCCTGGAGCCTGTTTCAGATTCTGCATCTCCCTCTTTCTCATGCTCTGTCTCTCTCTTCTCAAACATAAATAAATGTTAAAAAAAAAAAAAATAAATCGCCTTTCTATTTGCATGCCCGTGTTCACAGCGACCATCTGTGCTCACCGTGGCGGGAGGCGGGAGCAAGTGTCATCAGCAGATGAACGAAATGTATCATATTGATAAATATTGTCGGGAGCAATCTTCCTGCAATTTTCCATACAAATCGAAGTTATTCAGCCTTAAGAAGAGTGAAATTCTGACACGGGCCACAATGTGGACGACCCTTGAAGGTGTTTTATTTCATGAAACAAGCCAGACACCAAAGGACATACCGTGGGGTCCCATTTAGATGAGGTCCCCAGGGTAGTCAGATTCAGAGACAGAAAGGAGAAGAGTGGTTACCAGGGGCTCAGCGGGGGCAGGGTGAGGGGTTTATTGTTGGAGGCGCAGGGTGTTTTAGTTTGGGATGACGAGAAAGTTCTGGAGACGCATAGTGGTGACAGTTGCACAATATTGTGAATGGACTTGATTCCAAAGAACGCTACACTTACAAGTAGTCAAAATGATAAATTTTATGTTTTCTGTATTTTACCACGGTAAAAAAGGCAGACATAAAAATACATACATCACTAATAATAATAGCAGATTTGCCTTTCCAGACCCTCTGAGGGGCATGAGGGTAGCTTAGTCTTCCTGGAGGGACTTTGGGGCAGGGGATAGATACGTAAATGATAACTGTAGTGCGTCCCATTAAGGACTTGTTCTTGTCCTGAGAACCGAGTTTGGGGGGTGGGGGAGCCCAGGGGAATTTAGAAAGTCTACCTGAAGCTGGATGGTGACATTTGAGCTGGGCTTTGCAGGATGTGTACGACTTTTCAACTCAGGCTGATGGGATAGATGGGCGAGGTCAAGGGCTCATGGAGTTGAGGCACATGGGTTCACCCTTACTTGGGTGGCTGGTCCATGGGAAGTTGGGGGAGGCGACTACCATGATGCAGGACAAACAGGTCGGGGCCCGAGTGCGAGGACTCGGGGGGCCCGGCAGGGGCAGTGGACACTTCTGAAAGTCTGTGGACCAGACTGATGGCTAAGTACGACCCTCTCCTCTCTTCTCAGATCCCAGGGTACTGGTAAAGGAATGCAAGTTTCTTTTTGCGTTTGTTTTTAAAAGGGATGATTCTAGGCACCAGGACAAGCTTGTGAGTGATATTTGGGGGACGTCCTGGTGTTTGTTACCTCTCACCCCAAAGGTGCTCACGGGCTGCCTGATCCCCACTTGGCCACTGTCTCTGAGGGTCCTGGTCTGGGAAACCCGTTCCTTCCTGAATTGCTTAGTGCCCCTGCCTCTGCTTTCTCAGGACTCATCAGGGCCTGCCTCCTCCAGGACGCCCTCCTGGGCTAAGGCAGTGGCAGACAACTGAATCCATTTAACTCCCAGAGCTATACTCTCTACCTCTTAGGGCAGAAGAGTGTGGTAATGAGGGTCCTAAACTCTGGGGCCAGAGAGGTGGGGTGGGCTCAAATCCAAACTGCTACCCAGCAGCCATGGGAACTTGGGTAAGTGACTGAACTTGTGTGCCTCAGTTTCCTTGTATGTAAAACGGAGACCGTACTTGTATCCGCGAGCCATACTGACAACAACCTCCGCCCGCTGTGTTCTGCCTCGTGCACACACACCACTTCCTGGCCACAGGACGGGTTGTACCCGCAGTGGCCCCAGAGTCTCTCCCACTGGGGTCTTTATTTCTAAGCTTCTCCTCGTGATGCAAATCAGAGTGTGCCTGGAAGAGAGGCTTCTGACTTCAGCCTGGCTTCTGGAACTGGGCTTGACAGTGAACTCTTAACTGGCACACCTTATTGCTTTTAACCCTCTGCCCTGGCCAGCCTCCCTGGGGGACCCCTCAGTTCACTGGGCTCTCCAGCATTGGTAGGAAGCAGCTTCCGTGTCACAGAGATGCAGTATCTCTCCCACCTTTCAGGAACCAGGGGCCTGGCTGCTGGTGACGCGCGCGTGTGTGTGTGTGGCCCTCCTGGGTCCTGCGGCACTCCACTCGGTCCCAGTGTGTGACTGGCCATCCATCTAGTATTAATTAGGCACCACTGTATGCTTGGTAGAGTGCCGGGCACCGGGGGTGCAGAGCCAGATGGTGCCCTGCTTCAAGGGCTTTCGTTCTGGCGGTCAGTGGTCAATTGGCGGTGTCAGGACCCAGCTGAGAGCTTCACGTGCATTCTTCCCCTTAGCTCTGCCAGCGGCCCTGGCAGGTGGTGTGGGGCCCCCACCTTCAGAGAAGCATTTTGCGACAGGGAGGTGCCTAAGTCTATTCGGAGACATTGCCATCCTGTCTCCACCTTCCCCACTTAGACAGGGGCTTCTTGCCTTGGTCATTTGAGTGCCTCCTCTGGGGCCAGAAGGAGGCCCTGTAGACCCCATGGCACCCTCTCCTGCAGCCTCCGATGACCTCCACGTTAGGTCAGGCGTGGTTAGTCCCCAGAGCAAGTCCCCAGCTCAGAGCTCTCAGGGGTATCTGTGAAAGTAGGGTGCAAGGTGAGGATGCGTTGGCCAGGTACAGGGGACAAAGACCAGAGATCGCCTCCAGTATATTGGCCCCAGGGATAGGAGGCCAGCACCTACCTGCCAAGGCACCATTCCCACGGCAGCTGGATGCCTCACTTGGTGGGGAAATTGCAGGTCGGGCCAGGCGTGGTGCCGGGCCTTGTGGGCTGCATGTGCAGAGGCGGTGATGCCTCTCTCATTACCTCCTCCTTCTGCCCTTCTGTTTTCACTTGCTCTGCTTCCTGCTAAATTCCCTTCCCAGGCTAAAAGTTTCCATCTCTGGGCTTGGCCCCAAAGTGAAATTCTTTGGAAACTTTCAGCTGAGTTCATTTAGCGATTGTGGGGTGGGAGAGGGTGGGTGGGGGAGCCAGTGCGGTTCTGCTGATTTCTGATATTTCACATGGAAGCATGGTGAGCGAGACCCAGAACTTTCCCCTTGGTTGCTTGGGGGTCTCAGCTGGGTGATGGAAGAAAGTAGTGGGGGGGGGGGCTGGACCCCTCAATGCCAGCCCTGGCTAGGGGGAGACTTGCCCTGTTGATCTGCTGGTCAAGGGGCTTTAAGTCTTCAAAATGATTTGCTGATTTCTAAGGCTGGGATCTTTTGATACATGATTTGAAGGTTCTTTACATACAGCCCCGATGCTGGCTGATGGAGGCGTTAATAACCTCATGGCATGATTTTTCTTTGAAATGATTCGGGGCAGCCATCAGAGATTTCTAGCTTCTGCAGATGCCTGTGCTCCCTTGTCAGCCTCCAAGTCATAATCAACCATGGCTGGACCACAAAAGTCTCAGGCTTGGCCTGATGGAAATCAGGCAGCCGGCCCGGAAGGAATGAGCCTTGTTCTGCCCACCCTTCTCTCCTGTTTGTTTGGTTTTACTTGTGTTCTGCGTCAGGGATGAGCTGGTTGGGAAGAAGGGTATGAAACGTAGATCCTAGATCTGCACATGTTGTTTGGTTTGGGAAATTAAAAACAAAGCATTTGGTTGATTTTAGTCCAATAAAGTTTTTTTTTTTTTTTTTTTTAGAAAGACAGGTTGTTGGTCTGGATGTAGCTGGTTTTTGTTTTTACTCTAACATAAAAAGGTAAAAAAAAATCAGCCTTTATTAAAAAAAAAAGGTTTGAAAAATGGTCTCTCTGAATTAATTTCCTGCTAAGAGGGTCTTCGGTAGATAGCAGCCTTGCAGGGCAAGTCAGATGAATGAAGAATGGTAGGAAAGGACAGAGGCCAATGTGGGATTTTCAGATCTCCAGAAAGTTCTGTGGCTTCGGCACCATTTCTGGGACATATTTGTAAATTGCTTTAATAGTTCAGGGAGAGAGGAAGGGGCTGCCAAGTCCCCTTTCCCTAGAAACCATAAAAGCAAGAAGGTCTCCGGGGGTCCCTGGGGTTTCTCACTAGTCTCACCTGGAGATAGGGGGCTCGCAAGCAGGGAGAGGAGCCAACCCATCTGGCCGAATGCACGGAATTACAACCCCCAGGTTGCTAGAGGGGAGACCTTCACAGGCTCTCTCCGAGTGGGGTCTCAACTGTTTCCTTCTCTTTCCTCTCCAATCCTGGGGTGGAAGCTGTCCAGACGAGTCCAGAGACCCTGACTCTGTGTGTTTTTAAGAAACTGGGATAGAAGTGACATACAGCAATGTGTAGCTTAAGGCGTACAATGTATTGATTTGCTATACCTCACTGTGTGCTTTTCAGACCTCGTAGATACTGAGCTGATGTTGTTGTTACTGTCCTTACACCACTTCCCCCTAAGCCCGCTGTCTTACTTTGCCCTTGAGATTCTTGTCTACCTTTTCACAAACAAGAATTTGAATGGCTGATTGAAGATAGGAGGGAGAGACTTGGTGGGGCGCAGGGAGATATTTCGCTTACCCTCTGGGGACCTGCGTCTCATCAGACCCCGAAAATATCAGCGTCCATCATTAGCGCTCGCTGAGCAGCTATTATGTGTGGGGCTCTGTAGTCCCCTCCGAAGGTAGTATTCACGTTTGACAGTTTGGGAAACTGAGGTTCTTGCCCAAAGTCACACCTTGGGTGAGACACAAAGCAGGGATTGGCATCTGGACTTGTCATTTCAAGCCTATGATCTTAACCAGCCCAGTCAGCTATCTCTTGGGCGCCAGTGGACGTGAACAGTGGCCAGTAATTCCCAGTAGTTGCTGATTCTTGCTGTGTGCCCGTCTGCTGGCCAAGTATTTTGTGCCCCTTCATTCTACCCTCCACGGCTCTGCTCCCAGCTCTGGTGCTGTTGGCCAATGCCGAAGAGGTCCTCAGACCTGAGCCATGTCTCCCCAGGGGCAGCAGCCCCCTCGAGGCCTTTGCTGTCGGGAGCCCCGCTTTGATTTCTAAGGGGCCTGAAGCACCTTGCCCTTGTGGGCTCCTTCCTGTGTAGAAAAACATTACAAATTATATGACCACATTGGTATAAAGACAAATATAATTCAGGCTGAATTCACGATTGCATACTCACTCTTACTATACTGATTTTTGTGTTATGAGTTTTAAGGAAAGGAAAATAAAAGCACTTCTGAGGGGTCCCCCAAACACCATGGGCCCCAGGCACAGTGCCCCCTGGAGAAGCCGGCTCCGTGTGTTGTAAGTGCCCTGTCTCCTTGTCTTTCTCTACGGCTCTGAGAACTCCTCTGGACCCAGACACCCCTGCCGTTACCTGACGTAGAGCCAAACTCCACTCCTTTGCGCACTGGCTCTAAGGTTCAGGAAAACCCAGATCATCTCTGCTTCTTCCTTCCCCAGCTCTCAAAAGTCTTATGAGCCTTGCAGGGAATCACACTCCAAAGAGCATAACCTCTCGGGGCCTTTCTAAAGTCCCTACGGTCGTCCTCCCTTCTCCCCACCCAAATTCTCTGATCTAGCCTTCTTCTTTTCCCACTTTGGGAATGGCTGACTTAAGCCCGGTGACCTTGGCAGCTCACCATATTCCCTAGGAAACTCTTTTTCCTTCTGACAGTGGGATGCCGGAAGCTCGAATTCGGGGAAGCCTCTGCTGGGGTGAATCCTGTGGCAATGGGGTTGCTTGTTTGGGATTTGGGCACTGCAATCCCACCCCCAGCCTTTGCAGGCTTTGTACTTCAAAGCTGTGGCCTCAAGAACTCGATGGAGAGAAGTGGCTTCTGATCCAAGCCCAGTCCTAATATCACTGGGGCTTGAAGGAGGAGTCCATCTAGTGTATTCAAAACACTAGTGTATAAAAAACAAACCAACCAACAAAACCCCAAAAAACCAAGTTACAGTGTGTGTTCTTTCCTCCTTCCTTGACCAAAACACACACACACACACACACACAAAAACCCAAAAAACAAAAAAAAAACCCTTTATAACAACCTGGAAGATCAGCTTTTGACTTAGAACTTTAATTTTTTTTTTTAATTTTATATTTGAGAGAGAGAGAGAGAGACAGAGCACGAGCAAAGGCAGGGTAGAGAGACGGAGACAGAATCTGAAGCAGGCCCCAGGCTCTGAGCTGTCAGCACAGAGCCTGATGCGGGGCTTGAACTCATGAGCAGTGAGATCATGACCTGAGCCCAAGTCAGATGCCTAACCGACCGAGCCACCCAGGTGCCCCTTAACTTAGAACTTCAGACTCTTCGGAGTTCTGTGCCAGAATATACTGGAATGGGGAAAACTCCATGGTTCCTGCCTCCCATACCCACCCCTCTGTTCTCCCGGCTCCCATCTCCAGCCTGAGCCTGGAGCCTCTGTGTGTGTTCATGGGGCCGCCCCACCTCCTAAAGCCAAGTCTGGCTACCCCTCAAGTCTAGGTGTGTGCATGCCAGTAAAGTGGTTTGGGCCGGTCTTGGGAGAAGGACCCCCGGGCAGAGGCCCGCACAGGTGACCAGAGTGTGGTTCGGAGAGGATTTCTGGGCTTTAGGCTGGCATATTCCCTTTGCGTCTCAAGTCCTTGCCCTGTGGAGAACATTAAGGCTGGAGGAAGAGCAGATTAGAACCTTCAGGAATGGCCCAGGAAGGAGGTCTGTCTGGCCTGTGGGTGGTGCTGTCCTCAGTTTCCACTGGGCTATTCACTGTCTGGGTCTATATTTAGATTTGCTGCCTCCACTTGTAGGAAGTTTGTTCATGTCCTAGAAGAAGTGAACTGCTCTTAGGGCGTGTGGAAATGGCGGTCCTTTGTTACACATGACCGACGCCCACATGCTGGAAGTGAACAGAACTCTTTATTGAAACCATTTATAAGTAAACTGGAGTCTTAAGAAGCAAGTTTAGAAAGAGGCAAACTCTTAAGAACAAGGTAGCTTTCTCGCTAATATTGATGGCAGTTGGAAAATGTCGATAATTTCGTAATTGAAGATTTCATAGGCCAATTCTTGTGACAGACCTGCTTGGGTCGAACTCTACCAGGGTATGAATAATTCCCAGGTTTTGCACCAGCAATTCTTATGCTCTAAATCGAGACAAACATCGTGAGCGCTGAGTGGTGAAGTTGTGTTTTAATCCATTGCCGAAGTTTTGGAGCTGGGGACATCCCTTGGTTTCTCATCCTAACGCTGCCATGGCCAGTCTGAGATTCCTCCCTGCATCTTCCCCACATATGGACGCAAAAAGGAGAAAATGCCCAGCCCTTTTCCTGCAGAGCAATGACTTTCCAGTCTTCCTAACCAATTAAGTGAACCCTAATGACTGTGTCCTCACCATGTGCCAGGCGCCCGGAAAGCAATGTGAATCACACAAGTGTGGTCCCAACCCTCATGATATTTGCAAAACCTATTTTTTAAAAACAGTTAGAAAATCCTCTGTCTCCTGACAAATCAGGAGGTTTGCCTTAAATTTAAATATGACGAGGCTTCTTTAATGGCCGCGTTTCCTCTCAGCAGCAGTTGGTGTGAAAGTTTTTCAGTCTTCGTCAGAAAGGAGGCGTGTCCGTAGGACCGAATCCTTCAAGCGACTGAGAGGCCAAGAGGGTCTAAAAATCTGTCACAATGGGCTCGGCCACCAACTTACTTCATCATAAGGAAAAAAAAGTCATTTGCTCTCCCTGAGACTCAGTTTCCTAGGCTCTGCGGCAGGAGAGCTGACCCGGCTGATGCCCAGTCTCCCCTTCTCCCTGACGTTCTGTGACAAGCATTGTTAAGACAGAAATAGGCAATTTTCAGCATAGGCCCCGAGCGGCTTCACTGTGTTTATCCTGACGCCCACCTTGCACTGTCCTGCACCAGAGGTAGTCTGGCCTCTGTCGGGCAGCCTTCTTTGTCTCTGATCACAGTCTTCTATCATCCTTGAACTGTTTTGGAAACGGCGGGCCGGATGTATCCTAGCTGCTGATGGCCTCTGGGACTTCCCAGACCACTCTGGCTGCAGCACCCTGCCCCAGGCCTTCCTGATGGTCACTTGTTCGTCTCTTGTGCCCTCATCACGCACTCATCTATCCCCCACCAGACTGATCCATTCATCACGCAAATATGTATGGAGAACCTATAGTTCCAGGCACGGTTTTTAGCTATGGCAGGAAATATGACAAGCCCCTAAGTGTGTGGGTTGTACATTCCAATGGGGAAGGAGAAGAGACGCGTGCACAGACACACACACACACACACACACACACACACACACATGCTGTGATGTCAGAGAGTGGTAAGTGCGTGAGGCACAGAGAAGAACAAGGCGATGTAGCTTGGGTGATTGGGTGGGGGGACTTTCTGGGAGGGTGACTCAGTGCAGAGACCCAAAAGAGGCAAGGGCACGGGCCACGATGATACCCAGGTGAGGAACGGTTCATGGAGAGAGAACAGCAGGAGCGAAGGCCCTGAGGTTGGGAACACGCAGGCTGGGCTCCAGTATCAGGAAAATGGCCAGGGTGGCTGAGACGGGTAAGTGAGGGGAGACTGAGAGGTAGGAAGCCAGAGGTTTAAAGGCCCGATCCCGTAGGAGCATAGGAGGGTGGCTTTTGTCTGAAATGTGATGGGAAAACTTTGAGGGGGGTGGTTTGGAGAAGGGGACAGAACAAACAAGAGCTGATCTGGGTTTTATTAGGTCCATCTGGCGGCCGTGTGATGCAAAGAAGTCTAGAAAAGCGGGGAGGGGGACTAATTAGGGAGCCCAGGGTGGGGAGGAAGATGGCTGGCCAGCATGGAGGCCGCGGGAAGTGCTTGCATTCAGGGCACGTGAGTGTGGGTACAGACCGTGTAACAGTCACCTGAAACGGCATGTGGCCAGAGCAGGTGCTCAGAGAAAGGAAGGAAGAAGAGAGAGAACACAGGCGTGGTGCCAGAAAGCCTAGCTCTGAGCCTCTCTTGGCATTCCCCACATTTCTCTTATGTGCCCCTGCTGTGTGTATAATGGGGAGACCCTGTGTCGCTCCATCCTTATGTCGTTCGGCCTGGCACTGCTTATCCCCTAAAGCTCTTGTTTTGTCCCCATAGGACCCCATCCTTCTGGGACGGCGCTTCCGTCGTTTGCCGCCCTTCCCCCTCACCCCTGTCTCAACAACGTCTTCGTCACCTCAAATTTGCTTGGCCTTTCCTCTCTCGTGGGTGCTCACCACCTGCTCGTGGAGATCCTCGCCTGCCACAGCCACAGCCACAGCTCCTCCTAGGGCTTCCCTCCCCTGGGAAGCATCTGGGCGCCACCGTGGCTTCCATCGCTCCTGCCACGGGGGCTCCTGCCCGACCTGGTCCCCAGAGTCCCTCATTTCTCCCCACCCTGGTCTCTGATGGAGTGCCGTACAGGAGGCACCTGACTTCACAGGTGCTCCCTCGAGGTGCCAGCAGCGTGGGGGAGCTAATTCCTCGTGTGGACCATTTTGACGTAAGATAGACAGCCGACGGGGGGGTCCAGCAGGTCAATGTTTCTCCCTTCCTCCGTATGACAGGATGGTCTCGGGTGCAGTGATAGTGCCCACGGCTGGCTGTGGCCTCTTGGGAAACTGTGCACCACGCCGTAATGCACTGATTGCACCTGTGCCCTTTTCTTCCCACCCAGCTACCCTTGCCCGCACCCTTTCTGCCTTGGGATTGCACCTCCCGACAAGCCCAATCACTTAAGCTGTGACTCTGGCCTCATTTTCTTAGGTGCCCCCCCCCCCCCAAGTCACGTGATTCCAGTGGACTCTGTCAACCAATTCCCAGTTTCTTGGCCATGGAGGTGGGCACATATCCCCAGCTAGTCCTCGCCTGGGGTCTTTTTAATCAGAACTGAAGGAATACCCGTTGTTGCCTTTTGGCATTGAACCTGCACACGTGCCTGAGAGCTGCTAGGGGCCACACGGAGGACCGCGGAGGAAACCTATCTGGGGGCAGGAAGCTGGCCTGCAGAGAGAAGCAGAGATGAGCAGTGAGAGAATTCTGGATCCAGTTGCTCCTAAGACCCAGCTGCTTCCCTGTCTTGCCCGCAGCTTCCTTCTGTGAGGCAACACATTCCTCCTCTTTCCTGGCGGGTTTGAATTGGATTTCTGTCATTCGCGGTATTAGTCGGGGCCCAGACAGAAAACAGAAACCACTGGGAGGATTTTACATGCGGAGAGTTGAACGCTAGGGATGCCAGAGCAGAGAAAGCAAAGGGTGTGGGAAGATTCCAGCACCTCTGGGGCTGGAGGGATAAGGAAGGGGGTGGCATGACTGGCCACCAGGATGGGGGCCGCCTGGCAGAGGCTGAGACCATGGGCAACCCGTGTGGTGGGGGCCAGAGCCACGGGGCGGAAGCAGCCACTGGTAGAGATGCTGCCCGAAGCAGAAAGGGCGGGGCAGAAATAGTGTAGTCTTTCTTCTGCCCCTCGGCCTCCCATCGTGCCCCCATGTCAACGCTGCCCCCGAGTCAGAGGGCAAGACGACCTGGGAACTGCAGTTCTCCCCAATGTAGCACAGGGAAGAGAGGAGACACAGAGGGTGGAGTGACCACACACGGGTGGTCGATGAGTCCATTTATTCTACTGTGTCTGCCTTTGGCCGCGAAGCTTGGAGAGTCCCGGTGTGCAGGTCGAGCACTGTGCCGTCCCCCAGAAGCTCCTCACAAAGGGCTGGTGGTGACAGCAATGATGTGGGCTGTCCCCGAGAAGTCCTGCTCCCTTGGCGAAATGGATGAATTCTCCCCGTGCATGTTTTAGTGCCTTTACACTCACATGGGGGGACCCACAGGAGGCTGAGTTCATTATTTCGGGACACAGCTGAGCCACAGGGAACCAGGGGCAGCCTCAGACTAAATCCCCCAGCACGGCCTCAGCCAGGGTCTACTGAGCTCCCCCTCAGAGGCTGTCTGAGCACATCGGGAAGTTCTCCCCAGGGTCCAATCTAAATCCCTTTCCCTGGACGGTCAGATCAGCCTTGGGAGACGTGGGGCGTGATTGCCCCATGTCATCTAGAAGGTAATTTGAGATATTGGAGGCGAGGAAAAGCATGCTTTTTGAGTATGGACTTGGTGAATTCTGATGATGTGGCAAAGGCAAGGAAGAGGGGACGGGGTCACGTGAGGGATTTTCAGACTCCAGAGTGACCGGAATGACTAGCTACAGCTTGTCCAGGCAGTGGGGTTTGAGGTCCGGCTAGGCTCACAGAGAGGTTCCTGGGAACCCAATGGGGACAATTTGGGGTTTTGCAGATCATCTGAACAGAGGTTGTTTCCCATATGTTGGAGCGCATGCAGTTCTCTATACGTCTGTATTTTAAAGTAAATAAAAGACTCTCTGAGCAAACCACACGATATTGGATGGACTCGGATTCCAGTTCTGAGGCCTCTGCTTTCTGGCTTTACAGGAGCCTGTGGTGACCACTCCAGGCTGGGCGTCCGGGTTGCTGGGTCAGCTTCTGGCTCCTGACACCGATTCCCTGCAGTTCCAATGGACAGGCAGCCTGCTTGTGCCTGTACCTCAGTTTTGCCTTTCTGTGAAACAGGCAGACGGGCTGGAGTCATCGGGTATTGCGACAACAGATTGTATTGTATTGTATTGTATTGTATTGTATTGTATTGTATTGTAATTTATTGTATTTAATATTATTATTTTATTTTATTTTATTTTATTTTATTTTTACCACTATAAAGTAAGATTTAATTTAGAGACACAAGGGTGGTTAGATATTCAGAAATCAGTCTGATATATGATCATCTCGATAGATACAGATAAAGCCTTTTACAATGGATAATCTTTGTTCATTCCAAAAACTCTGAGAAGAAATGTACCTCAGTCTATAAAGGCCGTATATAACAAACCCATGCTGTCCCTGTATTGACCATACATTTGCATCCCTTACTTTGTAATTGACGGTTTGTATCTCTTGGTCCACTTCGACAACAGATGAGATTTTAGGTCAGTCTTCCGGGTTGAATTGTGTCTCCCCCCAGATTAATGTGCTGAAGTCTTAACTCCCAGAACCTCAGAGTATGACCTTATTTGGAGACAGGGTCTTTGCAGAGGTGATGAAGTTAAAGTGAGATCATTAGGGTGAGTCCTAACCACATATGAGTGGTGTCCTTGTAAACATTTGGGCATAGATACGCCAAGAAAAGACGATGTGAAGACAGCTGTCTGCAAGCTGAGAGGAAAGGAAGAATGGATTCTTCCCTCACGGCTCTCAGAAGGAAGCGGCCAGGACAACCTCTTGATTTTAGACTCATGGCCTCCAGCCCAAGTAGATGAATGCCTCCCGTGTCTTCTCAGTGTGGACGTGTCAGGAGAATCCCTATTCCTCTTCTTCCTACACTCACTCCTATATCACTCTGACACATTCCCTTCAAAGCTTTGTATTACTTCCATCTAAAAAATTTATTGCCGGGGCGCCTGGGTGGCTCAGTTAAGCATCGGACTCTTGGTTTCCGCTCAGATCGTGATCTCATAGTTGGCAAGTTTGATCCCCGCGTCTGACTTCATGCTGACAGTGCGGGTTCTCTCTCCATCTCTCTGCCCCTCCCCCACTCACACTCTCTGTTTCTTTCTAGATAAAGTTAAAACAAAGTATTGTCTCACTTAATATCTTGAACTCTGCAAGCTTCTGTCCCCCTTGAGTGCAAAAGGAAAATGTCTCTTTGTTGGAGTCAAGGGATGCATCCCTCGGATGCATCCGTAGGGATGCAGGTGCGGTCGGTGGGATGGAGGTGTGCCACTGGGAGGGCCATCTGTTGGGGGGTGGGCAACAGGTGAGACAAGGGGGAAGGATGGGAAGGAGGCTGTCACCACCTCTTCCCCAGAGACCTGGGTGGGAAGGCTTGACTAAAAGGCACTTCTGCTTGAAGACAGAGCTGACCAGTGAAATGACTCCCAGGGGCATCGAAGACTCATTCCCCAATCTGGGTATGTCAGGTTACTTGGAGAGCTTTAAATGTTTTTCATCCCCCTTTTGTGTTAACGAAACTGCAAAATACCACCTCGAATATCCTGGGACCTACAGGCATGGCTGAGATTAAACTGTACAGATAGACTTAAATACACCCCTGTATGCTTCTCATTTTTAGCTTGGGAACTTTAAAGAAGTCATATAGATTTCCCAGCCCGACCACAGACCCTGAACCAGAATCAGCTGAGGTGGGGCCCAGGACTCCATGTTTCTCAGGCTCTTCAGGCCGTTCTGTGCGGCCGGAGGGACAGGGTGCCCCTGTGGATGGAGCCAACGAGGCTAAAGGGATTGCGTCTAGGAGTCCCCAGATTTTCTCTTCAGGAGTCAGCTCCACACGCCTCGCTGACCAGCTCGCGGGTGCTGCCTGGGGGACACCGGGTGGGGCCAGAGGCACAACCGGAGTTGAGGGGGCTCAGAAATCAGGGGCTGCTGGTGGCCAGATGCTGGGTGAGCATTTGTGGAGAAGAGAGAAGGCAGAGGTCGGAGAGCGTTATCTCCCAGTGGGAAGAAGATGGACGCCCTTGTGTCAGGATCCGGGGAAACAAGAGCCAGCCCTCTCGCACATCGATTTCTAAGACAAGCTTCTCTTCCTGTTAACATAGAAACTAACGTCTCACCTCTTTCCCCATCTGTTCTATTTTCAGCCCTGTTCTTCCTCTCCTTCTTACATGATCACGGGAAAGTCACCTCGACCCCTAATTTCCACCTCTTGTAAGTGGAGCTAACACTATCTTTCTTGTTCTATTCGATAGCGTGGTTAATACAATCAAGTCAACGGATGCTCAGGCAAGTACTTTGAATCCATAAAACATTCGGATTCTACTCATTCTTCAGTGTCAGGATCGAGTATCATCTCCTCAGCCACACCACCCTAGACCCCAGCCTTCCCTTCTAGGCCAGAAATAATCCTGTTATGTTTGTTATGTTTCCTTCTTCTCTCCAGGAACACATCACAGTCTGCTTTATTATATATATATATATATATATATATACACACACACATATATATATACATATATATATGTTTTATTTATTTTTGACACAGAGAGAGAGAGAGAGACAGAGCATGAGTGGGGGAGGGGCAGAGAGAGAAGGAGACACAGAATCCGAAGCAGGCTCCAGGCTCTGAGCTGTCAGCCCAGAGCCCGACGCGGGGCTCGAACTCACGGACCTCGAGATCATGACCTGAGCTGAAGTCGGACGCTCAACCGACTGAGCCACCCAGGCGCCCCACAGTCTCCTTTAAATTAGAATTATTTGTTTCTACCTCTATTTCGCTCACCAGACTGTGAGCCCCGTAAGCACAGGATAAACGTTTCATTCAGGTTTGCGTCTTCAATGCCTGCCAAGTGTGTTTTACGTCAATGAATGAAGACTTTAGACAGAGTGGGGCACTGATCAGCCCTCTCAGAGTGGGGCACTGCCCAGTGGCCCAAGCGGCAGAGCAATACTCCGGGGGTGGGGGTGTCCAGGCACGGGCTGCAGGGCAGTACCCCGACGGGGGCGGGGAGGTTCAGGCATGCATAGCAATGGCACAAATGCAGGCTTCTGCATTGCACCTGAATCTGTAGGAGGCCCTGCTTCCGGTTGGGGCTTCACCGGGTACTACGGCTTCTTGTGTATCAGCCAGCGCCCGCCAGAGCCTCCTGCATCCCCGTCTGCTGGGACTCCAGGGCAGCGGGCTTGCCTTGTGTGTCCATTTCAGAAGGCAAACATGTAATTTCAGGTCATGCCCGGTGCCATTTGGAAGGAAGCTCAGGTTTCCCTAAGTGGAAACAGCATGTTCTGAAAGCAATTATGGGTCGGGAGGCATGTTCTGGAGCGAGACCCAGCATTTATAGGCAAAGGTTACCCTTCCTGCCTGGTGACAGGACAACCCAGGGAGGGACACAGTCCAGTTAACCCCCATTTTATCCCAGGAGCGCCTGCATCATCCCTGGGACAGGGATCTGCTTGGTTTTCGATGGTCTCTCTGGGACCACTCTTTTTCACGGGAAGACCTTGGAAACCGAATAAGACAGGCCTCTCCTTAGGAATGGTGGGACCTTGACCAATCACATCCCCCTCGCTTTTGGTGCCCTGAGGAGGTCGAGCCAGATAGTTTCTGACCAGTCATGTGCTGGTGAGAGTTTAACAGTAGCTGTCTGGAAAAAAAGGCCTGGTCCGTAGTGCCTGCTAATTTCTGCAGTGTAAATACCCCCACCATGCCAGATTGCAAGCTATGATGTTATGTTATCAAATGCAGACTTGGGGAGAGATGCTTGCTGAATGTTGGGAGCTGGCATGAGCCATAAGAACCAGCCCAGCACGTCGCTGCTCCTGAATCTGGGGCCTGCAGAGCTCTGCCACCGTCACCCAGCTGAATGTTGTCTAAGATTCCTCTGCTGTGCACCTGAACGGGTGCACACAGAGCTGGCTACCTAATTTGCGGACCCCCGTACAAAATGAAAATGCAGGTGCCTTGTTCAAGCATCAGGGGAAAAAGTGCCATCAAAGCTACTAAAACATGAAGCCCTTTCTTTTTCTGCATGGTCTTTCAAGGTGTTTTCATTCTGCTGTTTAATGTAGTTCCAAGTAAATGAAAATTTAGAAATTAAATTATTAGCATGAGTTTTACTGTTACCTTGTGCAATGCTGGCCTTGGATGAAAATATAAGAGCATTTACCTAGAAGAACCACCAGAACGACACAATTGTACGTCACAGTTCACACGTGAATAGTAGGGGCTCTCACAAAACGGATCGCTCTACCGTTTTCATGGCACCTCTTTTTAAAAAAAAAAAAAATTTTTTTAACGTTTATTTATTTTTGAGACAGAGAGAGACAGAGCATGAACGGGGGAGGGTCAGAGAGAGAGGGAGACACAGAATCTGAAACAGGCTCCAGGCTCTGAGCGGTCGGCGCAGAGCCGGACGCGCGGCTCGAACTCACGGACCGCGAGATCCTGACCTGAGCCGAAGTCGGACGCCCAACCGACTGAGCCACCCAGGCGCCCCCTTCATGGCACCTCTTGATGCGCACACATCCTACAGCTCTCGCCGCCTTGGCTTACTGGCGAGGAATCAAAGATCGAAAGGAATGAGATCCGTGCATGGCTCCCTTCTCCCCTTCCCTTGGTTGGATATGTTTCCCTAGAAGCCATTTCCTCCTTGCCGTGTTCAAAGAAAGTTCTGGTCTGAATGGAAAACACAGCTTCCTGAGATCGTCAGCTCCCATGTTACTTTCGTCACAGACATAACGTGCTTATCGTGTACCGGATTTGAGTCTTGCTGAGCGGGCGTGCATGGCGAGTCCGCCAGAACTCTGTGCTCAGAGGAATTGCAAATGCTGTCTGCAGATGGGGACGCCCAGCACCGCAGACAAGCTAATAATGCTCGTTTCTGCCCTGCTCATGCGCATGCCGGGTCCCCCTGGACTTCACTGATAAGACACAAACAGGAAATGACTAAGAGCTTCAAGATGGTGACAGCAGAGCCTCACACCCAATATGGGGTGCTTTTGAGCTCAGAGACCCCACGTGCCTGCACAGGCTGCGCGCACAGGAGCTGGCCTTGGAGGAGCCATTACTTGTGTCTGGGGTCCCGGATTTACTGCTGAGATTCTGCTGCCCTATGCGGTGGGAGTGACAGGAATCCTTGGAAGTCCTTGGCTTACAACCGCCTCGTGTCCCTCGTGAACCCACCTCAATTTGAGGAGCGCTGTGGTAAGACAGCAAACTTCGAAAGGAGGGAGAGACCATGGGCTCAATAAATATTGGTTAAGTACATGGATGTGTGAATGAGGTAAGGAATGAAAGGGGATTAGAGAAGCCTGGGGATGTCAGGGACAGGTGACTGTGAGTTTCCCATCTAGTCCTGTGTGGTCCAACCCTTCTCACCTTTTGAATGGGTTCCCAGCGCTTATCCCAGGGCTGGGAGTAGGGGGTGCAGTTCCTGTTTGTTGAGTGGCTGAGGTCCACCAGGGGCCCCCCGGAACCCAGGGTGAGTTGAGGGCAGAGGAGACGAGATGTCAGAGCTCTCTCTGAAGTCACCCACAGGCCCTGAGCGAGCCCATTTCTGCATGGAGTTGCAGATACAGCCAGGCTCTTTGGGGAGCCTCAGGTGTGCGTGTGGGGAGGCACGGGAAGTCCGAGGCTGAGGCTGGAGCGGTGTTGGAGGAGTGTGGGGGGCACCTTTTGGCTCTGGCCCCCCTTCAAGGTCTTCAGAGAAGCGCTCCCAGCCACCTCCATCACCTGTTCCCACGTCTCACCAGGGTAAGTCAGGAGCTAAATCCCCATGGATTTGGTTGTCTGGGGCATAGAAATGCCACCTGGGTCAAATGCCTGCTCCCTGCCCTCCAGCTGGAAGGCTCGAATCCCTTCTTGGAACTCCCAGAGCCTTTTATCTGTGCTTGTGCCTCTAAGACACTTGTCGCAGCCAACCTTGTGACTTGGTTCTCCCGGGAAGCAGGGCCTGAGTGATTTATCTGTGTGCCCCTTTCTGCACTCCCCGCCCCAAGTGCTGATTTAGCACCGAGCCGCCTGGGCCCGGCTTGCAACACAGTAGGTGGAATGAAGGCCGGAAGGTCTGTGTCCTGTGCTCCTAATGCTGGGCAGGTGGGCCGCCGGGCCGGGGGGGCTCTCGCTATGGCAGAGTGGGACTCATCAGAGTGTCACGGTGCACCACCCACGCGTGTCCACAGGTGCCACGGCAGGGAGGCAGGACGGCCCTGAGCAGGTCCGCTGTTCTTTGCGCTGTGCTGGAAGAGGCACATCCTGTCCCCGGTGGCTCTCCAGATGGGAAGGGACCCCGTCCCGACAAAGAGTGGAGGACAGACCACAGGAACGGGGCCCGGCGGTGGAACTGGAGCTGCTGGTGGGAGGGGTCCTGCCGTGCAGCCGGCGGAGTCTCATTTCATCACCTGTCAAGTGAGAACAATATTAGATGATGGAAGAAGGACGCGGAGGATCTGGCGGCCTCCCATGTCCACTTGGAGCATAAGCGGGCTCTGTCTTGGTTCTCTTTGCCCCGTTTTGCCCCCCTCCTCCACGGATACCCATCTGGCAAACCTTGAACAGGCCAGACGGTCCCCTTCCTTTCCTCTGTGTCTAATCAGAACTATAATAATAACAGTAACTAATATTTAGTGGGTGCTTCCTGTGTCCCCTGCACTTTACTAGACTCTTTCTGTGTATGAACCCATTTAATCCACATGTCAACCCAATGACATAGGCACTTCCCTCATCCCCATCCTCTAAATGAAGAAACCCAGGCTCAGAGAGGCAAAGTAACGTGACTGAGGTTGCACAGCTAAGAATTGAAGAGCTGGGGCTGAAAGCAGGTCTGTCTGACATCACAGTTGGTGATCTTCCCCACCAGCTTCCTGGATTGTTTCTCCATCTCAGGCTGCAGCTCCCTGCTTCTGTTTCGATGGTTGATTTTAAAGCCATTTGGATCCACATAAGAGTGAAAACATATGGTATGTCTTTCTCCGTATGACTTATTTCACTTAGCATAACATTCTCCAGTTCCATCCACGTTGCTACAAAAGGCCAGATTTCATTCTTTCTCATTGCCAAGTAGTATTCCATTGTGTATATAAACCACAATTTCTTTACCCATTCATCAGTTGATGGACATTTAGGCTCTTTCCATCATTTGGCTATTGTTGAAAGTGCTGCTATAGAAGTTGGGGTACAAGTGCCCCTATGCATCGGCACTCCTGTATCCCTTGGGTAAATTCCTAGCAGTGCTATTGGTGGGTCATAGGGTAGATCTATTTTTAATTTTTTGAGGAACCTCCACACTGTTTTCCAGAGTGGCTGCACCAGTTTGCATTCCCACCAACACTGCAAGAGGGTTTCTGAGAAACTTAACAGAAGACCATGAGGGAGGGGAGGAAAACAAAAAAAAGTTAGAGAGGGAGGGAGCCAAACCATAAGAGACTTTTAAAAACAGGATAAACTGAAGGTTGATGGGGGGTGGGAGGGAGTGGAAAGTGGGTGATGGGCATTGAGGAGGGCACCTGTTGGGATGAGCACTGGGTGATGTATGGAAACCAATTTGATGATAAATTTCATTAAAAAAAAAGCCATTTGGAGATAGGGGCTTGGCACTTAATGTGCTGGCCTTTGGCATTTTAACTGGCCTCTTAGTCTTGTGGCATTATGGCAGAGGAGAGAGCTTGTAATGCCAGGCGGGTAATGCAGTTTCCAGGGCTTGGGCTGGAAGTCCAGCCCTCCATTCTCCCACTTTTCTCCTTGGAGAAGCCTGGCCCCTCCTACTTTCTGTCTCTGAGACCCCAGACCCACGCAGTGGGCCTTGTGGTGGAATGTAGGAGGTATGTGTTCTGTGACCTTGGGTTCTTAGCATGGTTGCTGTCTGAGATCTATTTAAACTGCCTGTGGGCTCTAGGGACAGAGCTGAATTGGATAAAAGGCATCCACGCCCATGGAATCTTCTGGCCCCTTCAGTAATCAGATTCATATCCTCTCCCAGCTGATGAGTGAGTAAAGGCAGGAAGGTCCGTCTTTGCAGCAGATAGGACTTGGGACACCTAGGGCCCTGGGGCTCCCATAGATGACCTCACAGAACAGCTCCCTCTGACCCCAGAGAACTGGTGAAGGTCACAGCCTTTGAGAGGCATGGGCTGGTGACAGTGCTTTCTTCTCCCCACTTTGCTGGGAGGCCACGTGAGCAGCCATGTGGCCTGTCAGGCTGCAGGTTCATTGCTGTGGCATATTGAGCACATCTCCCCACATTCGTGCCTGGGTTTTCTCATCCATGGAGAGAGGATAATGTGTCCACTCTACTTACTCCCACAGGATGCTGTGAAAATCCTTGTAAGATAAGAAACAATTGTCGATGGGGCGCCTGGGTGGCTCAGTTGGTTGAGCGTCGACTTTGGCTCAGGTCACGATCTCACGGTTCGTGAGTTCGAGCCCCGCGTCGAGCTCTGTGCTGACAGCTCGGAGCCTGGAGCCTGCTTCGGATTCTGTATCTCCCTCTCTCTGCCCCTCCTCTGCTCGCACTGTGTCTCTCTCTCTCTCAAAAATAAACATTAAAAAAAAAAAAAAAAGAAACATATGTCAACGAGTGGGAAATGCTTAAAATATAAATGAACATAAATGAAGTAGCCATTGGCTACAGGGTCATCAGTTAGACCCTTCCGTGGTCATTTGAGGGTTCCTAGCTGGAGGAAAAGGCAGTTTAATACAAATGTATTGAAACCTCATTATTACGTTTGTAGTAAACACTGGTGAGGGCATGGTGCACGGCAGTTAAAAACAAATGGCCCATTCATATATCATATTCGGCCCATTGTAAAGGGTAAGCACTTTTATTTTAGCCTAAGTAAGGTATTACGCCTTGATAAAAGGCAAACTTTTATATGGATTACATAAAATAAAGAACCAACGCAGCTCTGGCCTTCGGTGGAAATTCACATAGATTCTCATTTCCACATGGATATTAATTAAACGACCTTGGAGGAAATGTACTGTCGACTTGATGCTTGTGGAGGCATGTGGAGAGGGCGTGAATGAACCCTGGGACCACCGTGGAGCTGACGTAAGGGTTGTGGTGCCCCCACCCCCCTCCCCCACCAAGATGTCCAGGTGGGGAACAGTGTACTCTTTGTACCGATTGCTTTTATTTTTAGTTTTAATTTGACAAATGTTTATTGAGTGCTCATTACCTGTTAGACCCTGGTTTTAAAAAGAGTGTTATTGAAGTATAATTGGCATATCACGGATCGCAATATCAAGCTGTACAATCTGGCGAGTTTCAACATCGGTATACACCTGTGAAACCATCACCACAAGCAAGGTATGGACGTGTCCATAATCCCCAAAAGTTTCTTTGTGGCCCTTTGTAGTCCTCTCTCACTCCTCTCCCCCATGAGATCGTTGATCTGCTTTATGTCTCCATAGGTCCATTTTAATTTCCTAGAATTTTATACAAATGGAAAAATAGGTTTTATATCACCTTGTCTGGCCTCCCATAGTGGGCCATAGCTTGGATATATGACAGTTTATTCGTTCACCTGTTGAAGGGTTGTTTTCAAGTTTTTGGCTGTCATGAGTAAAGCTACTGTGAAAATCCATGTATAAGTCTTTGTATGAACATGGGCTTTTGTTTCTCTAGGGTAGATAGCCAAGAGTGGGTCATATGGTAGGTGTATATTTAATTTTTTAAGAATTTGCCAAAGGGGGTGCCTGGGTGGCTCAGTTGGTTGAGCGTCCAAGTCTTGATCTCGGCTCAGATCATGATCCTAGGGTCGTGGGATCAAGCCCCGTGTTGGGCTCTGTGCTGAGCATGAAGTCTGCTTGGGACTCTCTCTCTCTCTCTCTCTCTCTCGCGCTCTCTCTTCTTCTGCCCCTTCTACTTTGCTTGTTCTTTCTCTCTCTCGAATTAAAAAAAAAATTGCCAAACTGCTTTCCCAAGTGTTTGTCTTATTTTAAAACCCCACTGTCAGTACATGGAAGTTCCAGGTCCTCCACATCTTCACCAACACATGATACAATCTCTTAAATTTTAGCCATTCTAATAGTTGCTTAGTGCGTCAAAAGGTACACTGAGACATATCACAATTTCCTTGTCTGCTAATTCGAATCTGTGCCAGTTCCAGACTGATTTTCAGAGTGGCCGATTTTCTCATTATGGGTAATATGTTCCTGCTTTTTTGAGTGCTGGTGATTTTTGATGGGACAGCATGTTAGTTGGAGGTAGAAGTCACTCCCAACCATTTCTTCCCTGGAGTCTTTGAACCAGCAGATCAGATATTGGAATCTCGTTGCCAGCATGTTGAATGCCGCCTGTGCTTTTGTTGTGTTTGTGCACAGTGTTTTAAAAATGCTCTCAGATATTCCTCACCCTTAAAAAGCAAGAGATCTCATGAAAGCCATGAATTCCTTTAAAGACTAAAAAAAAAAAAATCGGGATATGTTGCAGCAACATGGCTTCCATTTCCTCCAGGAACAAACAGCTGGAGAGTGGCCACCCTCTCAAGATGGTTGGGAGGTGTCTACGGCTCCTTGTGTTTACACACCCTCATCAGAGGTGTTTGCGTTTGAGTACTTGTTGTCAGAGATCAGTTTTCTGGAAGCAGCCCTGAGATGAGTATTGGGTGCGTCAGCGATTTGTTGATGAAGGACTTCGGGGAGAACCTTGAGAGGGAGCAGGGCATATGCAGGACAGAGGAGGGGAGGGGGTCCTGCATGCACGGAGTTTCAGGCAAAGACGCATGGAGGAGACTTCAGTTTGTTCCCACCAAGGGATGAGGGAGTGAGAGTAACATCCCAACTAGAGGTAAGGGGCCCAAGCTTTCATCCTTCCTCACCAGCTAGTCAGATGGTGTCCCCCACACCTGGCGAGGTGGGCAAAATGGGGAGGGCAAGAGGGTGGCGCATCTGCACATCTGGTTCCATGTCTTTCCAGCTGTGCTGAGGGGTCTGTGTAGGGGTCCCCTGGGAGCCTCCAGGGGTCCTGGCTGGGATGGGGTCCAGAGAGGGTGCTGGGGGCCTGGGATCAAAACCATGAAAGAGTCTGGAACTCCTTTCTCCTGATGCCACAGCTTTCTCATCTCCAGGACTTGACTGATGAGAAGATCATTGAGACCCTTAGGGGAGGTTCATTTCATAGACAAGGAAACTTGAGTGCAGCCTGGGGACAGGACTGCCCCAAGGGCTGCTTTCTCCTCGTGTCGGAAAGCCTTGTTGATGCTGCTCGCCCATTCCTGTACTTTGTGGAGAGATCTAGATTTGGTATTATTGTGGTCTCCAGGAGTCTCTGGGGAGGGGAACCTAGTAATCTCTCATTCATTCATTCATTCATTCACTGGCTCATAAACATATATTGAGCCAAGAAAAATGTTCTGAAGAACTGTTTGAATGAGGGTACTTTGAGCCCTTTGTAAAATAGAGCTTTGGGGCGCCTGGGTGGCTCAGTCGGTTAAGCGTCTGACTTCGGCTCAGGTCACGATCTCAAGGCTGGTGAGTTTGAGCCCCTGCGTCGGGCTCTGTGTTGACCGCTCAGAGCCTGGAGCCTGCTTGGGATTGTGTGTCTCCCTCTCTCTCTGCCCCTCCCCTGCTCATGCTCTGTCTCTGTCTCTCTCTCTCTCTCAAAAATAAACAAACACTAAAAAACCTTCTTAAGACAGAGCCCTCTTCCCTGACCCCCTTCACCCAGGTCTCAGGAGGAAATCAGGTCTGCTGTCATCGCTCCAAAATCCTTCAAATCTCCCTCCAATCTGCGCCCAGGGGAGAGAAGTTTTGCGCCTTAAGTTATGGACCTGGGAGCACCTGTGGCCTTTCCTCTGACTTGCTGGTTCTCTCTGCATCTTCTCTCTGTGTCTGGATCTTCACTTCCCCCCGTGGGAGTGAAAGCTACCAAAGGAGGAATCAAGGGGCTGGGCATTGGCTATCTTCGGCACCAAGGAGGGGGGTGACCAGATGGAAACATGGGAACAAGACAGCCCTTTGCTAAGGCACCCGGCCTCCCCAAAGCCTTGGAAATGAGTATAAATAACAACCCCCCACCGCAGGACCCAGAGCTCTGAAGGAATGGGCTGGGTGAGGACCACGGGGAGGTCCTGGGGGTGGGGGGCAGGCCGGTTGGGGGGCAGATTCTCTGGTCATTGTCCAGCTTTAAGTGTGCTGCTGTGAACTAAGGACTGGCAGAGAGGCCCAGAGAGAGGACGGGAAAAGAAGAGAGAGAGAGGAACTGAGAAAAGGCGTGGGGAGAGACGCAGAGAAGGAAACTGGAGGAGAGAACAAGAGAGGGAAAGAAAGAGAAAGGGAAAAGAGAGACAGAGAGAAAGGGAAAGAGAAAGCGGGTGTAAGGGGGCGGGGGAGGATGCAGCCGTGGGGGTGTCCCAGTCTGGAGATTCTAGGGGTGTTGCAGTTGGAGAGTGTGGTGAAATGGCCTCAGGATCTCAAGAAGCTACCAGTGGGCCCGTGCCAGGCCGTAATAACAGCCTCTCGGTGCCTCCAACCCGCTTTGGCCTCTCAGTTCCCGGGAACACTCAATTCACACAGGCGCAAAATGCAGCCTTCTTCGGCTCGGCTGCCTGCTAGCTACCGTGGTGTTTGCCCTGTGCCCGCAAGCATCACGGGCAATTAAGAAAGTCGTCCGTTGCAATCGTGGGCTGCCTTTTAAGGGCTGGAGCCCAGAGCCCTCTCATGAGACACCAATGAGCAGGGGGAGGAGGGTTGTTTCCCAGGAGAGGGATTCCTGCCATTAGCTGGCAGATCCCAGAGGGAGGCCAACAAAGGCTGCTGTGGGCTCGTGGGAAGGGAGAAGGAGATGGGGACGGCAAGCGGTCCTGCGTGTGCAAAGCCACGTACACGCACGGGCACGCCTCTCAGAGGCCGGCGTGCACTTGCATGCACCGGGGTGCAAACCCACCTCGAGCACAGTCCTGCAGACATGTTGGGGGGAAAAAGTGTGTGAAGCACACACACGCTTGCACACACACATACACACACACACACATACGCACACATGCACAACTTCGTGCACATACTGGTGATCAAGTGCACAAACTCACGGGCTCACACAGACATCTGCACCATGTTTCAGTGTTAGGGGGATATGTATTTACATAAACCTGCACTCACACATTGGCAGGCACTCTCACAAGCACAAATGTATGTCCATACGCACATGGATAAAAGAGTGGATAAACTCAGGCACACACACACACACACACTCTCACATATTCGAATCTTGCAATCTAAAATCCATAAGCAAGACGGCTCCAAGATCTTTAAAACACGCATACTCTAGACTTCAAACCGCTCTCACGGCCACGAGTAAGAAGAGATTTGGGGACTGGTGCATTTGTCTGGTGGAAGAGAGAAAAGAGCTGGAAGAGAGTCGCCCTTTCTTTCTTCTACTTTGAGCCACCGTCAGGGTCAGTTACGTGGTTAAAAAATAATTGCTGGTGGCCGGCATCTTTCCAGAAGCCTGCCACTTGACCTTGTTGCCATTGATGTCACGCTGATGATTTTTAGGCTCTCAGAGAAGGACATTTCAAAATATTCTTTCTAAAATGAAGCATAATCAACACACAATGTCATGTTAATTTCAGGTGTGGAACATGGTGAATCAACAGTTCTGTGTATCACTCAGGGCTCACCACGGTAGGTGTGGTGACCTGTACCACGTTATTACAATGTTATTGATTGTTCCCTAGGCTGCACCTTTCATCTCCGTGACCTACTCACACAACATGCCATGAAAGCAGGGTTCACCCTCCTCACTTCCCCCAAGTGTCTCATGGCCCAGGGCAGGGGGCTGGATTGAATGAGTACAGGGTTGTGTACTGTGACTTTCTCATTTTTGAAATAGAATTTAGAAGCGTTTTCATCCTTTTCTGAGGTTTGGGGTTTCTCTCTCTCTCTCTCTCTCTCTCTCTCTGCCTCCCTCACCCTTATTTCCCGCACTGTTATTAGGGAAAGAAAATTGGAGACCATGTCCATTCTGAGACCGTCTCCCAGAATAATTGTGTTGTGACACACGGGGAGTGCAAACGAAAAACAGGAAGCCAAGCTGCAAGGGCTCGTTTGGAACTGGCAACCCTTGCAGTGAAGTTTTCAGCCAGAAAATCCACAGATGGCAACCATTTCCCCACAACTCCTCTTCCCGCCGTGTCTGGTTAAGCATGGGGGCTGCCATTGGCCTGATCCGTCTCCTGCGGTGGGATGGTGACCTTCCACATCAGACCCCAAGATCAAGTTCAGTGCGTTTTGTTGTTGGCTCCATGTGGCAAATTCTGGAAGCCAGCAGACTCTGACCGCCCTGCCCCCCACTGTTGAGGCCCACGGAGCCAAGGCTCTGTTGCAAACCTGCCAAGGACATTGGTTTGGAGGCTTTGGGGCAGTTTAGATTTGGGTCAGAAGTGGCTTCAAGGAGCCTAATTGACTTAAGTGTTTTCATTGTATTTTTAGCACCCGCCTCACCTCCATCTTTCAATTTCTTTTAATTGACAATAGAATGTACTGAAAAGGCCAGGATATTTGAGCATTGGGGCTCTCAGAGCTCCTGAGTGGACATGATGCTGCTAAAGGGTACAGAGGCAGACACCGATGGCAGAGGAGTTTCCACTGCAGCTCCTGGGGCCGGTACTGGGTGGGAGAGATGTCGGGGGTGTGGTTTTCCTCTAAGGCCGAGGCTGGTGGGTGGGACCTCCCCCAGGAGCCGTTTCGGTGTGTAGAGGCAATGATAATTAGCTATTTCAATATTTACAGGGCTGTCCCCCTAGACAAGGAATCACGATTATTCTGTATCTATGGGGGTGTATCAGGTTCCATTTTCTGCATAGCAAAACATCCCAAATCTCAGTGACCTCAAATAATAACTGTTTACTCAGCTCCTAATTCTGAGGGCGTGCAAGTTGGGCTGGGCTCAGCAGGGCAGTTCTGCCGATCTGGGCCAGCTGGGTGGCTCTCAGTTGGGGCTCACTGGTGCATCTGTGGTCAGCTGGCAGGCTGGCTGTGGCCTGGCTGGCCTAGGATTGTTCAAGCTGGCATGACTCAGCTTTCCTCCATGTGTTTGTTCATCCTCCACCAGGCTACCCTGACCTTGTTCTAATGGCAGTGACAGGGTCCCTGTGGAAGTATGCAAGACCCCTCGGAGCCTAGACTCCAAGATGGCCTGGTATCACTTTTGCTGCATTCTAGCGGTCATGAGTTCTATCCTGCAAAGTCACGTGCAAACGACATAGAAATAAAGGGCAGTGGAGAATGGTTGTCTTTTTTATAGCCTATTGCATGGGGGACTTGATATTTAAAGCCACCACCTAACGAGTTGGGGCGACTTAGAAGTGGGACAGACAGACTAGCCTGCCAGGGGCCTGCTCTAGAGGAAGGACCACATCCCTGGTGATCACAATGGAATCCTGTGGCCTCCAAAAGCCCTTCCAATTTCAAATACAGTAAAACCATGGATTGCGAATAACTTGTTCTGTGAGTGTTCCACAAGACAAGCAAACATTTCTTTTTCTTTCTTTATTTTTAACATTTATTCATTTTTGAGAGAGAGAGAGAGAGAGAGAGAGAGCGAGAGAGAGCAAGTGAGCAGGGGAGGGTCAGAGAGAGAGGGAGACACAGAATCCGAAGCAGGCTCCAGGCTCCGACTCCGAGCTGTCAGCGCAGAGCCCCACACGGGGCTCGAGCTCACGAACCGCGAGATCATGACCTGAGCCCAAGTCAGAGGCTTAACTGACTGAGCCACCCAGGCGCCCCAGGCGCCAGCACTTCTAATACATTTTAATTTGATGAATGAGTGACGTCTTGCAATACGAGTAGTGTGTGACGCTGAATGTCACGTGATCACAACTGAGCCAATGGTTCTTGAAATTCGCTTTGATATACAAGTGCTTTGGATTATAAGCATGTTTCCAGAACGAATTAGGCTTGCAAACCAATGTTTTACTGTATTTATTTACTGAGAACTTATTTTTAACAACCCGGAATAGATGATTTTCATAATCTGAGAAGCAGAAGAACTGGAATAATGTCCCAAATCCTGGAAAGCCCCAATTCACCTGCTGGGGCCCTGTTCGGCTAAGAGGCAGGGAGTAAAAGAGGAAAAGGTAAAGCATGCCCCCAAAGAAAAGGTGGCTGGGCTCCGAATTTACGTTATGGTCTCTAAAGAATGATGTGTGTCGGAAAGGGAAAAAGAAACAGCACATGTGTAGTTTTCAAAGAAATGCACACGTGCGGAGAGTGGAAAAGAAGAGCCAACACCCCAACCTGAAGTCAGTTCTAAAGGAGATGTAAGCTTGAGCCTCAGAATCGGAGCCAGGACAGGAAGTGGGCTTGGCCTGAAGGAGGGTATACGCTGCATGGAAAACCACCGTGCGCCTGGGCTCCCCGTCTTAGTTCCCTTCAGCCTCTAGCCCTTTCTGACCCTGGGAACAATGCAGCTCTGTCCTGAAGGGTTTCCAGCCCGAGCAGCCGAGACTGTGCCTTTTGTGATGGCCTGGAGAGGAAGAATGGAGAACTGGTTTGGGCGTCTGCGTGTGTGAATCACTCACGTCACGTGGCTGGGCCGGCTGCATGTGGCTCTCCGGGTCCGCACAAGGGCACAGGGGAGCGTGGCCCGAGTCCACGCCTGGAGGCCGGTCAGCCAGCTGTGGAGTGCCCTGCTCTGAACTATAGCAGCAGGGGAGGGACAGAGAATGGGCTGGGGGTGGGGGAAGGTCTGGCCCAGCAAGGGCCACTGAGGACACTCTCACGGTGCCACAGAACAGGCTCTGGGCCCTGGCTGTCTCCCTCCATATGGCAGATCAGCTGTGGGTCCTGTGCCTGAAGTTCCTGAGTAGCTGAATTTCTGGTCCATTCCTGAAACCTACAGGGCCTTGGCTTGTCCCTTTATTTAGGCAGGTCATGATTCCCTCCACTCAAGGGGGTTTTCCCCAAGGACTGGAATATGTCCAGAGTGTGGAGAAGCCACCCTATTCTGGGGCAGAGAGGATACAGGGAGCAGGGCAGTTGCTGAGGCTGCTGCTCTGTTTCCCGGAACCAGATAAATCCTGACTTCAGAGAGAGAAATGCTAAGGCTGCCTGCAGGCAGAGGGCAGGTTGGAGAATGGGGAGCATCAGGACAGGGGGAAGATTCGGGCTAGGCAGAACGGAGTGTTGACTCAGACCCCATCGCAACTTGCGGAGGGAGGGCTTGCACCGCGTGCAGGCAGGGGAATGGATCCCACCACCCTGAGCGGTGTGTATTTGCGTGGCTTGGCCCCGCTGAGCTGCCTTCTCCCTGACGGCCTGAAGAGGGCAGTGTGGTACTGCGGGCAGGACTCTGCTGCCTCATCAAATTTTGTTTCCACTCGGCTGGCCCCCTAATCTTTTCAAACCAAAGCTGCTTAGACACACACAACCTGAGCCCTGCTTGAATGACATGGATTTAGCCTTGTGCTCTGGGACCTCTTTGCTGAGAGAGCCCCTGGCCTGGGATCTGCTCAGAGAGCGTGCCTAACTCTTCTCTTTGCCTATTTCCTGGTCCCTACCCCTGACCCAAATCCTAATGGTGGCTTTGTAGATGGGCAGCAGAATTCGGTTGTGCACACACAGATCCTTATGGTTTTCAAGACACATTCTCCTCTACTCCTCACAATAATTCTGAGAGGTGGGTAGGGGGTTCCATTTTATAAAAGAGAACTGAGCATCACAGAGAGGGGAAGTGACAGTGCAAAGTGGCTCATCCGGTAAGAGGCAGAGACAAGTGGGGGGACACTGGTTTTCTACCCCCCTGGTCTAGTGTTCATTCCACCCCTCTATGATGCCCCTGAAATTCGGCCCTGAACGCTCCTCTTCCCAATGGGCCATCCCCCTCTTTGTGGGTGTACTTTTCTCCCAAGGGAGGAGTGTGAAGGTGTCTCCATTCTTCTCCTAGATTCTTGGGCTACTCTCTTGTCAACTCTTCAATCTTGGCAAAGTCACTCCCCATCTCTGGGATTTGCCTTATCCACCAGGAAGATGAGGGTGTTGGAGCAGGTTGTCTCTAAGATGGCTTGGCAACTTGCCCTTTCAAGGTTCCGTGTTTGGGCCATGTCCCCAGTTACAAGTTAGCTGCTGGAACTAAGGAATCAATCCTCGAAGGGCCATGCGGTAGAGACGCAATGTGAATTTGAATTAGGAGTCTGACCAATCTCTTTACGCTTTGGCTGGTTGTTTCCATGTGGTAGATGCAACCTTTGTCTCCCAGGGCTTCAGAGAGTCTGATTGAACCACACGGGGCCACCCCTCGTGCTGACAAGTGCTGTAGACAACTTGGAGGACAGTCAGCAGCTGCACCCAAGGGAGCCCCACACTCAGAAGCTCACTGTCAGATGCCAGGGGAGGTAACACGTTCCTTGAGGGGTCTCCCTCTTCCTGGTCAGTCTCTCCAGCAGTGACATATAGCTCCAGCTGTCTGAAGGTAGCAAAGCCACTCCTGTGGCTGCCTTAGGAGACCCGTTCTTTTCCAAGAGGTGGGCATCCGACAAAGCAAGAGGCAAACCGTCCAAGGCACGTCCAGTGGGTAACGTATGAGACATACCTGGGGTGTATGATACCGGGAGGGGTGGAAGGACCGAGCGGCACAGAGAGAGCCCGCAAGTTGGAAGTCCTCACAACGTCACCAGTCACCCTTGTGTGAGGACTAAGTCAACTAGGCAGTATTGTCAATGTTCTTGTGTTGCAGTTGAAGAAAATTGAGGCTGCAAGTTGAAGTTGAAGAAAATTCAGCCCAGAGAGGCTGAATAACTAGTCAAGGTCCCACACTTCATCACAGGGAGAGTTCAGACTGCAAAGCACATGTCCTTAATCACTCCTTTAGGCTGTGACTCTCTTCCTGAGATTGAATTATCTTCCCTATTCTCTGGACCAGAAATTAGGATATCCATCCATCCATCCATCCTATTCTATCTGTCTATCTACCTGTCTATCTATCATCTATCTATCTCATCATCTCTGTCTCTCAGGATCCCACCAAGTGGAAGTATAAAAAGATCTGAAGTTGGTTATGATTTCTCTACCCATATTCTCATTTGTTCTTCCAGCAGCTGCACAGAATAGGGAGGGCCGGTATCCCAGATATGAGGGAGCTGAGACATGGCAAAGGTCAGAGACTTGTTCAAGGCTCCACAACTGGTTGGTGACTAGCCTGGTGTCAGAACCCTGTTCTCCCGACTCTTGATCATGGTGTCTTATTGACCACAACATGAGAAAAGGGTGCTGGCTTGGCCAGTGGGGTTGGGAGTGCTGGCTTCCCATCCATAAGGATCTGGGCTCCTGGGAGCTCCAAGAAAATCCGTGCCCAGAGATTCATATCTGCCTCTGCCAGGGACAACCCAGGGGACACAGGCATGGGATCTCAGTCCAAATGCAGGTTAGGGTAGGGGGTTTTGTGGAATCGATCCTGCCCTTCAGGCCTGGTGTGCGGAGGTTCTGGGCTTTCCCACCGAACCCACAACCATGAACTGTATCACGGCTGAGACTCAAGCAGGAGTGCTGGGCTTAGGCTTCAGATCACAGCTGGCCACCAAGCCACTGCTGCAGCCCAGCTGTCCTGGGGCAGCTGAAGACGGGGAGCCATGGAAGGGGAAGCCTCAGGGGAGGGTTCAGTGGCATTTGTATGGGGTTTCATAGCTCACTGGCCCGAGAGTCTTAGGTTTCTGAGAAATGTTTCCACCTGGTATTTGTGGCTTAAGGGAAATCTTTTCTGGAGGCAGGAGCCTCAACATAATGATTTTCAGAGATTTTTTTCTTCTACTTGATTTTTTTTCTTCCTCTGCCTAGTTTTGCTTTTCTGCTTAAAGACTGCCATGGCTAAATGCTTATATAATGTAAAAGTTCATCTATTTGCCTTAAAAACAAAGCTACCTTTTTAGCTCATCCCTGCTACTCCCTTCCTCAGGCCTCTATCTTCCTCTCATTTCTATTTTTTTAACCCCACCGAACAACTGTGCGACCTTGGGGAAGTCCCTGGTGTGTCGGGCTGTTGTTAGAGCATGTGTCGTACTTTCAACAGATCTGGGTTCAGATCTCGGCAGGCAGGCTCCAGCCAGCTGTGTGAACCTGGGCAAATCACACCATCTTTCTGAACCCCGATTCAACCCCCTGTAAAATGGGGATAATGTTATCTAACTCCTCTAGCTGTTATGGAGACCTAAGGAAGACCTAGGAGTTCTTACAATGTAGGTCTCAGAATCTGCTGGAATGAGGCAGTTTGGTGAGTGAGGAAGAGAGAATCTACTGAATGCAGAGAAAGCAAGATTTCTGAGGTTGATTTTAGTCACAGAGTCATTGCGTTCCTGCAATGTGACGTGTGAGTGTGTGGATTAGCAGATGTGCTTTGGGGCATTTGTGGTCAACGCCTGCCCTGGAATGCAAGCCCGAGTGCATGCATGGTGATGATGGCCACTGGTGTAGGTGTGTGAGATAAAAGGAGGTTCCCCAGAGTCAGGAATCTGGTATGATTCAGGCACCTTAGGAAGTAAGACGCTGGAAGATTCTGCTATGTGGGATGGCCTGAGAAAAGACCGGAAGGCTGGAGAATGGGGTCGTATGGCATTTGTCTTTGTGGGAGTAGAGAGGGAGTTTTATGGTCCCTTAAAAGAGATTGAAGAAGGTGGGGGAGGCCAGGAAATGGAGCGCTTTGAAGCTCCATCAAGCAGAAGGTCTAATTTAGGCTGAAAGAGGTTTTGGCTAGTGGCAGGGAATCGAGCCAAGTATGGGGGTTGGTGAAAGAGGAGGGATGACAGAATTGTACCAGCTTTCGCTTGTGAGAGCTCACCCACCTTGGAGAGCATCTTCAAGTGGCTCATTTGTGTAATTTTTTCATTGCTTTGGTGTTTCCGACAGCAGTTCTCAAACCAACATACCAGACTCGACTCAGCCTTGACAAACACAGCACCAGATGATCTGGTCTCCATGGTGCACCCCCTCTGAGCCCTGGTGCCCAGGCAGATGGGCAATGGGAAGCCCCGGAGAAGCTTCTCTGATGTGAACACTGTGGCGATCGTTGGAAGGAGCCCCATGGTTGTGGCAGGATTGGGGGGTAGGCTTCTGGCAAAGTTCAGGCACCAGCTTTCCTACCCTCAGCAACATCTGGTGGCCATGATCTTCTCAGAGTGTCCTGGAGGAAAGCTGCAATGGAGAGGAGGAAGCCAAATGATTGATGTCTTGCATTCACATCCTGTGTCCCTGCATGATCCCCATGATTCCTTTCTTTCTTTCTCTTTCTTTCTTTCTTTCTTTCTTTCTTCTCTCTCTTTCTCTTTCTTTTCTTTCTTTCTTTCTTTCTTTCTCTTTCTTTCTTTCTCTCTTTCTTTTCTTTTCTTTTTTTGAGAGAAGAGAAAGCACAAGCGAGCAAGGAGCAGAGAGAGAGAGAGAGAGAGAGAGAGAGAGAGAGAGAGAAGCAGGGCCTTCCTGAAGCAGGGCTCATGTTTAACCAAAGCAGGGCTTGAACTCATCTGATGTGGGACTCGAACTCATGAACCATGAGATCATGACCTGAGCCAAAGTCAGATGCTTAACTGACTGAGCCACCCAGGCACCTGATCCCCATGATTTCTAAGAAACTCAGCCTAAGCCATGTGGGTGCGGTATGTTTTCTGGGAGAAACAGATTGGGTGCCATTCATTTAGATTTACCTTGTCTAAAAGGTCTCAATTTCTAATTTTTTTTTAACATTTATTTATTGTTGAGAGACAGAGACAGACAGAGCATGAGCAGGGGAGGGGCAGAGAGGGAGGGAGACACAGAATCGGAAGCAGGCTGAGCTGTGCTGAGCTGTCAGCACAGAGCCCGACAGCTCGAACCCATGAACCGCAAGATCATGACCTGAGCCGAAGTTAGACACTCAACTGACTGAGCCACCCAGGTGCCCCCAAAAGGTCTCGATTTCTTAACACCTCTCAGGAATACTGGAAGCCCTGGAGTCTATTCCCCTATGAAGCCAGACAGCCTTTCCTTGTGCCCAGAACTTGAAAGGGACTTTGGGTATTGTCATCCCACTTCTGTTTTCTTTTTCATCTGGTGCAACAACAAGAGATTTGGCCATCTTTGGGCCCTCGTCGGAAGCTCCACTTGAATCGAACTAGAAGCAGGGAACATTCCTGCCAGCCCTGCCAGGAGAGGAGAGCGGAAAGGGCCTGAGCTGGAAATTAGAGCGCCTGGACTCAAGGTCTGGTTTTGCAGCCATGGTTTGTGCTTCAACTGGTTCCCCTGGAAACCCATGAAACCAAAGTGTGACATCTACCTGAAATTTTCATGAGGATTAAAGAGATTATGCACTGCCACGTAAAAGAAAGGCAGTTGTAAGCACAGCAGACGCGCTCGGAAAATGTCATTTCTCTCACGTGGGTCCCAACACGTCTCTGGCATTTGGGGGTTGGGCGTCCTAGCTGTGCTGCTAATGAACAGGGATGCTAATGAACAGAAAGGACTCAGCCCAGTTCCATCCCTCTGAGAATCTGCCACTTGTTTCTTCAGTGGTCTTCTCCTGCAGACCAAGCAAACGCAACTCTGCTCAAATGTGCACTCCTTGCAAGCTGGACACACATATCACTTGAACCAGAAGCATCGACTTAAAAATGGCTGTGACAAAACCAACCAGTGGTACAGGGTCTCTTACTATTTTGAATGCCACCAAAAGAGTTCTTAGTCCCACGTGCCAACTGGCAAAGGCACAGGAAATTGTCTGAACTAAGTCACCTTCCACTGCCTCCTTTCTGGGGGGGATTTTTGGTCTTTCCATGTTACTTCCAATCCTTGCCCATTTACCTAAGTGGACTTCACTTTGTCTCCTTCCCACTTTCTCTTTTTTTCTACTAACTGACAATGATCAAGGTTGATCTCATCTTACAAATGCAACCAAAAGGAAAGACAAAATTCTGATGATGTTCTCCTCCAAGCAAAGGAAAGCAGTTACCCAGTAAACTTGGACATGGCCAAGAAATAAGAATGACGATACTCAAAATAGTGACAGTGTGTGTATGTGTGTGTGTGTGTGTGGGGGGGTAAGCACTCATGACTAAGTGGGAATATAATTGGGTCCAACCATGCCGGAAGACAATTTGGCATATGTATCAAAATTTAACAAAATATTACATGGTAATTTAACATCTAAATATATTCTAAATAAACAACTAGGCAAATTCACATGGCTGTACGTGCAAGATGGGGAACTTATGCTTACATTATATTATGTTATGTTTATAATACCAAAAATTAGAAATATGATAAATATTCAATAATAATGATTTGTTGAATAGATTATGGAATATGAGGATATGATACAGAGTCATTTAAAATGGTGACCTGGATTAGATGTTACATATTGATAAAATTGAGAGGATAAAGAATTGCAAAGTATGTGTGATTCCATTTTTATAAAAAACAAAACCTTAATGAGTGCATGGAAAAAATCTGGACCTAATGTATATCATAAAGGAGGGGAAAAAAATTAAGGGGGACTTAAAAATCTTTGCTAGTTAACTGAGTTTTGATTTTTTTTTTTTTGCTACAACAGAGATTGCTTTTTTAATAAAGCAATCACAATAATTTAAATGGAATCAAGACAATGAACACAGACATAAATAGTGGCCAGCTGACATCTCCATCAGAATCTCAAAGTCCCCATCTTTCCTCCTCTTTAGACTAGATTAGCTTCCCAGGATTCTAGAAATGCAAAACACAAACAATTAGTTCTTAAGCAATTGTACCGATTAATCCTGTGCTAAATTACTGATTTGCCCATGATATTATTTTCTGCTATTTTTCATTGACTGCATTTTTACTGCATTGGGTCCGAAGGAAAGCTGAAGAGAGATTCTTAGTCCTGTTTTCATTTTTTGCACGACTGTCCTTTCCAGCTGCAGCTTTGGAGAGGAAACAAACATTGAAACCCCATCAGGGAGGCAGCTGTATGCATCCCAATCAGTCTGGCTGGAAGGAACCTCACTTGGAAACTGACCGAAGGGCAGAAGCTCATTTCCCGTCCTCTGGCTCCTTCCTGGCCCTGCCACCCCGGCCCACTTCTCCTGGCTCCATCTGAGCCCCGCTTCCTGGAGGGCTTTTGGAACTGGGTTTGGGGCACCTGTAGCTTAGTTCTGTCTCCCAAAGGGGGTTTAACTTGTCCATGAGAAATGAGTCAGCACGCAGAGCCTGGGGCTGTGAGACACTTCTGTTCTGAGATCTGGAATCTTCTGGACAGTTTAGAAAGACTTGTTTTTGGCGGGTGAGGTCTCCAGGCCTGGGATGGGGCATTTTGGTTTCCGGCTCGGTTAGGTATGTTCTCCAGAGCAGGCAGAGCTATCCTGGTGAAAACATGAATAGGCACTGATGTGGGGTTTCCAGGTTGGTGAGAACAGATCCTGTCCCCCAGCAGTCCTGGCCCCACACCGTTGTGCGGGAACAGCGGTGGGGTGGAGAGATAGGGGAGACGGAGGTGGCTGATTTGGGAGAAGCAATCCCATTTTGCTGAGCCAGCTTGCTGGCTGGGGTGGTATTTGGGGCGGGGATCTGGTCACAGCTCTGTCTCCCACCCAGATTCTTGCAGCAGGAACAAAGTGACCCAGGCCTTGTGTCTCCAAGCCCCCCACGCAAATGGTTTCCGTCAAGTTTTGTAATGTGAGAGCTTCCCTGGAGGCCGAGGCCTTCACGCTTAGCTGCGAGCTGCTGAGACGCCGTTTCCAATCTTTTTAGCAAGTGGATTGGCTTCCAGATTGACGGCCTTGGAAACCAGACCTCTTTGTTTGTCCCCGAAACAGGTATCACCTGCGAGCTGCACGCGGAGGCAGAACACGCTGTCCGAGGCCAGCTCCTGATTTTCCATGGGTTGGGGTGGGTACGGGAGGGTGAGGGAGCATTTGGAGAGCCCAGAGAAATGATGTCTATAACCCCAAATTAGTAACGATTATGAAAAGTCAGCCACCTGCGTGAACTTCCCCCTTAAGAAGATGTTTCTAAAGTTAAGTAGCTGAAAGTGACATTTGAACAATTTCAGTTCCGACTCATCCATCCCTCTGAGGCTGCCCTCCAAGGATGGAGTTGATGAAAATCAAATAAACTGTTTCTGCCCCTATTCAGGCCACAAGGAATGGAGACGGGAGAGTCCATGCTCATGAGCCCAATACTTCCCCTCCTTCCCAGTCGTACATCTGAGGATCTGATGAAATCAGTGCTAGAATTTCAAACGGATTGTCTTATTTAATCCTTCCAGCAAGAAGACAACAGTAACAAGAACAGCTGAGGTTTATCGAGTGCCTACTACGCACCAGGTGCTTTATATGTGTTACCTCTAATCCCCAAAATTAATCTTTCAAGAGCAGTGTTATTACCCTCATTTTACAGGCAGAGGGTCTGAACACTGAGTCTGGGGGAAGTTGTCACTTGCCCATATTTGCATGACTCAGAAATGTTGGGATCCTGGTGGTATGCTGTCCCCAAACAGACTCCCTCTTTCCCATCATACCCTAGATCCAGAACAGGACAGGACCAGGGAGGAGAGATGTCCACTGCTCACCCAGCCCTGTGCTCCTTTACTGCACAGTTCTTGGCTAGAACCCACTGTCATGGTTTACTACATGGCTGGGAGAGGGAAGGGATTCATTTGTCTCCCAAACCTAGGAGATGTAGGGTGGTTGGGATGAAGAGTGACATACGTGGGAGGAACCAGGGTGGCCATGGGGGGTGACAAGTCAGCTGCGTTGGTCTAGAGGAGTGTTTATGGACATTTCTCAAGATGAGGGACATATTCCCTTTGTTAGTCCCACGTTCCTGGAGATGACAATGGCCCGGTCTAGGGAAATCTCTTTAAAAACAAAGTTCAGGGGTGCCTGGGTGGCTCTGTTGGTTGAGCGTCCAACTCCTGATCTCGGCTCAGGTCATGATCTCATGGTTCGTGGGTTCGAGCCCCATGTTGGACTCTGTGCTGACTGTGTGGAGCCTGCTTGGGATTCTGTCTCTCCCTCTCTCTGCCCCTCCCCTGTTCGTGCTCTCGCTCTCTCTCTCAAAATAAATAAATAAACTTTTAAAAATAAAATAAAAATAAAACAAAATTCGCAGCTATTGTAAGTTTCTGTTTCTCTGTCAAAGGCTGATCCCAGTCAGATCCACCCACTATGTTGGTTGTAGAAGAGAAACATTTCAGAACCGTGTGGCCACCCTCGTGCTCAACACCTGTGGTCCTGGGGTGCCCCCACATAATTTGGGGGAATTCTGCTCCTATAGGCCCAATATGGCTGGGAAGAGTCAAAGAGCCTTGGTTGGCACAGAAATGTAAAGCCATTAGCCAGAAAGATGTCCTGAGCCAAGAGCTCAGAGACAGTGATAGAAAATGCTTCCAAATCCAGAAACCGGGGCCAGCTTCACCACTCCTCAATGCTTGCTTCTCCTGAGTCACCAAGGTCACCACCCACCCGGTTCCCCCATCCAGCCCTGCCCACCAACCCCACAGTCTGCTCTGTGTCTAGTGCTACTCTCCAGCCCCAGATTTCCCATTGCACTAACATGAGATGACCACAGTCCCCTTAAATAGTGGTAATGGAGAGAGTAGTTTCAGGGACAGGACAAATAAGAATAATGTTCCCCAGAGGGTGACTCTACCAGGTACTATGCAAGGTATGTTACCTACTAATCTTAGTCAGCAGAATATGCCCAATTTTACCAAGATTCAGAGATGTTAAGTGACGTCCTCAGGATCACATAGCTAGTAACGCAGTCAGAATGCCGCGCAGGCCTGTCAGACTCCAGAACTCACGGCAAAGAGGACAGAGTAAAAGCAGTCTTTCTAGTAATAAATACAAACATCATCACTCAGCCATTCCAATCCTCAGTGCGTTCTACAGAATTCTCTGTGCTGTCAGCCACAGATGGGGAAGCTAAAGTGTCGAGAGGTTGAATGAAATATCTACAGTCTCGAATAGGTCAACAGGAGAACCACATTTCCACAAGCTGCAATTACTGCATCTTCCACTTCTTCAGGACACGTCTGACTTCCTGGATATTGAATCAGCGGAAGTGGAATGTCAATATTCTTAGCCTGGGATCTGATGAGTGCGAACGAGATCCCTATAAGAGTCCGACACAGTGGGGATGCCAGAGGGTCCAGGCATTTTGGAAAATGGTTTGGCCATTTCTTTGCCCGTTAAGTGTCTATTCATGTTTTCTGCCCATTTCTTCACGGTTTGGCCATTTCTTATAAAGTTAAACATACAGTTGCCACGGGGTCCAGGGGCCCCAATCGTAGATGTTCTTCCAACGACGTGATGTGTCTATGCTAAAAGCTGGATGCAAATGCTTCATTCATAATCATCAAAAACTGGGAAACAACTCCAAGATCAACAATAGTCCATCAACTGGTGGATGGACAAACAAATTGTGGTGTGTCAGTACCTGGAAAACTACCAGTACAGCAAGAAAAAAAAAATATGACTTGATATGTGCAACATCCTGGATATTTATCTAAATGCTTTATCTAAAGCTTTATCTAAAGAATGCTTTATCTAAAGAAACCAGAGTCAAAGGGCTGCATAAAGTAATGATTTATTTTTTCCTTAATTTAAATTCAAGTTAGTTAACATACAGTGTAGTCTTGGCTTCAGGAGTAGAACCTAGTGATTTATCTTTTACATATGACACCCAGTGCTCATCCCTAAAAGTGCCCTCGTTAATGCCCATCATCCATTGAAACCATTCCCCCACCCACCTCTCTTCCAGCAACCTTGTTTGTTCTCTATTATGATTTTTTAAAATTTTTTTAAAAATGTTTATCCATTTTTGAGAGAAGAGAGAGAGAATGAGAGTGTGCTCAAACAAGGGAGGGGCAGAGAGAGGGGGAGACACAGAATCCAAAGTAGGCTCCAGGCTCTGAGCTGTCAGCACAGAGCCCGAGGTGGGGCTTGAACCCATGAACCATGAGATCATGACCTGAGCCAAAGTTGGATGCTTAACTGACTGAGCCACCCAGGCACCCCTATTATTTCTTTTATATGACATTCCAGAAGAAGCAACAAATGGCATATACATATATATAGTTGACCCTTGAACAACACGACTTTGAACTGAGTGGGTCCACTTAAATGCAGATTGTTTTCAACAAATACAATACAGTAATGTAAATATAGTTTTTCTTTCTTATGATTTTCTTTTTTTTGTTTAATTTTTTAAATGTTTATTTATTTTTGAGGGAAAGACAGAGTGCATGCAGGGCAGGGGCACAGAGACAGGGAGACACAGAATCCAAAGCAGGCTCCAGGCTCTGAGCTGTCACAGAGCCCGATGCAGGGCTTGAACTCACGAACTGTGAGATCATGACCCGAGCTGAAGTCAGACACTTAACCAACTGAGCCACCCAGACGCCCCGTCTTTCTTATGATTTTTTTAATGCCATTTTCTTTTTCTTGAACTTACTTTGCTGTAAGGAGGTAGCATATAATATATACAACATACAAATATGTGTTAATCAACCATTTATGTTATCTGTAAGGCTGCTAGTCAGCAGTTGGCTATTATTAGGAACTAAGTTTGGGGCAAAGTTATACAGGAATTTTTGACTGTGTGTGGGGTCAGTGGCTTTCACCCCGGCTTGGTCAAGGGTCGATTGTATGTATTAAGAACAAAACAGATTGGTTTTGCTGGAGGCTGGGGAGGGAGGGAGGTATTCACTACAAACAGGCAGGCAGGAATGTTTTGGGGTGATAGAAATGTTCTGCATCTTGCGATTTTACAACTGTGTGCGCTTGTGAAAATGTGTTCAACCGCCCACTTGAAAAGGGTAAATTTTACTGTAAGAAAATGGTACGTCAATAACTCTGACTTCAGAAAACGATGAAGAGAGATGCAGACACAAAATTTGATAGTTGGATGGTCTCCATCTGTGTAGCTGAGAAGCTTTGGTCCTCATCGTGAGGATGGTAATGGGAGGGTCCTTCTGTCTCTGGAGGTCTACAAAGGCTGCTTCACATGGGTGTCTGAATCCCTCCAGCTGCCTTGGGGACCTGGGTCATTATCCTCTCTGGGCCAGTAATTCTGACGTTCCTGCCACTCTGTCCCAGCTTCGGTCCCTGTTTCTGTCTCTGAAGCTGCACTTGGTCTGTCTCCTGCGTCAAGGCTTTTCCAGACTTTTCCCCTCGGGCACTGATTGCTTCCTTGCTGTTCCGAGCTACCTGATAGGTTCTTCTCTGCCAAGACAGAAATGGTTTCCTTGTCTTGATGATCTACTTCTTTGTGGTTTCCTTCAAGAAATTGCTTGGGTCCTTAGATATCATGGCTTTTTTTTTTTTTGCTTACGCAAGACCCTCTCTCTATGCTCATGTCACCATGGTGCCTGGGATTGGGGTCGATTGAAGCAGGGCCACCGCCTTGCTGTTCCTGAAGCCCCCACTCGCACCCTTGAAGTCCAGACCCTGAGGCTAGGTCCAGCACGCTGATGTGTTTCTGCCTCCGTTGCAGATTCCAATTTGCCTCTGCCCTTGAAATTTCTCTTCTCTTGTCATATTCTACTCACACACCCCAAATTCACCCAGTCTATTTCTATGTCTGAACCCCGAGTTTGGTCCTGGTTGAATTTCTTGTCCCAGGACATCCTAACACCCCATGCCAGTCAGTGCTGTAAATAAATTTGGGGTTTGGGGAGTCTGGGGGAGTACCTAACTTCAGACGTTTGAGATAGCTCAGTTCTAACGTTGGTCTAAAGCCTTCTTTTACATAATGGAGATGTTTTTGGTTTCTAGCGGCTTCTGTCTATTGTCCCCATTCCTTTCTGTTACCAAGTCTGGTAAGTCTAATGCCTCTTCTATGCGACAGGCTTTCGGCTCTTTGAGGACAATGATCATGTCTTTCTGAAATGTTCTATCCAGGCTGCCTTAGCAAGAATTTCCATGTCTGCTGGGAAATTGCATCTGGAATCCTGAATTGAGATGTGGGCCCTGAACGTAAGAAGAACCTCAAAAAAAGGGAGGGGGGAGAGATAACTCAGAGGTGAACAAGCAGAGACTCCCATTCTGTGCTGCAGGGAGAGCACCCTGGACCTACCTTGTGCTCTGGACTTTGCCTTTCCTTCCTATGTGGAAATGTCTGGAGAACAACCTGTCATTGCCTTGTCGTTAGTGAGCAAAATAACTCCTTCCTGTCTGGAAACCTGGAGTGAAATGATACTGCCTGTAAAAGTTCTCTGTGGAGTTATTGGCATGTTTTCGAATACATTATTTCGATTTTTGGCTCAAAAGTGGATTTAGCATCTCTTAGGAGTATTGGCTTGGGCTGGAGTTTGTGTGGAAGCCCAGAGGGAGGAAAAGTCCTGGTTTTAATGGAAGAAACACCCCAGATGCATGGGGAAAAGACCAAAAAACAAAAAACAGAGAAGCATAATGTACCCAGCCCTGCTCAAAGCACATGGGAGTTGGCACCATGTGAAATTCTGCTGTTCAGTCAAGGTTGAAGCATAACCCAAACATTGGCGAGTCCAGGGGCCAACTCCCTACATTTCTGGACTGGCCTACCTGACGATTAGAAATACATTTCATCAACCAGAATACCCTTAGTCTTTACCACATCGGCTGCCTCTTCTGCCTTATACTGGACAAGATGCACCCTATTCTAAGCACAGCTCCAGTTTCTGAGCACGGATGGAGACCCCTCTTTCCTCCTCCTCTAAGAACTCTTTTTTGGGAAGGGACTGTATTTATTTGGAAGAAATCTTTTGAGTCACTGTAGGTGGAGGGTGACACCCAAGGCTGTGCTCAAGTAAAAAAGACGCCTTTGGAACTGCATGTGTAAGACAAGGAATTAGCATTGGTCTTGAGAGGTGAATGAGGACAGAATAATGGAGACAGAGGTTAGGGGGCAGCCAGGAGATGGGAGAGACCGTGGGAGTGAAGGGAAGGGAGCAATCCTGACTCCCTTTGAAGGTTTTTTTTTAAATTAAATTAAATTTTTTATTAAAATTTTTTAAATAAGTTTATCTATTTATTTGAAGAGAGAGAGGGCACAAGTAGGGGAGGAACAGAGAGAGAGGGAGGGAGAGAGAGAGGATCCCAAGCAGGGTCCACGCTGTCAGCACAGAGCCTGATGTGGAGCTCGAACTCACGAACAGTGAGATCGTGACCTGAGCCGAAATCAAGAGTTGGATGCTTAACTGACTGAGCCACCCAGATGCCCCTCCCTTTGAAGGTTTATAGTAAGTTACTAAAATCACCCAAAAGGTTGGTGGGAATGAACTTGGGGGTGAGTGCGCTAGAGAGGGGGGTGGGTATTGTGCCTAAATTTGAGTGACAGAGGCCAGAGACTGTCAGTGGTGCAGAACGGAAGGTCTGAGCCTGAGTTACATTTGTTTCCTTTCTATTCTCTCATTCCACTTGAACTCCCTCTTCTGAGGGTTTCATCTTTGTATTTCCAGTGCCCAGTGCACAGCCCAAAGAATAGAAGTCCCCTAAGACATGTTGCTAAAAGTAAGTAAACATGGAAAGACAGGCAGTAGCCCCTTCTCAGTTTGCAAGTAATAAAATGTAAGAGATAATGGAAATGTCCCAGAAAGATCGAAGTCCAAACATTGATTTTTTTGTGGAGTCTTCTAATTCATTGAAAGGAAAATGGACTCAGTTAAATTTTTCTTTAAACATTGGCTCCCTTACCTTGACACTTTCTCTGCTTAAAGTCTGGCCCAGACACACCTGCTGCTTGAAACCTCTTCTATGCACCTACTAGGCATCATGGTGCATGATCTAGAATCATGGAAAGTTAAATTTGAGAAGGGATGTCAGAAGTCACTTACTGATGGTCTGATCCCTATACGTTTCTTATGTCACTTAATACTTTCTATCTTTATTTGTTTTACAAAATGTCTTTTACTTTAAAATGAGTTCTCTCCGGGCCTGTCAACATAGATGTGTGCTCTACACATGAATAAACCTAAGCCAAAAGCGTGAAACAGGATTGGCAAACGTCAGCGCTGGAAAGTGCTTTGCAAATGTTTTACAAGAAATAGATATTACCATTTCAAACCACAATGGCTTCCTGGTAAATGAAAGACCTTTTTGTTCAGTTGAGCCCCTTGAGTTGGGATATGCAAAGTGGACTTGGAACTCAGTTTTAGAGCAGGGGTTAGGGGAAGCCGAATTGGTGTTCTAGTGGTAAAGGGAAAGGGCAATCTGGGGGGGAGTAGCTAAGGCGAAAATGGCCTGGTGAGATGGAGAGGGGCGGGGGTGAGGGGTGATGAGACCAGGGAAGGCATGATGGCAGTCCCTGAGAGTAATGAAGGTGGACACCCAAGTCCGGTGTAACCCTACCTCTGTCTCCATGTCCCGCAAACCCGGAGCTGAAGTTTTGAACAAAGTGACCAATTTCCCCAGGAATTCACAGAAATACGGAGGAGGGCATTGGATCTCTAACAGGACGTAGAATAGGCATGTGGGGAATCCTATCTAGAGCTTAAGTGCAGGGAGGCCCCAGATCATGTCTGGGTTATGCAAAGCTATTTGATACCATGGAAACCTGGATATGTACAAACATGCTTTTCTTCCCTACAGTATCACCTTGAAATTAACGTATTTGGAAACAGGAGATAGAGGTGGAGATGAAAGGCGTGCACGAAGAGTCAAATCTCAGCTCTAAAATACACAACACGAATTGAGTGCCTTGCATACAGTTTTTGTCCTGCTCTAGTGTGATTTTGATGATGTTATTATTGCACAAGAGATTGGACATATCACCAATGTGAGGTTGGGAGGCTTGGGAGAAAGGGTGGTCTTACTGATATACGATCCCCACAGCTTCCACAGTAAAGTCTGATGGGAAGTTTTCACCCGTAATTATTCACCCAAAGAAGAATGGCAAGTGGCATATCCACAGACCAATCCTGTGCCAGAAACACAGTGAAATCCAGGGCTGTGGTACTTCCAAGGCCATAGGAGAGGATTAATGCTATGATAAAGCATGAGGCAATCCCTACCTCAATGGCTTTATTTCTGGAAAGATCTTGCTGGAAGACGAAACTGCTCGGATCTTCTTCATGATCAGATATACTATGTGCCGGATCTTAATAATGCCAATGAGAGCAGCTGTGTAGCCTGTCCATTCTAGGTATTTCCTCTGACACCTCCAGTCCATTCTTGTACATGACTATCTTCCCAGTCATTCATGTTGTCCTTTCCCCATTGCCCCAGAGTTGTTGAGAGTACTGGATCTAAATCCTACCATGCATACGTAGTGACATTAAACGACAACCGCTCCCAAGTCTTGTATGAGGCCAATGTGTGGACAGGAGTATATGGCAAGTGGCTTGTTCAGCAGCCTTCCCAGCTTCCTATGGTGAGGCTTCTGGTTCATGATATATCATTTTCAGCTTTCTCATAAGACAAAGCAATGAGGGAAGGATGCCTGTGCCCAAACTGATGGACAAGATGGTAATGACGCCAAGGGGCAGGACGAGCTCAACAATAACGTTAGTCAAAAAAGGGCAAAGCTCAGCAGTGTTCTAGGTCAGAGTATAAGCAATGATCTTCTCTAGGTTGTCAAAGATCAGGTGGCCTTCCTCCACTCTGTGACTATGGGTGCAAAGATTTCATTACCATTTAGTAAGACGGTGTGGCCTGCCATTTTGGCTGCATCAGAATCTGCTACCTCCACGACTATCCCAATATCTGCTTTCTTTAGGCTGGAAAATCATTACCTGCATCCTTGGTCACAGCAACAAGTGCATCCTGTCTCTCACAGCCTACCGCAATGATCAGCTTTTGCTGGGGAGATGTCCGGGCAAAGATGATTTCCAACTGGTTGGTTACGAGCTCATCCAGAGGCTCATGCATGACTTATGTCCTGCAGCTCCATACTGGCCACCACAGTGGCTTTAGCAGCCTATTCACTAACTCGCTCCACGCCAGGGTTGAGGCATTTTTCAAGGTCTTCAGCCATACCACAGTTGGCTGACGTGATGCCTACACACACTCTTGGTAATACTTCAGCTACGAAGAGACAGTTACCCGTAATCATGACAACCTTGATCCCAGCACTTTGGCATTTGGTAAATGCATCAAGTGCAGTGGACTGAAGGGGATAGATTGTTGACAAGAGCTCACGAAGCAGACGTTGGAGGTGGGAAAGGTCATGGTACCCCTCAACTGAGTAGATTTCTGAGAACTTGTTTGCTGGCAGGTGGAGGTGGTAGAGAGCAAGACTGTGTCTCCTCTAGGCCATCTAGCTCCATACACACTATGTGGAAGGCTTTTGATGCGCCTTGTCTAGAGGCTAATTTAAGACATTAATAATGATGGTGCTGTGCTCTCTAAAACCTTCTCAGGGGCCCCTTCATCATCATGAGGGAGCATTTATAACTGGAGCCATTCATGTTCTCTATGAGGAGCTGAAATTTATTGGTAGAATCCAAAGAGATTTCAGGCACTTTGCAGGTTTAATTTCCTAATTTCCATCACAGCACCCACAGTAACCTCTGAGAATTTCCAAGGGTAGTTTCTGAGGTATCTCCAAGCAAAGCTTGCCTGACGATGGGGACATTTTCCTGTCCTGGTTTGAACCCAACTTTGTGATACAATGTTATTATCGTGAATGAGGAAGCTCAGATTCCAGAGCTTCAGGCAGAAGAGTTAGTGTGTCGGTTCTTCGTTTGTGTCAGCCTCGTAGATCACCTGTGGGTCCTGCTGTGAATCTGAGCATGTCAATTTTGTCAGAACAAATGACAGAGGTGGAAAGAGGGTCTCCACTACTTCCAGATTCTTCAAGAAGTTCTTCTTTGTCATCCATTTTTCTGTCACTAACAAGGTGACAGTGACAATGACCAGGAGGCCCCCGGGTTCATGGGCCACAACGATACCAATGAGGAAGATGACGGACTCCAGGCCATAGCTCGTGGGCACTCTTCATGATGAAGAAAAGGGTGCCGGTGAAGTGACCTCTCCTGCCTCAATGTAAGCACGGTGCCCAATCTTGGAAGCTACGGGTGTCTTCTCATTTCCAATTCCTGAAGCCAGTGAGGCAATCTGTCCAATGATGGTCCTGTTGCCTGTGTTGGTGACTGTGCCAGTTGCTGTGCCTTTTAACTAGGTTGCAGAAGAGAAGCCAGTGTTCTTTGTTTCAAGGAGATTGCTCTGAGTAAAGTGAGAGGAGCAGGACTGGGACTCAGACTTCTGAGTGAGGGATAAGTCATCTACCCCACCTCCCTGAGAAGTCAGCCACCTGATATCTGTGGGAATTTGGTCTCTTCCTTTAATTTCCACCATGTACATTGTACTGTCTTTGTATCTCAGATGACAAGAGCTCGGAGAGGAATAATTTAGCAAAACTGTCCATGATGTTGGTGCTTTTCACCTCTTGGTTATAAGCAAAGATCCCCACAACCAGAGCAAGCACATAACCCCAGAACACACTGCCTAGGGATACAGACTCATCATCAGAGTCCTGAATCCCAAGTGTAAGCTCGCACAGGACAGCTTCTGTCTACAGAAGGATGGAAACTCCCTAGACCATCTGTTGAGAAATTTGACCATCTCTGATGTTTCTTTGAGGGTGTTGGGCCTGTCCTGAGCCAGAAGCTCTGCAGCTTTCATGCTGGAATGATTTGAATATCATGTAGACCACAGTTGTCCTTTACTTCCTTATTGTCGAATTTCTGATCACCCAGGTTACTTCTTTCTTGCATGCCTCTTTCTAGTGATTTTTTTAAAAAAATGTTTATTTATTATTTATTTCTAAGAGAGAGAGAGAGAGAGACAGAGACAGAGAGAGAGACAGAGAGACCAGGAGAGAGGGAGACAGAATCCTAAGCAGGCTCTAGGCTGTTAGCACAGAACCTGAAGCTGGGCTTGAACCTATGAACTGTGAGATCATGATGATCTGAGCTGAAATCAAGAGTCAGACGCTTAACCAGCTGAACCACCCAGGCACCCCTCTAGTGACTTTTTAATGAGTTCCAAGCAGTTGTTCTTCAGACTCCCTTACTTCTCCCTGCTACCCTCTTGGGGTGTTTTCTCTTGGTCTTTAGTTCCACTAAGATGCACAAAGTAAATTTTTGGCATAGTCTTGCCCATGATGCTGATAACATGGGTGCTGGTGGAATGAGGTTGGTCATAGGGTCATGGGCCAGAGGAGGGCACAGTTCCAAAGTGTGAGCCATACTAAGGGCCTGGAGCCAAGGGTCCAGTTGTGGGAACTTGAGGTAGGGATGCTGAAGGGCCAATCTCAGCCTGGAACCTCTACTGGCACCCGGCAGTCCAGTGCATTTGATGCCCGCTCCTGGTTGTCTGTCTTATTTCTCTTCATTTTTTAATCTACTCTTCCAGATTGAAAACCTCCTGAGGGCAGAGCCTGTGTTTCATCACTGTAGTCTCATCACATGGGAATTCAGAATAGGTATTCTTTGAATGACTAAATAACCTCATAATTTGGGGCCCATGGGTTTGTGGCCACCACTTGGAAAATAATGTAGCCACTGACTGGAAGAAATAAAGCCTGAATGAATGGGCTTCATCAAGCGAGAAGCCTGAACCAGGTAGCAGTTTTCAGCTGGAGGGCCTGGAAATCCTTGCAGGGAATGAAATACACAGGTCAATCTCAGCCTTCATTTCTGCATCTGCAAAGTCAAGAGGAAAACAGGGGAGTGACAGGATTCACCTCTTGAGGTTGTCGGGATTCAACGAGAGAATTCACAGAGAGCACGAATGATATTCCTGGCCCTAAGTAAGCACTCCAATGTAATTATTAATATTAATGCTACAGTTAGTAATCACAATGGAAAAGTAATGTCGTTTTTTACTGTAGAGACTGGAGCTCTATTAACCATAACATTCTATTAATCATTAACTGCCTATGACACACGAGGCATTGTGGAGGAGAAGACACGTTAGCCCAATTTAGCATGATCCAGAAATCCATAGGTAGTTGGCTGGCAGCAGCATCACTGTCCCTGTAGAAGGGGTGCTCGTTAGAGTTCACAATGATATTTTTGGTAGTTATCGACTTTGGAAGCTTCACGTAGACATATTTCAGTTGCCTTCTCAAGAGAAGCGAATATGTTTATGTTAATATAAATAAATGTGTCACCCTTCATGGAGACCTTGAAGGATGGGAACATGTCTTATTTAACTCATTGTTCTGCATATCCAGCACAGGGCATGAGGGCAGGAGTTGCTAAATGCACTTTCCAAATGACACGTATTCATGGAAGGCATTGACGTTTGACATTGGCTCAAAATAATCCAGCACCAGCGGTGATTGAGTTGTGATGGGACTGAATCCAAGAGCTTTTTTAGGGACCCAGAAGTTCCCATTATCTTATGGCACATTTTGTAACCACGGACCCTGTCCTCACTGAAACCCACCCCAGCTTTGAATCTAGCAGGTGTCTCCACAGAGAAGGGAGAGTAAACCACCAGATTTGTCCTAATTGTAAGTTACTCAATCTGGGCTTTGGAAGGATACAAACTGATGTAACCCTCATCAACTCCATCAGCAACGCCATTAACAATTTTAAGAGTTGGGCTGATGTGGCTTATCAAGGGACCTTGACTGCTATGATGCCATGGCCTGGCTTGATGCCCTTGGCCAAAGCCAAGTGTTGGGTGGGTAGCTCGGCTCTCTCAATGGCCTGCCTGGCCTGTGCTGGTGGTATGTGTCAGGGCAGCAAGAATGTATTGCCTAAGCTAGGAATGTGGACCATCTCCAAGGGCTAGAGGAGGAGAGGAATGGAGGGAGGGAGCTCTGGTTCTGATGGAGGGACAAGAGAACAGGTTGTCCAGAAGGACACGTAAATAGTTTTTGGCTCCAGTGACCTTGCTGTTATCCACAGTTACTCACAGTCAATCATGGGTATTGTTCTGGGGCAGGGTGAGGGCGGAACCAAAAGGGAGCAGATGACAGGGCATGTTCCGGATGGAGTGTGCATAGGTGGCATTGGCATAAAGAGGGTGTGGCTGGGGATGCCATGACCGTAAGGGAAGCCCCTAGTCTGAATCCTTGGAAAGAGGTCTACTCATCCGAGGGATGTCTTCAGAGCCCATCTTTTCAAAGAGACGCATCCTGATATGATGGTTGGAAGCACACCAGAAGTTCTGTCTTCTCTCCATCCTCACCTTTCCTCCTCCAGGTAAAAAAAAGATCACTAATAATCTCATTCCTATTCCTTTGTTTGTTGCTAATTAATTTTAGCACATGAAACATTTTAAATAAGAACAGGTTCATCTCACTGCGTTGGAATTTGAGCTTGCAAGGCAGGGCCTTGGGGCTTTGAAATGTTTTGTAGAAAAGGCAATGCTGTATGGGGATCCTCTGTTACCAAGTGCCTTTCCCACCTCTTTAGAGTGACTCATCCCACAGGCGATAAAGCCGCTACGGTCTAAGTCTCTGGTTCAGGGGACTTAATAGCATGAAGAATATGTTCTTTTCCCTCTCTGCTGGCATCCTAACCTTTTGACATTCCTAGAATATACCCGGTTTTTTCCTGCTTTAGAGACTTTACTTCCCTGGTCTTTGCATGACTGGCTCTTTTTCATTGTTTCCATCTCTGTTCAAGGTCAGCCTCTCAGAGACGACTTCCCTACCTCTCGGTGTCTAAAGTAAATGTTCCAGGGGGCGCCTGGGTGGCTCCGTCGGTTGGGCGTCCGACTTTAGCTCTGGTCATGATCTTACAGTTTGTGGGTTCGAGCCCCGCGTCGGGCTCTGTGCTGACAGCTCAGAGCCTGGAGCCTGCTTTGGATTCGGTGTCTTCCTCTCTCTCTGCCCCTCCCCTGCTCAAGCTCTGTCTCTGTGTCTCTCAAAAATAAATAAACATTAAAAAAATTAAAAAATTAAAAAATGAAGTAGATGTTCCAGCTCTCCTTCTTCCAATATGCTCTAGGACAACCTTCTAGTTCTTTCTTTTATGGTCCTATTCACAACTCTAACTGCATTGATGCACTATTCACTTGCCTTTTTTTTTTTTTTTTTTTAATTTAAATTCAAGTTAGCTAACATACAGTGTAGTCTTGGCTTCAGGAACAGAACCCAGTGATTCAACTCTTACATATGACACCCAGTGCTCATCCTGAAAAGTGCCCTCCTTAATGCCCATCACCCATTGAAACCATTTCCCCACCCACCTCCCCTCCAGCCATCCTCAGTTTGTTCTCTCTATTTAAGAGTCTCTTATAGTTTGCCACTCTCTCTGTTTTTATTTTATTTTTCCTTCCCTTCCCCTATGCTCATCTGTTGAGTCCCTCAAATTCTACATATGAGTGAAATCATATGCTATTTGTCTTTCTCTGACTGACTTATTTCACTTAGCATAATACCCTCTAGTTCCATCCACATTGTTGCAAATGGCAAGATTTCATTCTTTTTCTTTTCTTTTTTTTTTTTTTTTTAACATTTATTGATTTTTGAGAGACAGAGAGAGTGTGAGCAGGGGAGGGGCAGATGGAGAGGGAGACACAGAATCCAAAGCAGGCTCTAGGCGATGAGCTGTCAGCACAGAGCCCGACACAGGGCTTGAACTCACAAACTGTGAGATCATGACCTGAGCCGAAGTTGGCCACTTAACCGACTGAGCTACTCAGGTGCCCTAGGATTTCATTCTTTTTCATCACCGAGTAGTATTCCATTGTATGTATGTATGTACGATATACATTGACATTGACATTTGGGCTCTTTCCATAATTTGGTTATTGTTGATAGAGCTGCTATAAACATTGGGGTGCATGTGCCCCTTTGAATCAGCATTTTTGTATCCTTTGGATAAATTCCTAGTGGTGCAATTGCTTGTTTCTTATCTTCAAAGGGTTAGGTCTGTGAGGACAGGCTTGCTTATTGCTGTATTTTGGGGGGCTCAGGACAGGCCTAGCATACCTAAAACATTTGAGTCTCTATCATGCATACTTCAGTATTTGGGGGAATTTCTAGGGGTGTGAGCTGGACAGTTTCTCAAAGCTTGAGGTCTAGTTGGGAGGACAGAAAGTTTGTCAGTTGGCATTCATGGTAAATGCTTGAGGGAGAACAGGGTGTAGCTTGGGGAAACACCCACACAAGTCTGCAGAAGTTAGGGGAGGCTTTCTCCTGGAAAATAGAAGAACTGAGACCCAAAGAAAGTGGTAAGTAGCTGAAGAAAGAGGAGAAGCGTTTTGGGCAGAGGGCATAGCAAGTGCAACAGCCTGGTGGGAAAGATGCTATTTCTTTGGACCCGAGAGCTGTTTGGTAAGTAAAAGAAGATGGGTGGCAAGAGTTGGGGATGGAGACATAGCAATGGCCTAGGGCACAGCCTGGTGAAGCCATACTAAATTTGATTTTGTTCTGCAAGAAGTGAAGAACTACCAAAGAGTTGGAAACAAAGAGAGGCGAGATCCAATGTTCACTTTTGAAGGGTCACCCTGACTTATGGGGAGCAAAGTGTTGGCGGGGCAAAAGTAAAGAAAGGGTAGACATGTGCGGGGTGTACTTGTGGTCCAAGGGAGCAAAAATGACAGCCTGAGCAAGGAAGGAGACCGTGGGGCTGGAAAGCAGGGGAGTGTTCCTCAATATTTAGGGGCAGGGTCCAGCCAGAGGATTGACTATGGGGGAAAGGAGTAAAGGCCTGGAGTGCTTGGTGAGACTTGGACAGAGATAAGGACAGGGCCCATAGGACCCGGGCATGTGTAGGGGTGGGGATAGCATTCATGGAGACAGGAGGGCTAGGGGGAGGAGAGGAACTGTGCACATCACCACCTTTGGGTCATCCCTCTTTTCCTTTTTTCCTTGGGAAGTTCCAGCTGCCCTAGAGGTCCAGCACAAGGGGCATCTCCTCCTCGAAGTTTCTTCTGAATTCTTTTCTGAGATATAGCACCAACAACTGGCTTCTGCCACTTGTGCATGATTTCATCCAAGTTAATCCCATCTTTCCAACTAGGTTGTGTATTCCTTGGGAACAGAGCCCTATGCCCCAGGGACTGCCAGGGGGCTGAGTACACAGCAGATGTTCTGTCCTTGGGGACTGCGTTAGTAAGGGTTCTCCAGAGAAACAGAACCAATGGGATGTGTTTGTCTATAGGAAGAGATTTATTATCAGGAGTTGGCTCATGCAGTTATGGAGGCTGGAAAGCTCAAAATCTGCAGTGTGGGCTGGCTGGAGACCCAGAAAGAGCTGATGGTGCAGATGAAGTCTGAAGGCAGTCTTCTGGAGATTTCCCTATTACTTGGGGAGGCTGTTCTTTTTATTCTATTCAAGCCTTAGGCTATTTGAATGAGGCCCATTCAAATTTTGGAAGGTGATCTTCTTACTCAAAGCCTACTGATTTAAATGTAAATCTCATTCAAAAACACCCTTTATTTATTTTTAAAAGAATTTTTTTTAACATTTATTCATTTTCTGAGAGACAGAGAGAGACAGAGCCTGAGCAGGAAAGGGGCAGAGAGAGGGAGACACAGAATCCAGAGCAGGCTTTAAGCTCTGCGCTGTCAGCACAGAGCCCGATGCAGGGCTCGAACTCATGAACTGCGAGATCATGATCAGAGCCTAAGTTGGATGCTCAACCAACTGAGAGACCCAGGGGCCCCTAAAAGAATTTTTTAATGTTTATTTACTTTTGAGAGAGAGAGACAGAGACAGAGTGTGAGCAGGGGACAGGCAGAGAGAGAGGGAGACACAGAATCCGAAGCAGGCTCCAGGCTCTGAGCTGTCAGCACAGAGCCTGATGTGGGGCTTGAACTCACAAACTGCGAGATCATGACCAGAGCCAAAGTCAGACCCTTAACCGACTGAGCCACTCAGGCACCCCTCAAAAATGCCCTTTAAATTGACCCCTAAATTCACCATCACAGGGGTGCCATGAGAGATTTTACACAAGTTCTGATCAGGCTTTTAAGCCAAGTCGGTGGTCAGGTTGGCAAGGCTGTGACTTCTTGGATTTCACAGGCACATTTAGAAGCTAAAAGAGAATACCTGATCCCAAAGAGGTGAAGTGATGTTCCCAAGGTCACCTAGCAAGGTAGGGTCAGAGCTGGGAGTAGTGGAACCCGAGTTTCTAAACATCCAGGCCTGTGTCTCTTCTATATCTCACAATGGACAATTTGCATGTGTGTGTGTGTGTGTGTGTGTGTGTGTGTGAGTGTGTGAGTGTGTATGTCTCCCTGTCAAGAGGCCAAGGTGCCTTGTTGGACGTGTGACTTCTGGGTTTTAATTTGGAGATTATAAAACGAAGAAAGGAGACAAATTTCTCCAGCTGTGTATTCTTTGTTAGTGAGTTTCTAAAAACAACAATTTAGACTGGAATTCAGGAAAGGTATGACACATCTTACTCAGCCCTTCCTCCAAAATAGCTAGTTCCAGGTCACTGAACCAAGGCAACCTTGTTCCTGGGAGCCCTGGACAGTCTGAGATTGTCTAGTGAGTCCTGAGGGCAAGGTAGAAACAAGTTGGAAGGCACAGGCAAGATTTAGGATCCAAACTAGAAGGTGGGGGTCACCCAAGACCAGAGTTGCCCACTTGTCTCCAGGCCTCACACAGGCCCAGAATCCAGAGTTCCAGCTTTGTATGAGTTTGGAAGTTTTGGATGAGCATAGGGAAATTAGGTAAACCATGGAATTTAGGCCAGAATACTCAGGACACATCCTGGATCCTGTTAAACTCTGCTCCAGGGTTACTAGGGTGTGACGACTGAGCCCGGGGTCCAAGTGGCTTGGGTTTAATTTCTCTGTCTCTGTTTCTCCATCTCTCTCTGTCTTTCTCATGGGCTGGAAGGTGCCTGCTAGCCTGTTCTGCTCCACTGCAGGTATCAGAGGTCTGCATGTGAGGCCTGGCTTCTTAGGGGACCCTTACTGCTCTCTTCAAACTCTCTGGGCAGCAACAAGAATTCTAAGCTGGTGGCCTCTTCTTCAAAGTCTTTGATGCAGTAAAATTCAGCATGATATAAGTGGACAGCCCTTTGAGGTTGCAGTAATAAAATTCGGTCTACAGAATTTCAGTATTTGTCAAGGCAACAGAATCAGACACCGGTTAGGTCCACACGATGCCAGCTACCCAGATGGAAAAGAACAATCCATTTGTCACTGTGGCCCACTGACATTCCAGAGAGCAGAAATTCCCCAACTTTCAGAATCTGTGACATGGTAGTGATTGGATTCGTTGTGCTTTCTTTCTCCTAAAACTGCTGTATGGCTGGATTTCATGTGCTTAGCTAAAGGGATTCATATTTAGCTTAGTACAAAGGAACTGGGAGCCCCGTAGGGTGTCACATGGGGGAGATGGGTAGTCAGTGCAGTTTAGCCACCTTTTCACACACCCCCAGAACCACAGGCCTTTCCTTGAGTGCTATAGTTCAGAGAATACCTAATGGGTAAATGCATTTGGCATCAAGACTCTGGAAAGCAGGGAGTATGGCAATTGGGGGGCATCATTAATTTTCAAGAGCATGGTGAATGTTTGGAGCTCTAATCAATCATGATCACTTCTTTTTTTTTTTTTTTAATTTAAATTTTAGTTAGTTACCATACAGTGCAATATTGGTTTCAGAAATAGAATTCAGTGATTCATCACTTACCTACAACACCCAGTGCTCGTCAAGGCAAGTGATCACTTCTGTACGCACCAGAGCGCTTGTGGAAAACCAAACTGGGATCACAACGGGCAAAGAGCAAAGGCCTGGCTGGTAGACCCGTGCCTCAGAAAAACAAAAAGAGAAGACATAGAAACCCTAATGGGTGGATGGAAGATGGGTTGGTCTTCATTTCCACTGTTCTTTTTCCATCCACAGAATTGCTCAATAGTTGGATAAAAGGAGTTCTGTAGATGTTATGGATTTAGAATTTTAGGAAAAAATGTGATAGGACTCCTAGTAAATTTCAACTTAAGCTGTGTGCAGATTATTTTGGGAGGCACTGTGGCCAGTTCTCTGCTGAAGCGAAGGTCAGAGGGAGGGGTGGTAGCGACCACGACATTGGTTGCCAATATTGGTATGTGTTGTGGGGTGGACTGGCTGGATATTTGCAGCCTGAACCATTGAAGAGCAGAGCTTCACCCCTGCCCAACCTCTTCTCCAAGCCATGTGTGGATTCTGGAATAGGAGCTGCTGGTGGAAAACGGCAAAAATTCCAGGACAGAACTTTCTAGATTTAGAGATCCTTTCTTGGTAGGAAGAGACAGGAACTTAAAGTCCGGCCTGGAACCACACAAACTAATACATCTGGAGGCAGGAATCTCAAATACAAATATCTGAGTATTAAGGAAAAAGCTGGAACAAATTAGCAGTAAGAGAGACCTGGGGCAGGAAGGAGAACTGCAAATTTGTTTTGTACTTGCCCTTGATTTACCACTGGCTGACCCAGGGCTGAGGGATGAGGAGTGGTGGGTGGGAGGTGGGGCAGGGAGGCAGTTGTTTAGAAGGAGAAGCCAGTACTATTTAAAGCTGCAAACAAATACAGCTGCAGGTCATGGGCAAGGGCAGTCAATGACCTTGTGGATGCTGATGAACCACAGCTATAAAGAACTCAGAGACAAGAGTTTGTGTCCCTGGATTGGCAGATTCTGAAGGAGGTTCAAAGAGGAAAGGGTCTGGAAGCCCAGCACAAGGTCAGGTTAGCATCACTACTGAGCTGTTTCTGCTTTGCTAAGGGATAGCATTTTAGGATCTGCTGATGGTCTGCGCAGCGTACCAAGGGACAAGTGCGGAAAAAAGCAAAGCAGAGAACAAGAGACGAATGTTGCCAGAGTAGAGGAGAAAGAAGTGAGAACTGGAAGGATTCCCAGAATCCATCTCATCTACTCTTTGAATGTCCAGAAATAGGGGGACTATGAAGGGTGTCGGGGCAGGGGGGAGGGATTTTGTCCTCTGGGCTTCTCCTGGGTGTTATGATGCAGCAGGAAATGACGAGAGGCTTATGTTAGGTTCACAATAGTCCTCACTGATGATGGCAGTAGCTTGAGCAACGTGTCTTTGGGGGATGGAGAAAAGGTGACAAGCTACCGCCTGGGTAAATGTTGAATCGGAGCAAACGGCAGAAAAGGTAATTTGGGAACATATTTCGGGGGGTGTCTCTGGAGTGATCCTGAGTGATATTTCAGTATTTCATTTTTTCCCTCATGTCCACAGGAAGCCTGCAGGTGGGAGGACAGTTTGAGAAGGGTGAGGTAGGGGAAGAGGCCGACACTATTGAAAGAAGCAGCATGAGCTGATGCCCACCATGAAGATCTTTCGGGGTCTTCGCTCAAGAAATGTCTTTTCTGAGTCCCTTCCACTCCCCAGGAATGCAGGGTTTCCCTCACCTTATTCTCACAGGTCCTGGGGAGTACTGACTTCAGAGAGATCTGGGGGCTGGCAGATGCTGTTCCATCTAGAAAACCCTGCTAATAATCGCAGCTGCATTTGCTAGGCTGTTGAGTCCCGATTCTGCTACTTGTGTCAGGGCTGAGCTGGTGGCTAAATATCACCAAGGAATGTGGTTAAAAGCAGAGTCTAAGACTCCTTCCTGGAGATCCAGATTCAGAAATTCAGGGGAGGAACCTGCAATCAATATTAAATTTTTTTTTCCTGATGGATCTAATGCATAGCTGGGGTTGAAAACCTCTGTGTCTGGAATTGTTGCTCAGCGTTGGGTTTTTACCTTCTAGAAGATTTTGATGTAAAACAGATAGCATCAGCCTAACATCTGCAGTGCTCTCAGACCATTATAAATAATGGCAGTAAATGTTGAACAAATATGTAAGATTTATATATACATTACATAGGACTCAAAGATAAATGTATTTGTGTTACTGGAATGTCACAATCAATCTAGACAATGACAAAATATGTAGGCACTTAACTGGAACACGACTTCTCTTTTAATCTACACAAGGTGACCTTCCTCCCTTTCACCATCTTTTTGGTTTGCTCAATTTTCAAAGCAGTTTCTCTCAAAGCAGCTTCTGGGGCATAGAAGCATAAGCCCTACGCAGCATGTAAGGGCTTCTTGGGGAGAAGAAGGACTTCAGAATCCTGTGAGGAATGGGATTTTTCAGGTTGTGTTTGTGTGTGTGTATGTGTTTGTGCATAAGCACATGCATGCCTACTTTGCGACATTTGATAGGTTTCTAGATGTTTAACAGAAATGCCTTACGCTCAGCATGTCATCTAAGAAATGCAAGTCAAATGGGTGGGGTTGCTATCAACATGTAGCAAAACTTTCATGATCTAGCGATGGAATTAAGTTGACAACGTGGCCATGACAGCGAGGAGGCCAAGGCGAGTACTGGGAAGGGGATCTCGTCAGTATCGTCCTTCACCTTGGGGAGGGGATGGATGGATTATCCAACAAGGCGAAGAGTGAGGAGCCGGAAGGAACTTGTATGGCTTCTGAGGATTCCTACAGAGAACATGGATTTTGTCAGCTCCTCAAACAGGTTAGCAAGCCAACAGGGCAGCTTCCCCAAGGCTGGAGATAGTCTTCGCTGCAAACCAGTTGTTTGCTTGATAAACAGAACAAACCCCCGGAGAGTGTTGAAAGAGAGGGGTGCGGCCGATGCCTTTGGCTGACAGCACATTCAGAAGAGCTAAGAAAACAAGGGTATAAACTCTAAAAGTCTTTTAGGTTTCGTTTACTCAGGCAAAAAGGAGTCCAGACTACAGCAATTAAGTGTGCTTGATGACTAGAGATGGCTGACCTGGCAAAATCAGAGCTGCAGTCCTTTCTTCCTTGGCAGTAGACTGTGTAGCTTTACCTTCCTTCCCCCATCCTCCCCTCCACTCCCCTCACACACATGTTCTTTTTCTGCCTGTGAAAGCACAAGTTCACTCTTTCATCTGACTCATTTTTCTTCCAGCGGAGGGAAATATACATATTGAATCTTATCGTTTCCCAATTATTTCATGCAGGAAAGTCTTATCTCTCTGGGACAACCAGGACTGTGTATTATGCTGCTATTTCTTTCCTTTCTTTTTTATCTTTTTTTAGATTCCCCCCCCCCCCCTTATCTCCCTTCCTCCCTCTCTCTTTCCCTTCCTTTCTTCTACCCAAGGTCTGCCTAGCTAGTGGTGGGTCTATGTTGAGCCTTCATTCATTGTTCTGGTCATTCACTAAACCATCTGCGTTAAGCACCTGCTATGGGCCAGACACTGGGCTAGGATCTGCAGGTACAGACATAAAAGCCATGCTCGCATTCTTCAGGGTTCATACTTCAGCAGAGAAGATCTCAGATGCTAGTCAGTCAAGTTACATATATGTGATTTGTTGAATGGAATTGAATCTCTATTGTTGACATTTACAACTTTAGAAATGGGTAAGTTGGAAAGATATTTGAAAACAGATTTTATTTTATTACTTTTTTCTTTTTTTGAGAGACAGCAAGAGCGCAAGCAGGGGAGAGAGGTAGAGGGAGAAAGAAAGAAAGAATCTTAAGCAGGTTCTACACCCAGTGTGAGTCCACCGTGTGGCTCGATCTCACGACCATGACATCATGACCTGAGCCGAAGTCAAGGGTCAGACGCTTAACCGACAGAGCCACCCAGCTCCCCCCCACCCCCCCAAAACAGATTTTAAAACCACCCAAAGGACCAAAATGATGAAAACAATCAAACATGGCCAAGGGATGTTGGCCCTATTTGGCTCTGTACGGTGCCTATAAATGATCTGCCTCAGAGAAGGACTGGTTTCTAGAGGGCTCCTGCACTCCTGTGATAGCTCAGGTAACAGAAGTGCAGGCAGGTGAAGCCCACTGACCACGCATTGTAGCCACCTGTGACTCTTACCCTGTGACATTTCTCTCCAATTCTTCCAGTGCTTGGCATACTCTCCAAAGTCCAAAGAACTTTCCTCAAACTGCCTAGTCGCTCTGGCCTTTGAGAATCAGTTTCTCTTTCAGGGCTCGCAGAGAGGTAGAGGGGAGGGGAGGAAACCGAAGAAATAAAAAATATATATATATATCAGTTTAATAATCCCTCAAATTGTAAAAATAAACAAAATCTTCAGGGGAAACGCACATGATTCGGAGGAAGGGCTAGGTGTCTGTAAAAGGGCCTTTTCCCATCGAGAAAAATCTGTTCTTGCTGCAGAGAAACTCAGATGAGCTTCGGGGTGCACAAAAGATCACTTTGGAGTAAACTTTCATTTGATCTGGGGATGGAATGTACTTAGCACACCTCCTTTTTCAAGAAACTGATATATTTCCAGCTTGTAATTCAGTTTACTTAAGATGAGGACCAAATAGGTCTTGGCATTTCCGGGAAGTCTAGAATGGAAACATTTCCTGTGCGCGTGCACAATCTTCACCCTTATGGGTGGGGGCGGGGGGGGGGTCGTCTTGCACCAAGCTCCAGCAATTTAAATCCCGTATGGCCATTTGGGTGTTATCGCGTGAAGAACATTGGCTGTGGAATATTCCTGCGGAAGTTAATTGGTTGAATTCTTATTTGAAAAAATGTCAAATATTTCAAATACACAATGCTCATGCTTGGTATACAGTGAGTCCTGTCCTTCCCGGACAAGAATGCATACCTTGAGGAAGTGACCTGTACAGATAGACCCCTATTGGTAGAGGAGCCTCTGGGTTCATTACCAACAATAGCAGATTTGAGGTTTTGAGACCTCAGGAATACTTCAACCTCAGGAATACATCAAATGTGGCTTATGACTATAAAAAGGGATTTGGGGGCCTTATCTCTCAAAATATGAGAAAATAAGTAATTGTAGAAGGTTGGGCCTACAGACATTTTACAAGTTACAGGAAATATAGCCTGAGGAATTTTGTATGTTTTTCTGGGCTATGAATTGTTTTAATGGTAGCAGTTTGGATGATTTCTTCTCCGTTCACTAGGGAATCCTCTTTCCTCCCTCAAACGGGGAAAGTGGGCTCATAAAATAGTCAGAAGACTCAAATTAGAAACAAGAGAAAATACTCTAACTCTGTTCTTAAGAAAGGGACAAAAGCACTAGGCAGCTCTGTTAGAAATCTATTCTTGGCTCGGTTGTCTTTGTATCTGTTTGTGCAGGTTAAATCAGACTATGTCTTAACGACTTATGAAATTTTGTTGCACTGATGTGTGCAAACAATCAGCCATCACTTTGAACTTGAAAATCTGTTCCATAAACATTCACATGCCTACATTGTGCCAGGCACTGGAGGTGGGGCTGGATGAGACCTCAGGTCTCCTTGGGTGAGTCAAATTGGTGACCTGGCAATAGAGGGCCCCAAGTCTCAAAGTATGGAGCCGCTCTGCCTTTGGTCCCAACCAACATGTGGCAGTGATCTTGACCCAAGGAAAGACAGGAACATTTTCAAGGACGAAAGGGTATCTAAAGGGTGCTTCTTCTGAAATGCTAGTTTAACCTGACCATCCACATCATCATGATCACAGTCACTATGATTATGTTTCATTTGAGCTTCCACTGCAACCCTCAAGATGGTGGTACGCTTTCTATGGGAAGGGAAGGTCAGGAGGACTTGCCATTTCTAGGGAGTCAACCGAACAAGCCAGTTTTGCTATTTTTCATAAAGGTGATATGGCTTAGGAAGTCACGTGGGCAGCCTAGTCACTAATAAGACTCTTTAAGATGTCACCCCACCATGAAACCATTAACATAAGGCAGGGAAAACACTTAAAGGAACAAGATCAACTTCTTCACCAACTTCTGTTAGGGGATATTCTTGGGCTTCGGGGTTCTCCCAGGGTGTGGTGCCACCAGTGTGTGTGTGTGTGTGTGTGTGTGTGTGTGTGTGTAAGAAAAGGAGAGAGAATATTAGTGCCATATGTGACTCTCAAAGATAATTCTCCTTAATGTGAATACCAAAGATAAAAATTCGAGCTCATCTGGCAAATATTCTGGTTTCCTTTTACTGTGGACTTGCCCTTCTAGAGTCTGCCTAAGACTGTAAGAGGAAATACGCTTTATGTTACTGGCCTTCTGGACATGCAGGGGAGGGCTCCTTTGGCTTTTCTCATCTTTCTCTTTTTTCTAGAGTGGAGGTATTCTTGGAGGACAAGGCTCCCTTTTGCCAGTCCAGATGAGGAAGTGATGATGGGAACTGGGGTTGAGGCTGGGGAGGGGAAGTGTTAGCCGAGACCCCTGCAGTGCTTCTGAGGCCATCTGTTACTCAGGTTTGGCGGGGGCTGCTGCTGGGCCAGAGACTCACGGAACCCCCTCTTCCCCAGAAACATGCCGCTGAGTCCAGTGTGGGCTCAGTCACCCACCCTGAGAAGCACAAGTGGATATGAGGGCAAGTGGGAGAAGCTCTGCGACCAAGAAATTCTTGGTGACCTCAGTGGACTCCCTAATCTCTCACCAAGTCTTAGGGAACCAGAAAAAAAGCCATCAGTGTTCAGAGGAACTTAGGGGTCACATGACAGTAGGATCTGGTGGTTGGTGACCAGTGACAATATGTAAACTGAGGCCAAGGGAATGGAATTGGCTTACCCAAGGTCACTCTGGTTGCTACTGGCTGAAGCAAGGCCTCCTGCATCCCAGCCCAGAGTTCTTCCTCCTGTACCATGAGACCGTGTGCTTGTGAGTGTCCTCTCCGGAGATTTTGGGGTGGGATCATTCTGCTTCTTGGTCTCAGTTGTGACCTATGGGATTTCATCCCACTTTGTTCTTCCCGGTCAGACCTTTTATTCCTTGCTTCCTGTGCTGTAGCCCTCTGCTCACCCACCCTGAAATTCGGAAAAGAAAAAGAAATCTGAGTGACCCAGGGAAAATTTTATTGCAGACAAAACCCGTCCCAGGCCTTCCCGGCTTTGTTCCATCAGCAATCTCGAAATCAATTTTCTTTGGCCTGCCATCTGTAGGATTTGCACAACTCCAGAGATGTCCCGATTCTCAGCAGTCCTGCTGGGTCACCATGCCTCAGTCAGAAGTTGAAATTTGCTACTGTTCCTTAAAATCATTTTTCAAGGAGTTTGCAATATCAGCTTGTCTTATCTTGCACTCAATTAGTTTTTGGCTCTGATTTATTTATTTATTTATTTCCTCTTAGAGTTTGAATTGGCTAACAGACCTGTTGGTTTAGTCCATCACCAACTTGATATAAATTGTTTTTGGGTCTTACGTAGGGCCTGGCCCCAGGTAAAATTGTGAAATAGCTGAAATGTGTTTCTGGCATCCAACCACCTCCCTCTTCAGCCCCTGTCCTATCTCGTGCCCTGTCTTTCCTTGGGTTTGCCGGGTGCTAGCTGTTTCTCTGGAAAGTATTTGAGAACTATGGCCACTTTTTTCTAATTAACCAATTATGTGTGTATAATAACAGCATTTCTAAGACAATTTAGGCATCTTCCCATCCCCACCTTTTTAATTGTGGCTGGAGGTCAGTGGTCTCTAAACTTGGTTGATCATAGAATATCTGGAGGTTTTTCTTTCAAATACAGATTCCCAGGCCTCACCTCGAGAATAAGAATGGAATCCCGGGGTAGTGCCTGGAGATTGGTATTTTCTAATAAGATCTCCAGGCGTTTCTGATAATTAACCATGGACCTCCAGAGGGATGTTTCCTTCCAACCCTGAGATTTTGTGTCCTTACAACTTTATTTTTATCACAGCTCTGGGAAGAATTAACATCATCATCATCATCACAACAGCTAATTTATTAAGCAATCATGATGTCAAATTCAGAGCTAAGCACTTTATATGAATTATCTCAGGGACGAGGACATTTTTAATTTTTCTTCAACAGTGGAAAAACTTAAGGCTCATGAGGCCCGGTAGAGAACTGACTAGAATGTCTTGAAATTCCTGAAACTACTGGTGGAGTAAAACAAAAAATCCTCCAAATCATATTCTCCATTCTGGGTTCCAGGGTTCTTTGTAGGGCATAGGGTCAATGAAGGTGGTCTCAAGTCATATGATCTGTAGCCCAGCTGTGAAGTCCTTCAGGACAGGGAATGTGTTTTTTATTCTTTCTCATTCTCCTACCCCAACACACCCAAGCTTCCTGCTTGGCAGAGGGAGGGTCCTCAGTGAATGTTTGCTGAATTGGAACTATCTGTAATCCAGCTCGTCTAACTTCTGGCCCAGGGCATTTCTGCTATCTGGGACTTAATGAAAGCCAGGACCCAAGGTATAAATTGGAACAGGGCTTAATTTGTTGTATCATGGACAGGTATTTGGAACTGTAAAGACTCAAATCATGCAACTTACAAAGAAAATTGTCTCTAATGCTGGAATTTCAGGCACCTGGACAGATAACTCAGCTTTGGAAAGATATAGACTATAGCCCCATGTATAAATGGTGACTTGTTTTTCAACAAAGGCACCAAGGCAGTTCAATGGGGGCAAAGGAGGTTCTTTTCAGTGGATGGTACTGGAGAAACTGGATGTGTGTGTGTGTGTGTGTGTGTGTGTG
>NW_026057584.1:19710441-19847686 GCF_023721935.1 Panthera uncia
ATATTTGTTTTTTTTTTATTTTTTATTTTTATTTATTTATTTTTAAATGTTTGTTTATTTGAGAAAGAATGAGAGAGAGAGAGAGAGCACGAGTGGAGGAGGAGCAGAGAGAGACGGAGAGAATCCCAATTAGGCTTTGTGCTGTCAGCACAGAGCCTGATGCAGGGCTTGAACTCATGAACTGTGAGTTAAGAGTCAGATGCTTAACCAAATGAGCCACCCAGGAGTCCCTGAAATCAGTATATTCAAGACTTTTAAAAAATGTGGGGTTTGATTTGATTTTACCCTTTACTTTCTTATTCCTTCTGCTTTCTGTCATTTTAATCGCAATTGGGATTTAGTCTCGCTTTCAGCCACCACAGTTTCCTCTTGACCTTGTTCCTGGACCCCCATGGGGACTGCTACCCTCTCTCCCCCATGGCCATCTGCTCTGAGACCTCAGTCTCTTTTACTACCATCCAGGGATCCATCTTTTATGTCTTTTTTTTTTCTTCTTGGCATTCAAAGGCTGCTGGAGTTAGTGAGTTTTGACTAACAGGTGTTGATGTGTTGATCTCTTGAAAACAATCTTTTCTTGTTTGTCAGCTCCCGATGTGTCTCAGCGTTGTCACCAGCCACCCTGAAATAAGACGGCCTTCACCAGAGATTATGGAGTGTCAGCTCTCTGGAAAGTGTCTGGGGCTCCATCAGTCGGCAGCGGGCTAAGAGGGCTGCGGTGCTGCTCTGGCCTGAGTTTACAGAGACAGACTGCTGACCCCGCTGCTGGGGCCCCGAGGAACCCTGGGTGATTTCTTTCAGGAGTGTGTGGGGTGCGTCTTTGCTGCTTATGCTCTCCCTGTACTTAAAAGATAACCGTGGGGCGCCTGGGTGGCTCGGTCGGTTAAGCGTCCGACTTCGGCTCAGGTCATGATCTCGCGGTCCATGAGTTCAGGCCCCGCGTCGGGCTCTGTGCTGACAGCTCAGAGCCTGGAGCCTGTTTCAGATTCTGTGTCTCCCTCTCTCTCTGCCCCTCCCCTGTTCATGCTCTGTCTCTCTCTGTCTCAAAAATAAATAAACGTTAAAAAAATTAAAAAAAAAAAAAAGATAACCGTGAAGCAGCTACTGAGGTATGAGCATACCGGCTCATCCACGGACCAGCCCATGATACCGGCAGCCTGATCTTACCATCCATCCCATTTATTGAGCGCTTGCTGAATACCAGGGGCTCTGCCAAGTGTTTCAACAGCATTGCCTCATTTCATTCTGACAGCTCAGATGAGGAAGCTAAGCCTTGGAGAGATCAAATAACTTTTGCACGGTCACGTAGCAATTAAGTGTGGGAGTCAGAATTTGAACTCAGAATTGCATGATTCCAGGCAACATAATCTTCTAACCCCTCTGCTATGCTCTCCTGCTCCCTGGAGGATAGAACAACGCAGCCATCCATTAAGAAAGCCCATCTTTGCGCCAGACTTGGGGCTGGGAGTGTGGAGATGTATGAGACACGATCCCTGCCTTCGAGAAATTCTCAGTCCAGTGGAGGAGACACAGGTTGAACACAAATAATTGTAATCAGGGAATCATTAGGAGTTCAGGGGGGTGATATGGAATCGAGAAGGGCACGTCTCCCCGTGTTTGGGGATGGAGTGACTCTGGGGATGCTTCTTGAAAGGGGCTGGGGGGGGGGGCGGGGCTGGGGTGTCTGATTAGGATCCGAATGTATAGGACCTGCCTTCTTACACTGACACTCACACTGTCTTCGTGGAGACAGAGAAAGCTGATAAGGCATCTTTAACCTCTAGTTCTCTTCCCACGCCCCTTCTCAGGGGGCGATGCCAAGGATGGGCCTCCCTGGAACCTGTGGTTCACCCCTTCTTTCAGACTCTGAAATTCCCTGCTCGAATGGCCCTGAGCCTTCACTGGGTCTGTCTTCGCAGGGTGGATGGCACAGTCACGGTGCATGTTCCTAGGCCCTGGGGGTAGCAAAGGAGAGGCTATTTGCAGGAGCAAGGGGCTGGCACTTGAGCTTGGGCAAGCAACCAACAGGATCCACATGTGTCTCCTTGTAAGGCAAGGAGCTGGAGGAAGGAAGAGAAGAGAGGTGAGCCATTGGCCGGAGTCCAGAGGCTGGGACCCAGGGACTTACCGCCACTTCTAAATTCAAATCTGGCCTTTGAAATCATGATGAAGGATTTTTTAAAAAAGAATTTTACTGGAATTACAGAAGTAATACAGAAAGGTCTTACGTATCTCTCACTCAGCTTCCCCTAATAATGTCTTACACAACCATAGAACCATCATCAAAATAAATCAACAGTGGCATAATACTATTAACTAAATGACAAGACTGAAAACTGGTAACTAATGCCTGAGCCAGAAAGACCCTCATCTCTGAGGGCCTGATGGGGTTTCCAAAGTTGGAACAGCCCCCTTGGAGTTTGGGATTTCCAGGCACACAAGGGTGGGTCTTGTCAGTGTTCCTACCACCTTGGGAAGCCAGAGGCCTTGAGAGGCTTAGATTCTACCATTTATGATTTGATGAGGGAGCACATAGTGTCCTCAAGGTCTTGGGAACATTTCATGAGACGCTTCTAGGACCTAACAGTCAGGACACTATGAACATTAGATCACATAAGATTTTGGAATGTTAAATTATATTAGACGATGTGGGTGATGAAGAAGCTGAATGCTGCAGGCAGATATGCACATAGATAGGCTCTCATCTTCTTTTTTTAAAAAGTTTATTTATTTATTTTGAGAGAGAGAGAGAGAGAGGTGGGGAGGCCAGAGAGGGAAGGAGAGAGACAATCCCAAGTAGGCTCCTCACTGTCAGAGCCCGATGCAGGGCTTGAACCCACGAACCATGAGATCATGACCTGAGCCAAAACCAAGAGTTGGATACTTAACCGACTGAGCCACCCAGGAACCCCTCATGTTTTTCTTCTTAATTCCCCTCTGCTCACCTTGCTCTCTGCCTGCTGAAGGGTGGACAGCATTGGACCGGAGTCAGGAGGGCCTGCTTTTCCCTCTGAGCTCCGTGGCCTTGGGCAAACGCTTCCCTCCCGAGAGGAGACTGAGCTGTACAGTCTTTGAGATCTTTCACGTCTGACTTTGGCATTGTCTGTTCTCTGGCTGTGATTTTCCCTCTACTCACCTTTCCTCACCCACATCCTTCTCATTCTTCTCTGTCCTTCCCCACCTCACTTTGCTGCTTTCTTTGTACTTCCTCCTTCTCCTCCTCATTCTCTTTCCCCCCATTTCCCCCTTGCTCCCCTCATTCCTTTCTTCTCTCACTTCCCGTTGCCATCACCCTTCCTCTTTGCCTGCTTCTCCTCCCCTTCTCTTCCTCATCTCCCGGCACGTCCCTTCCTTCCATTTAGGTACAAGGTGGGTTATTCACAGGGGCTTCACGGCCCACCAAAGGCCTCTGGCAATTGTTTCAAGTGAGAGGGGGGAGAAAAGGGAATTAAATCATAGTATTGGCAGCTGGCAATTTGCTTCAATCGCAGAAAAATGTCCCCGGCTTCCTCAAATATTGAAGCACTGATGGAGAACAGATTTTCTCTGGCAGTGTGAATTCCCCTCCGTCCACGTTTGGCAGAGGGTTGCCTTGCATGATATTATTATAGGCGTTTCGATGCGTTCCCCGTTTAGCGCAGTTGGGATGCATTTCAACCAACCCCTGTATTGATGTAACACTACTTTTATTGGTAATGAGGGTGTATTAAAATATATATACGTTTCCACTGATTTCTGGCTTTGGGGGAGGCTGGGATCTGATGATGTCCAGGCAGGAAGGCCTGGGTTTTTCCACCCTCTCTCCATGGGGAGAGTGCTGGAATTTAGGCACTCCCCCCATCTCCACCCCCTTTTTAGATCTCACTGATTTTAATAAACATTTTCCTCTCTTCAGTTTCCTCCGTGACATAGAATCAGATATGTCAGCTGGAAGGGCCTTCCAGAGGTCATCTGCTGTGTCCCCTGCTCACGTGGACAGCGCCTGAGTTGGGCAGGGTCCGGGTGAGGATAGAGAGGGCTCATATGGAGACAAGGCGCAGCGACAGATGGAGAAAATGTACTGCTATAGATCCGTGGCTATTTTGCTGTGATTCTGTCACGCGCAGGGGGACCCAGGAGGGAATGGGTGACAGAGGCGAGGCTGCAGGGCTAGCACAAGAGGCTGAGAAGGAGGGCAGGCCAGTTTGGTGGCAAGGGCCACTGGGACGCCGGGAAGGCCGGAAGCGATGGCTACTAATAGCTTCTCTATTTGGCAGAACATTTAGTATCTCCTGTCGGTGTCGATCTACCTTTCATGGGCAGGCATCCTCCCCACCCAACACACGTGGATGCAAGCTCTTGGGTTAGGGCCATGGCAGTTACGATCTTAGGAGCCCAGTGTAGGCTGGGCTCTTGGAGGGGAGAGTACGGTCCAGGGATCTGAAACTGGAGCTGCTGAAAGTTCAAGTTCGGGTTTTCTACCTTTGTGACTTCTCACCAGGGACTCTAAGCTCCAGCTCCTACGAACGGTCCTCTCCTGGGAATACAACATGCTGTTCCATGCCCCTCGTGCAAGCTGTTTCTTTCACCCCAAGTACCCTCCCCCTGAGGGGCTGGGAAGGAGTGCTGGTGGCCTCTAGTGGGCAGAGTTCCGAGATGCCGCTAAACATCCAGTGCCCGGAACAGCCACCTACAACAAAGAATACTGGGGTCACAATATCAATGGTGCCACCGTTGAGAAACCTGCCATGGGGAATCAGTAACCTGTGGCTGAATCTCTGGAACGGTCCGCACAAATGTGTGAAGGGCTAACACAGCCTGAGAAAAGCATTAACTGCTTCCATCTCCTGGTGGACAGGACAGAGGTGTGGCCTGAGACAACAAAATTATAAGGGAAGTGGCAAGCACTTGGTTTGTATTCTAAGAACCTTTTGTGAACCTGTGACCCCTTGGATAAGATGGCATTGAAGGTTCCTTCCAGCCCTGGGACTCTAGATTTCAGGCACATCAAACGTCATAGACAGCGGGGAATAAAGGCCACTGGTTCTTTGAATGGAGATCTCATTTAGGAAGATTGCATCTTTTTAAAACCCCTCTCATGCTCTCAAAGGCACTAAATTTCTTTAAATGAGGATTTTTTTTTTTCCATGTAAGAACCTACTGCCAGATAAGAGACAGGCCACAAATAGTTATTTAGGTATATTCTACCTAATCAGCCATATTCTTGAATGTTTATTTTGGAGCAAACACATGGATGAACTATCCTTGAAGAGCCAGCCTATGAACTAAGAAATTTTCTGTAGCTTCCCCCAGCTCATTATTGGCAAAGCATGCTGGTTACGAAGGCCAAGTCAGAGACAGTGACAACGTGAGGGTCCATTCAGGATGAGGCTGGAGCTGGGATGCACAAGTTCATGGCATGGAAGGGAGGGAGAGGGTGGGAGCAATCAAAGGAGACGGCTTAGAGGACTGGGCAGACTAGGGAAAGACAAAGGACGGAGACCGGAGCGTGGGTGCCACAGGGCAATGGGGGATGGGTTTAACAACATGGTCTTGGAAGGGTTGGGTCATTTGCAGAATAGAGTCCAAGGTCACAGGAAAATGTATCATATCTCCAAGAGCAGTGGTCCCCAAACCCAGATACTCATCATAATCACTTAAGCCTCTTTAAAACTATTCAGATCCCAAGGCTTCATTTCTGTAGGTTCTGAGTCTGTGAGTCTCAATGAGACCCAGGAATCTTTAATTCAGAAAAATTCCCCAGGTGATTCTGATATTCACCCAGGTTAGGGAAGATTGAGAAGATGCTGGTGGCCAAGGAGCTGCAAGCATACCAGTCATTTGGCTGAAGCAATTGAACAAATTTGGGACCATCCTGGGGGTTGGGATAGAAGACACAGGGGTCTCTCTCCCTGAGGAGCATGTAAAGGGGATCAGAAAAGGCAACGGGGTACAGACTGAAAGAGAATAGGATATGTAAAGGATAGACGAAGGTCTCCCAAGTGGCAACAAGGGATCACAGTGACTGGGGTGGTCAGAGAATGGCAGGGTGGAAGTGAGGGAGATGTGAGCCCCTCTGGAATTATAGGTATGATTTCAGTGGGGAGGGTGAACTCAGCTAAAGGTCTCAGGTCTAGAAAGACAGGGAGACTAAAAGGAACAGGCTGTGGGGTGAAGGTGTGGCATATCTAAAGTTTGGACAAGAGCTTTGGTTCTGGAGTCAGGGAGGATGGACATAGTTGGGTTTTTTTTGGGAAATGCCATGGATGGAGGGCAGGCATTGGTGGGGGCCCTCTCATCCCCTCCTTGCCTCAGGGCTGCCTGATTAGCTTTCTCAAATAAGGGCTTGCTCTAGACCAATGTGTGTGGCTGCAACTCTCCAGAGAATCAGTGGGTACCTCTACAATTGAGGAGGGTTCTTGGACAGGAGAGTTTAGGAGTTCTTGAGGATGCTGCCGGTATCCAGGTTGCAGCCATTCCCCACCTAGGGGTGTGATCACATCTGTCCCTAATTTTTACAGTCCTGTCTACAAGTTGTCCTCTTCTTCATCAAATAAAACTGACTAGATGACATTGCTCTTCAAGAACGGCCTTATTAAAAAAAACCCTTGCATTAACTGAGCAATTATTCTATACTAGATATATAGCAAATGTGCTTCAGGTACATTATCCTGGTTAATCTTAATGTAACCTCTTGAAATATGTATTGTATCAGCCAGCTTTCTCTAAAGAAAGAACCAGGAGGATCTCAATCTCTCTTTCTTATCTATCTATCTATCTATCTATCATCTATCTAATATATCTATCATCTATTGAGATTCATTATAAGGGATTGGCTCATGAGATTATGGAATCTGTTAAGTCTCAAGTCTGCAGAGCTGATGTCTCAGTTCAAGTCCCAAGGTCAGCAGGCTGCTATAGAATCAGAAAGAATTGATGTCCAAGTGTAAAGACATCCAGGCAAGAGAATTCTCTCTTCGTAGGGGGAGGGTCAGCCTTTTGTTCTATTTAGGCCTTCAACTGACTGGATGGGGCCCACCCGCATGATGGAGGGCAACTTGCTTTACTCAAGCTACTGATTTAAATGTTAATATCTTCCAAAACACCATTACACAACCACCCGGAAAAATATTTTTAAAAATATATTTTTTTAATGTTTTATTTATTTTTGAGACCGAGAGAGACAGAGCATGAGCAGGGAAGGGGCAGAGAGAGAGGGAGACACAGAATTTGAAGTAGGCTCCAGGCTCTGAGCTGTCAGCACAGAGCCCGACGCGGGGCTCGAACTCATGAACCGCGAGATCATGACCTGAGCCGAAGTTGGACGCTTAACCGACTGAGCCACCCAGGTGCCCCCCAACACTGGGAATAATATTTGACCAAATATCTGGGTACCCCGTAGCCCAGCTAAGTTGACACAAGGTTAACCATCACAAGAACCACGAGGATCAACATCCTTATTTTGTAGACGAGACTGGGAGGAGTGGATAGGTGAAGTCATATGCATAAGGTCACACGGTGGTAAGTGACAGAGCTGGGCTTTCAGCTTATGTGCTCTTTGCCTGATCTTCTTAAGCTTTGGCCTTATCTGCCTCATGAGGGGAGAACAGGCAGCCACTCTTAACGTGATGCAATAGACCAAAGTGGACACCACCACCTTGCTGGATGCCTGGGTTTCCACTAGGGAGTGAAATAATTTTAGAACACTATTAAGCATTTTGCTTTGATTATGGTTCTTTGTTTCCTGGGTGCAGAGGGGTGTGTGCCTTCCAGTGAGTCCATCAGCAAGCCTAATTCTGTGTGATTGACCTACAACAGTGCATCCTCACTGGGCCAAGGGTTGGAGAGCTGGATAAGTCAGTTCTGCTGGAGCCGGCTTGTTCTCCTGTCCCTGTGTGTTCCCACGGGGGGATGCTGACTGGTCTCAGGGCAGCAAGAAAACACTGAACTAGAAAAAATAATAGGCTTTTGCAAGAAACTGTGTTTCTTTAATATCTTCAGTGGTGGGGACCTCTCTACCACACAAAGAACCCATTACATTTTTAAGAGCGCTAAAGGAACTTTCTTCTCATATGAAATTTGCTTCTCCTTAGTCTCTTTCTGCCGTGAATACTTTTTAAATGTTTGAAAATAAGGATCATATCCTCATGAGACTTTTTTATTTTTGCCTCCAGGCTAAATGCTTTCAGTTCCTTTTAGCATCCTTTTTGTGATTTGGTTTATAGATGCTTTTTTTGGCCTTGTTGTCCCCTGGCTATGGTCTATGCCCTCCCAAAAAAAAAAAAAAAAAAAAAAAAAAAATCCCAGATGTTGTAGTTCTGGCCCGACTAATGAATTTAGTAGAGTAGAAATATTCCCTCTAATGTTTTGAACATTAGGTATTTATTGATGTATCCAGGTTGCTTTAATTTTCTTAATGACATTATTATTATTATTACTATTATTTTTAACATTTTATTTTATTATTGAAAGACAGACAGAGTCAGAGCGTAAGCAGGGGAGGGGCAGAGGGAGAGAGAGACACAGAATCTGAAGCAGGCTCCAGGCTCTGAGCTGTCAGCACAGAGCCCGATGCGGGTCTCGAACCCACGAACTGTGAGATCATGACTTGAGCCAAAGTCAGATGGTTAACCGACTGAGCCACCCAGGTGCCCCAATAACATGTATTATTTTATATTGAAGTTGTGGTCAACTTAATTCTCACCATGCTATGCTTCTACAGTTAATTTTTTTACTTAAAATTTGGAATCTTATATTAATTCCTATTAATATGTATTTTGGATCAAGATTTCAGCCTGACTCTGCCATCTGACATCTCATTACTGGTTTGTGGCTGAGGGAGAGCATGGAGGGGCACTGAGGAGAAACGTCCTTTTAGTTCGCACCTCCGTCCATTGCTGTTCTGTTGGTGGAAGATGGAAAGATTTGGTGCAAAGGATCCCATTGCTGTTCGAAGATTTATATGTACCCTTTATGCTTCCTCTGGGTCTAATTTCTTTCAGAGCCTTGGGCCCAGAAGCAATGGAAGACGTGGTCTTTGCCTTCAGGGAGAAGTCTACGATTGGTTTGGGGAAAAAGACTTGCATGTGTGAAACCACAGCAAACTGGCCAGGAATGCAGACAAATTTGCGCTAAATGGCATGGAGCTGACCACAGCCCACATGGGGGTCTATGGTGAAGGAGGTAGGAGAGGGGCGAATCCACCAGGGAATGGCCCAGAGGAAATGGGAATGGAACTGGGTCCTGCAGGCTTTGGACGGGGAAGAAAGAAGGAACGACTTTACAAGGCAGGGAAGGGTGTGAACGAAGTGGGTAGTGGTGACAGGGATTCTGCAGAGACACAGGATGGAAAACAGACTGGTTCCTCTCTAGGCAATGGAAAAACCCGCCGATGGGAAGTACTTTGTGGCAAGGACCTTTCAAAGACCCGGTCCTTGGATCTGGCTCAGCTTCACCATTGCTCTTACCACTAGCCCAGTGGGGCCCTTTCCCTCCTATTTCTAGATTCTTCATGCCTTCTTTGATGATTTTCTTGCTTCTATATTCCTAACCTCTTACTTGAGCTGCATAGCAAACATTTTTCCCCCCAAACACTGGGGGGTGAGTGAGATACAAAGGCATATTAATGTGGTCCTAATTTCAAATATTCTGTCGCACGGTCCCTGTTTGTTGATCCCTCCTTAATTGATTTTGCATCTTCGCTTTCACTTGGAGTGTATAATAACAGTGTTATTAATAATGAATAATACAGGAGCTGACATCTAGAGTGAACAGATATGCTAGGTTTTACATAGGCTATGAGTTAAACGTGAGGATCGTCCAGGGAGGTAGGTACTGTTAGGACCCCCATTTTGCAGGTGAGAAAGTCAAGGCACATAAAAGGTAAGTAAATTGCCCAAAGACACACAGATAGCGAGCGGCAGTGCTGGGTCATCCTGACTCCAGCTCTGCCCTGTTTGCTATTCACCCCTGCATCATCACGGGAAACACAGGCTCGTAGTCTCCCAGGAAAGGGAAAGTTTTTATCCGCACCTGATACGTGTTGCCTCTTGTGCTAAAGCATTGCACAGCTATCTCAATTAATCCTCACCCCACCCTGAGAGACAGAGATCATTACTCTCATTTGACAGAGGGAGGAGACCAAGGCCAAATGGAGGAGCTGGTTGTGGGCGCGCAGCTGGCACGATGGGTAGTGAGATTTCAGCTGAAGTCTGTCTTGCCCCCAGAGTCCGAGCGTTTCCATTGGAAACGTGAATAGTTCCTGAGCAGCTGGTATGAGGAGGGTCAGACTGGGCCACGTGTGAACAGAGAGAGTTGGGGAGAACTTTCCTAACTATGGAAAAGCACAGCATTGCGGTCCATGTGACACAGCTGGGCACAGCTGGAAGAAAGCAGTTAGACAGTATCCGCGGCCAGCGTGCTGCGGATTCATGCATTTGAGAACAAAGAGTCTGGACTGTGTTTACGTGCAGAGAATCTGAGAGAGTAGCAGGCATGGCGAACCCCAGCTACAGACTGCATCAGAAAGCATCTGGCCCCTTTGCACGGTGGAGCGGAGGGCTGTCCGCTCACAATGACCTCTTTAGCCCAAGCCACCACCCAGGCAGTAAATGCCACCTCCGTCGTCCTCTTTGATTGATCAAATAGGGCAGGAACCCAATTTCCGTGATTGTAGATGCTCATAGAGAGAGGGAGAGAGAGAGAGAGAGAGAGAGAGAGAGAGAGAGAGAGATGCTGGCCCCTGGCTCCTTCTCCATCTTTTCTGTGTGTCAGAGTTTCCCAGAGGGGGCTGCCAAAACTGATGTGCTAAACTAGGTTTAGCAGGGCCTTCTAGAGCTTCTGCGTCACTAGGTCTGTGGCAGGGCCCCCACAAATTTGCATTTGTAACAAGTCACCAGCTGGCTTGGGGACCACACATGACCTCTTCAGGGTTGACAGCTCCCTTCTTTTCCTTTTTACCCTCCACGCCTGCATTCAATATACCGGATGCAGGAGTTGGAGTCTTGGTAAGAAACAGCATTCATCTCGGCTGGTTCAAACAAGACCTTAGTGAAGGGGTTACCTACAAAGCGTGGGGCTGTGTCAAAGGGGCACAAGAGAGAAACTGAGGCACCCAGAGACCAGCAACAGCAGGAAGCAGTGACCATCCTAGGCAGAAATGGAAGGAAACAGTGTTTCCAGGCTTGGGGAGGGCTGGGCTCATGGGGGCTGGGCTTTCTGTGAGGTGCGGGGGTGGGGTGGGTGATTAGTTTTGTGGAGGAACATGCCAGAAATGCAGTTCAAGAAGGGACCTCTGTTCTTCTACTCTCCCATTGCCTCCAGGAGTGCTCCATTGGCTGGATCCAGCTGGGTGCTGGGAGGCAATGGGTATAGTTGTTTCGAGGGGTCCCAGGGCACAGGACAGAGCAGAGAGTAAACCTGGGGTGGGGTGATGTGAGGGGGTGCAAATGGAGAATGACCAGCATAGAGGGCAAGACTCCGCTCCTCTTCCTCACTCTGTCCCATCTCTCGACATCTACCTTTGCTTCTTCCAGAAGCTTACTAGAAGCCACTGACCCAAGAGAGTAGAGGGACTACCTAAGGCCTGTAGTCATCCTTAGCCTGGGACCTCGTTCCTATCTCCTCGATGCACAGAGACATCAGGGCTTCCAGAGAGACTGTTAGCAGAGCTCGCTCTCCCTCCCGTGCAAGCCGACCCCTGTGTCTCAGATAGGGTGGCCGTTGGCCATCTCTGGCTTCTGCATGGTCGGGGCAGGTTGGAGAAAGGCTTGCTGCTTTTGGAGCAGCGTCACGAGATTCCAATAGGAGAGCTCTGAGGGGTTGAGGACACAGTGTGGGATGGTTGGCGGGTAAGGGACAGAGAGTTTCAAGTTATTTCCAAACCAAACCGTAAGGAACACGCAGTGCTTTGGCACTGGCTCAGAAAGACCTCCCATTCCATCTATGGAACAATGAAAATGAAATCTCTTAATCCTTAGGAACGAAAACAAAGAGAGAAGGGGGAGGAAACAAGAGGAAGAGGAGAGGTGTTTACATTTGAGAACTGTCTAGAACTGCCAGGCGAAGGGCCATGTTGCTACTGGCCCCGGCTGGCGCGAGTTTGGCGTCTCGATTTACCTTTTTGTGGCTGTTAGGATATTTTCCTGAGCCGCACGGCAAGATCTCTGTGTCAGATAACCCCCTCCGTGGGAAGATAATCTTTGAGCATGTTTAGGGAAACTGTGGGCTGGCCAGTTTTATGACCCTGACATGAAAGCCAGTGGGCAGCAGACAAACTTGGAGGCTCTCACACCCTCAGAACGAGGACAGGCTTTCTCCCTAGACCAGGAGAGGACTCTTGGCTGTCAGGCTTCAGCAACATTTGTCCAGGCCTTCTCTAGGTGGCTTAAAAGCGTGTCTTCCCAGCTAAGCTTCTAGTTCCTTCTCTTCTTGAGGTAAAAACAAAACAAAAGAAACTGAAGCCAAAGTCAGTCAAAAGTCAAGGAGCTCGTATGAATTAGGGTCATACAGCTCTGGCTGGAGACAGAGAAACAGACTCCTTGGAGTTTTGTGGCTTCCTCCCTCTGCATTTTCCTAGAGCCCTGGATAGAGATCTTGGCTTTACCTATCCTACTACGAGAGCCCGGCTCTATCCTTGAATTCACCCCTCTGCCATTTTGAGCCCTATCTCTCCAGTGCACAGAATCTTCTTTGTCTCCTTTGGCTGAGCTGACACAGAAACAATTGGGAGGAACAGGAGCTTAGGCTGTGCATTTATGATGTTGGTGATCTGGAAGGGAACAGAAATCATTTCTGCCTGGGTTCTATGGCAGGTATGGGAGAAAGCCTGGCAGCATTAGGAAGAGTTAGGGGCAGATTTCTTTCCTAGATATGGGTGAGTGCTTGTCTTTCCTTGTGGAAAGACAGCCATTTCTACTGCCCTCACTGCATGCACCCTTGGGCTGGAAGGACACATGGGATACCTGGTGGAGTGGAACGAGTGCTGGGTGGCAGTTTGGGGGTCTCAGGGTCGAGTTCACCTTCTGCAATTGTCCATCTTGGGGAAGACTCATTACATCTGGTTTCCCAGAGCTGTGATAAGGGGGCCTGGCTAGATGAACGCTGAGATTTTTGTCAAGCCTTGATATTCTGTGATGCTATAGCTTAGCGGTTGCCCCTGTCATGCTTCTTGTGTTCAGAGATCTTTCTAGGATTCACATCATGCTTTAAAGAGGAAAAAAGAGATCTGGGAATTCACCACATTTGGGAAATGCACCTTCCTGACACCACTTTGGTAATTGTGGAAGCTGGGCCCTGGGAACTGCACACTGATTTCCAGAGAAACTTAACTATTAGTGAGTCAGGGCCCTTTCCTACCTTTGAGTTTTGTGCGCCATGGATAATATTCTTAGCCAGATACTTCATCTTCTTCTAGAAGCTTCCACTTCCATAGTCTTGTGCATGAGTCTGATCCAGACCTAAAGCTTGTCTCCTGCCTTCCAACTTGGCTACACCATGCTGTTTTCCATTTATGTTCAGATCTAGGTCAGGTACCCAGATCAACAGCAGGGCTAAAGGGATATGGGGGACACGGGGGTGGGTCAGGGTTGGTTGCAGAGACTCGGAGGTGTTGAAAGGACCATTAAGGACCTGCCCTTGGAGTCCGACAGATGCAGGGCTCAATGAGACAGATGTCACTTACCAGCTCATTTTATTTCTCCAGCCTTAGTTTCCTCATCTGAGAAAAGTTTATCCCCCTTCCATGATAAAATCACATCCACCTTTGGGGGTAGCTAGGAGGCTAAAAATGAAAACATGCATGTAAAATATTGCCCTCACTTCCTTCTTCAAGTTATATTTTCAATTCATGAGTTTCCTTTCCTCCTCCTTCTTTTAAATTTCTGAGGGAAGTGAAAGAGGAGAGAGCCAGTCTGCAGAAAGGAAGGCCAAAGGATGATTTGGAAGTGACCTTGACGTATACAGGAAGGTCACTCACATGCACATACTTTTATGTTGACACGAACATGCAGAACGAGGGAAGGTGGGTGGCAAAGGTGACCTTTCCTATGGGGTTGTCTTTCAGCCTGTAGATTGTCAGTCTTGGATAAGCACCTGTGAGTTCCTTCCCACTCTTGTCTCCTCTCCTTTCTTCTTCCCCGCTTTTGGGTCTTCTCTCTGCTTCTCTCCCCACCCATCCTGGCTGCTGTGAGCCAGAGGAACCCTTTGGTCTTCTGTAGAAGCAGGCTGCAGTTAAGGTTTCTCAGAATGAAGCACTGATCACACACAGACCTTTCTCTTGTTAGTACTGGTGCAGAGAATTCCTCAGAGAATTATTATGCCAAAGGACTCTTTCCCCAGACAAATCAGGAGGGAGAGTCAGGGGGTGAGGAAACATTGAACCCATTCTAGACATGAAAGGTTGCCTTTTTGAGTCTCCACAGACTCATATCATCAAGCAGCTGGAGGGATTTAGGCTAGACATCACAAAGAACATGCTAACAATGAGACTTAAAACCCTAGATCAGGGGCACAACAAATATTTCACACTCCCTCTAACACAACGCATTCTCCAAAAACAGAAAAAGAGACCCTGTTTTGAGAGAATGGCCTTCCAGGATCACAGGGACAGGAGAGAGATGCTCTCAAGGCATTTTTTTTTCCCTTTCAAGTTCCATGAATTAGTTCAGATATGGCTGGGTCTAGTGGGAGCCCAGCGAGAGGGCTGCCTGAGCATTCAGGTGGGGATTTCGTTCCCTCTGAGCCCATCCTCATGCTGCCCAAGCCCCCATGTCCCCGGCCCCCTCCATGCATGAGGCCCAGACCCAGATTCACAGCATGGGTTCTCCCTCACTTGTGTTCTGCAAAGACCTGCCTTTGTTCTGTTGCCCACTCCCAGCTTTCTCTTCGAACAAAGAGGAAGTCCAGTTACAAATGTCCTCTTGCAAAGTAATTAAGCTCATGGCACGGGGGCCAGTGCTCCTCAGGGCTGGCCAACAGGGGAGGGTTAGGGTCCGTAATAGGTCCGCCAGGAGGGACCTGCTGGTTCTCACGTCTTTCCCTCCCCTGCTGGAGGTGATCCCACACGTGGCTGTCCAAGTGGTGACACTGTGAGCACAGGGGACTTGGGATGTGTCCTGGGTTGTGCTGGCACAGTGCATGGAACCTCTCCTTCCTGTATGCATTGGTCGCTGGGATGCTGCAGACTCACCCACATGTGGCAGTACGGGGTGCTTAAGGAAGGCCTCTGTTCACTCAGAACTTATGAATCAGCACATAAAAGAGAAGACCGGGTTGCCAGGAGCATGTGTTGGAGGAGGACGAAAAGAGAGGAATTGGTTAGTCTTTGTATAGTGTACGGGGACAGAAAGTACTCTTTCTTCACAGATGGCATTGACAGAGATTGCAACGAAAAGGATTTAAGTTAGAACTGAGCACTAGAATTTTCCAGCACCCGGACAAACACAGAGAAATGGGCTGGGTTGCTTTCCCGTGGATGTTCTCCAGAAAGGAATAAAGTATACATTTGAGAATCCTAGCTGGAGGCAGGGAGATGAACTCCCTGGCTGTGTACCATGCTTACTGGAAGTGATAGATTGGAGGTGGCCCAGGGCACAGGACTATGGCATCTTCTAGATCTCTGTTATGAGTTAGGAGTACTTCAGAGATGTCTTTTCCGGTGGGTACAACTCGGGCCCACAGAGAGGTTTTCTGGAGGAAGGCTTTGGCCAGAAGGAAGAACGTTTAATGACCAAAGCTGTAGAACAGTAGAAGGGGCTATTTTATTTATTTATTAGAGCTTATAATTCATTTTGGTGAAAAGGTTGTTTCATCAGGCCAGGATTTGTTCCCCAGATTATTTATGTGTCTTTTGAATACCTACTATTTACCAGGCCTGCACATACAAAAACGAAAAAGACGTAGGCATTCTGTATTTGGGGAGTTTGTAGTATACTGGGAAGGCAGACACAGAAACAGACCAGTTGCAATTTTGCGTGGTGAGGGTGATGTAGAAGCACTAATAAGAGCTGGAGAAATGCAGAGAAGGGAATAAAAAGTAGGTCTTCCTGGGGCAATAGGGGAAGTCTTCTTAGGAGAGGCAACTTTTCAGCTGGCAGCTGGTTTCCAATCCAATTCCATTCCGATCCAGTCCATCTAGGCTCACTGAACGTCTGCCATGTGCAAGGCGAAGAGAATGAACACAAATATACATGCACCAAAGAGCCATTCAGATGCCAGTTCATATCTGTGCCCTAAGAGCTGTGTGCCTCAGGATGGAGGACACACAGATAAACAAAACCTGGTCTTTAAGGAGCTTCCGTTTTTCTAGCAGCCTCTCTCTTTAGGATGTGTGTCCCTGGATGTGGTGTAGAAGTTGGCTCAGAGAGAGGTGATGAATAGAGGGGAAGGGGTGTCAGAGGGCAGCAGTAGAGAATTCATTTCTGTGGCTCATCTGACCTTTCCTGGGGTGGAGATGGTGTCTGATATGTGGCTGTCCAAGCAATGACATCATGACACAGGGGACAAAACATGGGGTCATCCTATCTCGTGCTCATAGTTCTGGGTGAGGTCTACTGAATGCCAGCAGGAGACATGGACATGTTTCATTGTTTGCTTCTTGTCTGAGTGTGGCTAGGGATAGGGAAGGCAAGAGCGCTGGGTGGAGGAAGACAGAGTCATCTCTTTTGCTCCTCCTGTGTTATTGGTACCACTGAGATAGCTGAGGAGCCCACGCATCTCCCAGATCGTATTGATGTATCAAGCAGGGCCCAGTCATGAGTCAAAACAACTGGCCTGACTTCTACCAGAGGCAATTTAGCCCAAACAATTGTTAGGTTTATTTGGCCTGTTGAGGAGAGGTCAGGCCAAGATATTTGCCAAAAGGAGTCAGATTGGTTTCCGAGTTAGTGTAGCACCAGCTACTGAAACAAACACAAAACTCAAAAATGTATTTTAGCTCAAATATAATAAATATAATTTGTCTTTCTAGCTCTCATAAACCCACTATGGGTATTTCTGATCACCAGGTGATTCTCTTCTAGGCAGTGATTCAGGGGCCAAAGTTTCTTCCATTTGGTGGCTCCGTAACCTCAGCATGTGGCATCCAAGTTTGCATACTCAACTGTACCAAGCCAGCAAAAGGAGAAAGACCATGGAGTATGTGAGGTTCTCATGCACCGGGCCTAGAAGTGACACTTGGGCCCCCAGTCCATTGTGCCCCCAGTTCCTGGGTCCATGTGACCCAGGGGGACACATCTCGCTGCCAAGGGAGCAGTTAAGGGAGTATGGTCTAGCTGTGTGCCCGGGAAGAACAAATGAACAGGCAGTTTCAGCCACAGGTTCAGCAAGTCCTAGATGGGCTCGTCTTTCAGCAATCTTTCCAGTGAATGCTGGCTGAGCTTGGCTCACCCCACAGGTGTGTACAAGGAAAAGGGGCCAGAGAAGGTGGGGAAGATGCAGGGAGGAAATGCCCTAAGAAATCATGATTTAGTTTTCACTTCAATGAAACAGTCTTGTGTTCCCATGGTGCTTTTGCTTTCAGAGAGCTTCCTCGTTTATTCCAGTCCTGTTCCTGGGAAGAAGAGGATGGTAGAGAAGATTCTTTCCACCTCTTTTCCCTTTTTTGTTTGCAATTAGTGAAGTGGTCCATGCTCACTGAAAGAAGAAAAAAAAAACAGTAACAAAATTTAAAGAGTATGTATATTGGAAATATATTCCTCTCATTTTCTGCTTGTCTTTTGACCTTGCTTATGGCATCTTTTGCAACAAGTGTTTTGTATTTTAATATTGTAAACTATATTAATTTTTCTTGTTTATTTCCCCTTCCCTCCTCCAAAGTCATAAACACATTCTCCCATATTTTCTTCCAGTACTTTCATGTGCATCTTGTTAAGGCTTTTAATCCATCTGGATTTTATTTTTGTGAACGACATGTCCTAAAAATCTCATTTTATTTATTTATTTATTTATTTATTTATTTATTTATTTTTAACCAAATGATGAGCTAATTGTCTATCTTTTTCCAGTTATTTGAAATGATACTTTTATCATATCCTAATTTCTTCGTATACATGATGTATTAGTTTCTTCTTGTTGTTGTAATGAACGACCCAAACTTGGTGGCTTAAAACAATACAACTTTAGTATCTCACAATTCTAGAGATCAGCATGTGTAATAGCTTCTTGGGGCTGAAGTCAAGTTATTGGCAGGGCGGCATTACCTCTGGAGGTTCTGGGGAGAACCTGTTTCCTTACCTTTTCCAGCTGCCCACATTCCTTGGTTCGTGGCCCCCTTCCATTTTAAAGTCAGCAATGTCCAGTAAAGTCTTCCTCTTGCTGGTTACTCTGAAACTCACTCTCATGATGCCCTCTTTCACTTTTAAGGACACCCGTCATTAGATTGTGCCCCTACCTAGATAATCCAGGATCATCTCCTCCCTTCATTTGAGGTCAGCTGATTGATTCCATTTGCGATCTAAATTTCCCTGTCATGTGTTATGTGCTAAGTCTTGTCTCCCTGTAATTTACCTGTTGATGTCCTCACCCTGAGTGTGGCTCAGGGTGTCAGAATGTGACTGTATCTGGAGACGGGGTCTTTAGAGAAGTGACTAAGGGTATTTAATGAGGTCATTTGGGTGGGCCCTAATATAATATGCCTGGTGTCAAAAGCAGGAAACTTGGCCATAGAATGAAGCATGGGGGATGCATGAGTATGGGAGGAAGACAACGTGAAAAGGCAGTATGGGGTGGCCATCCATAGGCCAAAGAGAGAGGCCTTAGGAAAGACCTGTCATCTTGATCTTGAACTTTCAGCCCCCAGAACTGTGAGGAAATAGATTTCTGTTTTATAAGCCATCTAGTCTGTGGTGCTTTGTTATGGCCCCCCTGGCAAATGAATACACCATTTAACACAGCATATTCACAGACTCTGGAGATAAAGACACGGCGAGGGTGGGGTAGGCATCTTTGGAAGACCATTATGCTTCCAACCACACAGTTGATTTGTAGTCTTTCTATTCTGTTGCGCTGATCTCTTCATTTATTCCTGAGCTAATACCGTACTTTAAAAATGACTGGGGTATTATAATAATTTTATCCAGTGGGGGGAATTTCCTTTGTGTACTCTGTTTTCATTTACTCGATATTTTCTCGATTGTTCTTATGCACTTGTCCTTCCATATCAATTTTAGAATCATCTTGCCAAGTTTCCTGAAAATTGTGATTGCATTAAATTTGCAGGTAAATCTGGGACAACTGATATCTTCACACAAACACAATATTTTCCATTTAACTAGATATTCTGTATGCTTTTCTTCATAATGTTCTTTCACATTTCCTGGTAGTAAATTTTTCAGCGGTGCTTTATAATTTTCAGTGATATTGGAAATAAGTCAGCTCTTCCTCTTTTACAGAAGGAAAACAGGCCTAGAGAGGGGAAGGACGTATCTAAGACCACACGGGACCAGGAAACAAGCTCTAATGGAATATGAGCCTATGATTCCCAACACCCACTGCCCTATCTTTGGCCTCATGGAGCCTCTAGACCAGCTTCCATTAGATCCAGGGTGCAGTGTTCTGTTTTTAGTCAATGCTCATATGTCCATTCGAAAAGTACTGGGCTGAGCCTGGGAACCGACTGCCTTTGAGCTTGGGATGGTTGAGAGGTCATGTAAGAGTCCCTCTTATTTCACAGATGGAAGCATTATAGGGTAGAGGGTGGGTGAGGAGAAGTTTGAGGAGCAAGCAAGGGACCATCCGTAGAATCACTTACTTCTTAACCCTGGCCCATTAATCAACTATCATCAGGCAAGGAGTGTGAGCTCATAAAAAGTAATAACAAATACAGCTCTTATTCACAATTCATACGAAATAAAAATCCAACTCCTGCTCACTAGGGAGCAGTAAATAGGTCCCAGAACGCCTTGTTAGAATGACTAAAGAGATTAAGGATGATGAAAGAGAAATGTTAGGTTAATTTGACCTTGGAGGAGACTGTGTACTATGTTCCAGCAATACCAAGGGTCAGGAAAGGCAGAGGGAAGTGATGAAAGACTGTGTCTCTCTCAGGTTGCCGAGGTTACCTCCCCTACATGGCTCCAGCTGCAGAAGCATCAGGTAGCAGAGGTGAGCTTGACCTTGACCTTGACCTTGACAATCTACCTGGACACCCTTGGGATGCCTCTCAGTAGCTACCTGGTTTGGACTCCCCCAGCTTCTCCCATAGCCTTAAGCAGGGGTCATGATCCACTGGCTACACTCAAGGATACTGCATTTGCAAATACTTTGGGGATTTTCCAAGTATTTTTCAGCAGCTGCATTCTCTAAATGGCTGATGTCTAAGAAATTGGGGAATATTGCATATTCCCAAACAAAACGGGGCTTTTGAGGTCCCAATTCTAATTTGTATCTCAAGGCCTCAATTTCACAAACCAGGAAATGGAAGTGTGAGAAGGAAGTTACTTGAGTCAACATTGTCCATTAATTCTAGAAGTCTTAGAGCCTGGGGCTTCAGAATAGTTCACATTTCAGGGGGTGGCCCTTCCCCCTGCTCCCTCGAGGTTGATGGGTTGGATTATGAGCCATAGAAACAATAGAGACTTATATGTCAATGGTAGTAAGGGTGTGTGCTTAGGGGAAGGGATGTACAGGAAAAAGGGATAAGATCCTTTGTTTGTCCCAGAGTCAGAAGAGTGCTGCTCCCTCCCTGACAAAGAGGAAGTGTCCTAACAGGAAACTGAGTATTAAATCCATTTGTCCATACATTCATCCGTCCATCCATCCACCCACCCATCCATCCATCCACCCAGGATATCTATGCATGCCGTGCATGAGTAGTGTTTGAAGAGTTGTGAAATGCCCTGAAGATAAATCTGGAATTAATCCTAGGGCCCTTGAGGAACCATGGAAGATTCTGGGACAAGGGAATGGCTGGATGCAGGAAGTTGTTCAGGGACGGTGGGGCAACTTAAAGAGGCCAGATGTGGTCCTCCCTCAGGTATCCCAGGTGAATTTGAATGCATCTCTTTTCTGGTTGGGCTACTGAGCCACCTTTGGGTTAGAAGAGTGTGAAAATTGGCTGGAAGCCTGAGAGAGAAAGTGATCTGATGTGATATGTTCAGTGGACTTGTTCGGGGAATATTCGGTTCAACAGATATTTGCTGTGTACACTCTCCTTAATTTTTCCAGTAACTTTTCTTCCACCTTTCCGCCCAAGGGGCCCTGTGCTCTCTGGCAGGGCTGCTAGAGCAGACAGGGCTGGGTATTTGTGCACGTTTTAAGCCAGTCCGGCAAACTCAGCAATCCGGTCTATGGAATGGGTTTGGAAGTTGAGGTTACATTGTGTATGTAGAGAAGAGGGGACAGTGCAGATAGGGGTCTGCTGGGGAATAGGCACCAAGAACCAACATGAGGGGTGGTGGGAAAAGTGACCTGCTTCCTCTGTCTTCAATGAAACGGTCGCCTGCCCACGCCTCCGTGTGGGGAACCCTACAGAGCACACTGCCGATCTCTGCCTTCCAGAGGATTATGGTAAGGGGTAGAGGAAGGAGCAAGAGATTTAGAGTCACACGGATCTACTTACCAGCTGTGTGACCTGAGCTCAGCTTGCCTCAAGCTCTCTGAGCCTCAGTTTCTTAACTGGAAAACAAGGATCAGCGTATCACCTGACTCGTGGGATTATTTTGAGAACTAAACACAATAACGTATATGAGAATGACTTTGTAGAAGGTCTGTCGCTGCTAAAAGATGGAATCCAAATAGTAACAAGAAGTTTCCAATGTAATTGCCATTGCCCTTGAATGCAAGCTCCCCACTTCTGAAAACCTTCTGCGTTGTTACATCTGGAGGGGCTAACGTCTGGCGGCTAAAGGATTACCCAGGCCCCTCGGCACTTACCCGTGAGGGCTGTGTTCTCAGCCAGAGCGCAAATCCACAAGCGCATGCGTGAGGCACGCTGCCTTTTCGGGAACGAACACAGGTTTTTGTTTTTGTTGTCGACATTTCATAACCTTGTATCGGTTTGTAAAATATAATTGGTTGTGCCATTGCATCTAACTGACCTTCTCATTTCTGTTTGGTTGTTTGTTGGTATGTGTGGTTTTGTTTTCTGAATCAAATCTAGAGGCGTAACACACTGCTTCAAATGGTTGGAGGAAGGAGAAACGGGGGAGGGAATGTGGCCCCGAGTTGAACCTAACGAGATGAGGAGCAGAAGCCCACAGCTTTCTGGAAATGTGGTGGCCACCTTCCACTCTCCCCTTGCCTGGAAGGAAAGCCCTGCTGCTCGTCAGTGGTTAGTACTGGCCTTTTAGTTGGCCCTGGGGACGAACTGCCACTTGAAGAGCTGCAGGGCCAGGGACAGTATCATGTCCCAGTGTCCAGACACGGGAACACTGGCGGCTGGGAGGGTAAGCAGGGAGAAGTATTTTTCCTGGCACCAGGTCCTGCTCCTGGGGCAATGAAGCATGTGAAAATTGTCTGTTTAGTTACAGCTTTTCCTGTTCAGCAACTGATAATCTCCCTTTCTGTTGAAGGCATGGACTCAGTTAATGCTGAGGCTTTTTGCCTGTTAAATTGTCAAAATGCAGCACGACAACCCCTTTGCTGGTGAAGGATATTTATTTCAAGTCCTAAATCAGTTTCCGTCTTTCTTTCTCTTTCTCTTACCGCTTTTCCCCTCCTGGTGCACTCCTCCCCTGTGGAACTTGGGAAAATCCAATTTCCTTCCTGCCTTAATCTCTCTCCAGCATTTGCACTGGCTCTGCTCTGCCCGCACCTGCTCCTTCCAGCTGTGAGATTCCTTTTGGTAAAATACTTTGTGTCCTGCCAAGTTGTCGATAGACAAGACCCCCATGGCTGCTTCCTGGCTCTCTTAATGAACACAGTTGTTCTGTTCCCCCAGGTCCCCAGGAGCTCCCTGCTTCCATCTATTAGCCTGCGGTGGTTTCCACATTTAGAGTGAGACCCCTGTCCTGGGCCCCCAAGAGCTTGCTCTTGACTGAGGCAAGAATTTGAAATCTAGCACTCCCTGGGCTGGTACTAAGTGCTTTGAGCTTTCCAGCCCTAACTCCTGTATCACAGGAATGTCAGGCTAAGCAGAGAGACTCCAGGGCTGCTGTCTCCCCAGCCTCGGGGCTACACTATCATTATTAATGACAGCAATCACCGTCCAGAACTCAGGTCATAAATAATAAGTGTCTTTCAGCAGTCACAAGAATGGCTGCAAACATTCATCATCTGCACACCTCTCAAAATAGCCATGGGAATCAACAGCAGAACTGTTATGGCCAATTTCTATCTCTATGTCAATGCTAACAACTTAGTTTTATTTAAAAAGAAAAGTCCACAGCAGCGTGAACTTGAGACAGTAACAGACATCCTCCAAAATGAGGATTCTGTAGCTTAATAAGTTTGGAAAACTCTTTGTTAGAACAAAAATAAATAGATTTCTTTATAGAAAGACTTCTAGGAGCCGTTAATATTCTAATGTGCACGGGCAATCTCAAGAGAGGTAAGTTGTGTTTCCCCAAAGTATTGGGCCTTAGCATTTTTTCTCTCTCGGCCCATCATGTCACATGTTGCAGAACACTAATGGACAATGTGCCGGAAATACTTAACAACTGGCTTTCCAGGAGTGATGGGGGAGCCCTGCTTAGCAATGTCTGCTGATTTCTGTGAGCTAAATACTCCCACCAGAGCCGATTTTAAGCTACTGACATGAAACCACGAGTTTGGATGAGGTGCACACAAGCAGCTCTCTGAGCTGGTGCGAGCTGGCTCAAGCAATTCCCCTCTCCGCTGAGAATGGGGAAGTGTGAAAAAGCCAGTGGATGCGACTGGTGTTGGTCTCCTTGGCAAAGCAGGAAGAGAAGGTGAAAGGAAAGACCCAGTCCACTGAATGTTTGCTCACTTCTCTAATCAATGATCAGAATGGACCTTCTCTGCTTGAGAGCAGTGGATGATGGATGTCCGATTCTCCGGTGTAGTTTCCTGGCCATTTGCACGGACACTAGGAGCCACTCTAGGGCAGATCTATCTTTGCTACAACTTCACTGGTCTCTTGTCTGCCCCGGGGATAAACGCGTTAGTGCCCGTCCACTCTCTGGACAGCTCTGTGACTTCCTCTTCAGTTGGAGTCAGAAAAACTTTCCTGACCGACTTCCCTGCTGATATGGGGAGAACTTCCTTTGACCTCTCCCAGGAGGTCGGACAGTATTGTTGGACGGTATTCACATAGGTCATCTGATAACACGAAGGCAGTAAATTAGATTTGTGCTAGATTTGTATCTCAGCAGCATTTGGCATAGTGGAGCACTTTCGTCTTTTTAAGTCGTTTTCTTCTCCTAGATTCTAAGACGATGCACTCTCTCCTGGTTCTTCTCCTGCCTCTCCGGCCACTTCCGACTTGTTGGCTTCTTCGCTTGCCATCTAAATGCTTGGGTTCTTCCATCCTGGGTTCTCCTCCCCTCACTCCCCTCCTTTGTCCTCTCTCAGATGATCTTATCCATTCTCATGGATTTAAATAATACTACCATTAATCTGCTAACTCCCCAATTTACAATCTGAAGCCAGACATTTTCTCTGAGGTCCAGATTTAGATAACCAACAACCTACTTGGCATCTCTATCTGAATGTCTTAGACATTTCTCAACTTTAACTTGTATGAGAAGGAATTCGATGTCCTCTCCACCCTGTTTCTCCCTCAGCCTTCTTTATCTCAATAAATAGCATTTCCTTCCATCTAGTTGCCTGAGCCTGAAATCTAGGAATCATTCTTGATTCAACTTTTGTTCTTTTCCCCTGTATCCAATCTAACGGTCTTGAAGGAATGAATTTCACTCTACTTTTTCCTTTTATACTGAAGATCATTGACTTATATTATACTCGAACTCTGAAACCATTTACTGGGTCCATATTCTATTGCTTTGATTTACCAAGAAGAAAGACCTTGGAGAGGTGTTTCAGCTTAATTACTCTTAATTAGATTTTCTTTCAATCCTTCTCCAGACAAGTAGGCCATCAAGTTCCCCCAGGTGTCTCCCTTGTCTATTATATCCCAAATGGGCATCTCCTGGGGCCCCTGGGTGGCTCAGTCGGTTAAGCGTCCGACTTCGGCTCAGGTCATGATCTCATGGTTCGTGAGTTCGAGCCCTGCATCAGGCTCTGTGCTGACAGTTCAGAGCCTGGAGCCTGTTTCGGATTCTGTGTCTCCCTCTCTCTCTGACCCTCCCCCCATTCATGCTCTGTCTCTCCCTGCCTCAAAAATAAATAAATGTTAAAAAAAAAATAAAAAATAAAATAAAAAAAAACCAAATGGGCATCTCTTTGTTCAACAGATCCAAGTTAGCTTGTGCTCCCTCCACATTTTCTTTTTTTTTTTTTTAAAGCTTATTTATTTATTTTGAGATAGAGAGAGAGTGTAAGCAGAGGAGTGGCAGAGGGATGAAAGAGAGAGAGAGAGAGAGAGAGAGAGAGAATCCCAAGAAGGCTCCCTGCCACCAGTGCAGAACCTGATGTGGGGCTTGAACTCACGAGCGGTGTAAACATGAACTGAGATGACATCAAGAGTTGCACGCTTAACTGACTGAGTCACTCAGGTGCCCCCACATTTTCTTTGTATTCAGTTATTGTCCTGTGGCTTTTGTCATCCCATGCCAATCCTTACTCCCAAACATAGGTGGGGGGGATCCAGTGGGACAAGGCACCTTGGGGAAATTCAGAAAAATGAGGTATACCATTCAAGAAATACTGGTGGCTTATTCTTTCTTTTGTGACTGTATCTCTAGGGTGATTTTGGTTTAATGGTAATTTCCTGTGGATCCTAGTCTTACTTATGGAAAATAGGGAATGCCAAGGAATCTCCCCCCATATTAAGATAGAGAACTAAGACTCAAGTTGTGACTGGACAGACTCAAGACCATACAGGCAAATGACAGAGCCATAGAGTTCCTTTGGCCTCATTTCTAGGAGGTAGAAATATGGACCAAAGCTCAAGTTTCCCGAGATCATTGCTGTGTTGGGGGATGGGCATAAGAAAGGGCATAGCCAGGTTCTATGCTTGTACAGATTGGGGGACCCTCTTTAAGAAAAATAATACAAAATTCCATACACAAATGAACATTTAGTTGGAATAAGAAAAGAAATCACAACACATTACACATCCAAAAATGTTTATAAAATACCATGAGTGCTGCAGTATCCAGAAAATAACAATTTGGGGCGCCTGGGTGGCTCAGTCGGTTGAGCGTCCGACTTCGGCTCAGGTCATGATCTCGTGGTCTGTGAGTTCAAGCCCTGCATCAGTCTCTGTGCTGACAGTTCAGAGCCTGGAGCCTGTTTCGGATTCTGTGTCTCCCTCTCTCTCTCTGCCCCTCCCCTGTTCATGCTCTGTCTCTCTCTGTCTCAAAAATAAATAAAACATTAAAAAAATTAAAAAAAAAGAAAATAACAATTTAACAAAGATAATGTAGTCTTTTTTTTTTTTTTACATTGATTACAATTAACTTCTTTATTATTGGTCATTTGTACATTTTCTGTCAGTTTGATAACTTGCTGTTGGTGATGCCATGTAAGTTTTAGGGTTTTCAAATCCTAAATTTGGGAACATCTCAATCACTTTTCTCTCATATATGAGCTGTAAGATTTAAGGTATTTCAAGTTTTCTTTCTTTGTTGAGATTAAAAAATTCTATTTGTGGTAAAACACACATAACATAAAATTTACCATCTTAAACCATTTTTTAAGTGTACCGTTCAAGAGTGTTGCATGCAATGACCTTATTGTGCAAACGATTTCAGAACTTATTTCGGCTTGCAAAACTGAAACTCTATATCCGTTAAATAACAACTCTCCTTTCCTGGCCACCCCTGGCCCCAGGTAAGCATTATTCTACTTTCCATCTCTGTGAATCTGACTCTACTCCGTACCTCGTCTACGTGACATCATATAATATTTGTCTTTCTGTTACTGGCTTATTTCACTCAGCCTAATGTTCTCGAGGTTCATCCATGTTGTAGCAGGTGTCAGAATTTCTTCCCTCTTTAAGGCTGAATAATATTCCATCGTATGTATATAGCACACGTTGTTTACCCATTCACCCACTGATGGACAGTTGGGTTGCCTCTACCCATTGGCTATTGTGAATGATGCTGCTATGAATCGCTAGATATTATGTTAATTTATTTTAAATTTTTTGAGGAACCACCATTTATAACTTGAAATTTTTCATAGCACCTATTTCCACCAACGGTACACAAGGGTTCCAATTTTTCCACATCCTTGCTGATGATTGTTATCTATCTATCATCTATCTATCTATCTATCATCTGTCTATCATCTATCTGAGAGTAGCCATCCTATGGGTATGAGGTGGTATCTCAGTGTGGTTTACATTTGTTTTTTCCCTCATGATGAGCAAAGTTGAGCCTCTTTTCATGTGCTTATTGGCCATCTGTATTATCTTTTTTTTGGAGAAATGTCTATTCAAGTCTTTGCCCATTTTTCAATCGTGTTGTTTTGTTGTTGGTATTGGTCAAGCTTTCTTGAGCAGTGACTAATTTTAAATGCTTCTTGAATTGATTGCACTCATTGACCAATTTGCCTTTCATGGTGTTTTTGTAGTAGCATCTTATGAGTTTTGTTATTTTTTAATGCCAAGGTAATCAGCAAGAAATGAGACTCTTTTTTCTAATATGTCCATATACTTTTCTTCTCTTTTAAAATTGAACTACCTAACAATAAAAGAGCCTATTCATTACTCCTATTTAAAATGTATCTCTGTTAATGAATGGCTGCTTTGGAAATAATCAAAAACCTTTTGTTATAATTCAGTTGTTGATGTCAGGCTAATCTCTTGATTTCTTATAGAAATCTATGAAAACTAATTTTATTGTGTAAGATGTTTATAGTTGTGTTTTTTTTTTTTTAATGTTTATTTATTTGGAGAGGTGAAGGGCAAAGAGAGAGGGAGAGAGAATCCCAAGCCTGACGTGGGGCTCTATCCCACGGATCATGAGATTTCATGACCTAAGCTGAAATCAGGAGTGAGTCGCTCAACTGATTGAGCCACCCAGGCACCCCTGAAGATTTTTATAGTTGTAAACATGGAGTTACCAAGTGTACTCCATGTAAGAGAGTACTTCCATTTTGCCTAGGGACTGATGGGAACTGGATCCTCCATTTACAATTCTATGCTTTTGATGACAGAATAATTTTTCATAGCCTAGCTTCTGGCTCCTTATATTTCAAACCTTACTTCTTCAACATTATGCAGATACTTCCAATTCTAGTGCCATAGGATACGTTTATATCATCATAGGCCCTCTGGCCTGGCACCTTTATGCCATGACACTGGGTGAATAAGAGGGTTTCTGGAAGCCATTCCTACAGCAGGACAGGAGAAACTGTGGACCACAAAAATATCCCACTAAACCCCAAACTAAATGTACCCTAAATTCAATTCTCTTTTAGCTAAATCCTCCTAATACCAACACCACCTGTTATCAGAGGATGTGTGACTGCAACGAAGTCAGAAAGGAAAGAGACAGTGGTCTTAAATGATGATGGTTCATACACCCTTCTTTTGCAAATTTTGTTCAAAAAAAAGAAAAGGAAAGAAAAGTCTACCACGTGGACCATCTCTGGGATTCTTTCCAGGACCTTGAAACTGGCCTGTGTAAGTGAGGGCCCGAGCTTAACCTTCATGAGCGTCAGGGTAATCTGGTCTGGACGGGCGATGCGTGGCCAATCTGCATCTGGAGGACCCAGGGTCCCAGTTCGGGACCCAGCACATTTCCCAGTCTCCCCTCCCTCCCTCTTTAATCACACACCATACGCCCTGCGTTTCTGGAATGGTCCATCTTGGCCGGGGCCTACAGATTTCCTGGTAAGATGTCAGCAAGCTGTGATATTGTTATGTTGCTACCCCGCCATTCTTCACCTGCAACAAATGTCCCCTTAATTGCTTCAGCATGAGCCCCGGCTGACATCCCCCATTCCTAAGGGTCTCTCAGTCCCAACCTCACAGTAAACTCAAGACATCCAAACGGGGCTGCCAGACGTGGCAGCTGGAATCCAGACATCACGGCCTATCGGAGCAATTAGCTGAGCTCCCATCCCGGGCTGGCCTCATTAGGGCTGTCCAGATGTCCACTGCTAGAGCAGTCTTCCGTCCCTGGGGGCGGGCTGTCTCCCTAGGTGAGGCCACACTGGTGTCTGTGGGAGGCATGTCAGAGCTCAGAGAGCCCTTCCTCATCGTCAGGGCTGCTAATCGAGGCTGAGTGGGAATCGCAGAGGCACCGGCCGTGGCTGTCGGTCCCCAAGGCTCTCTGTTTCCCATGCATAATCACCGTCTGCACGGAGCCCTCCCCGTCTGGGGGCAAGCCCAGCTGCCACAGCTCAATCGACGGTGGAGGGTGTTCAGGCCCAGTCATGCTGTTCATCCGCTGCTCGGCTCCCACCATGACTAAATGGGAACATCTGGAAAAGGGCAGGGCAGGGCTGGGGCGAAGAGGCTCAGGGCAGGGGAGGATTAAAACTGCTCCGTCTTTATGGGAAGATTTTCTCTGGTAATGTGGTGCCTTTTCTTTCCCACGTGGTGGGAGGTGGGGAAAAGAGAATTTCATCCTAGAACAACCTGACAGGGGGCCCAGCCAGCATATCTGTTGTTGTAAGGCCAGCAGCGTATCTGCCGGGGAGATGGTTCTCATCGTATTCAGCGTGAATGGCGCCCCCTGGGGTTTTGGGGCGCATGACATGTGTGGTCCTGATGCACTAGCCCTGCCAGTTAGACGCAGACTGAACCGTGAGCCTTGGCTTAGCTTGGCTGTTCTCAGAAGCAGAGCCTGAGAGAAGGATTTGGACACAGGTCCTTTATTTGGGAGGCGATATCAGGAAGCACCGGGGAGGGAGCGTGAAAACGAAGTGGGGAAGGGAAGGAAGAAAGCTGGGTTAGCGAGGAGGTTGGCTCACATGACCAACCATCTTGTTTGCCAAAAACTGAGGGGTTCCCTGGAACATGGCACTTCCAGTGCTAAACAGGGAACGTCTTAGGAAAACTGGGAGAGGTTGGTTACCCTAGTTGTGTCAGTCAGTAGGTTCCTGGTGCAGGCAACTGGGCCCGATCAATTTCATGGGGGATGTGTCCACCTGGATGACTGTGTAGACCATGACTTCAAACTGTCCCACTGAGAACAGAGAAGGGCAAAGAAGCTGGCGTATTTATCCATTAACTCCTGTCTGTCGTTGGTTGAGGGCTGCTCCCAAAGCTGTGGATCTGTGATAACTCTGGCCTGCTTGCCCTGAAGCAGGTATGATGCTATGACCAGAGGAAAAAAAAAAAGAAGCCAGAAATGAATACAATACAGATCCTGTCTTCAAACAGCCTGGGTGTAACAAGAAAGTAATATTAGGGGTGAAGAGGTCCTCTCTGAAATGCGCTTTCTCCCATTGACCTTTATTCTCTGCGGGTGTCATTCCATCACAGATCTCCATTCCTGTCCCATCCAGATTCTTCTGCCCTTAACTCCCTACACTCCCGGGAAGCCTGCCTTGAAGGGAACGGATGCAGCATGAGGTGCGCCAGCAGACGGAGAAAGGGGGCCACATGCATAGCCTGTAGAAGCTGGAAAAGGCAAGGAAAAAGATTCTCCCTTAGAGCCTCCGGGAAGCAGCAGGGCCCTCTTGACACCTTGATCTTAGCCCAGGGAGACCTGTGTTGGCCTTCTACCTTTGGGAGCTGTAAAACAATAAATCTGCATTGTTTCAAGCTACTAAGTTTGTGGGTGATTTGTTCTAGCAGCCACAGGACATTGGTACAGGCTCTGGCCCTCTTAAAAAGCTCGCTTTGCTCCATTTCACTCACTGGTGCTTCCAAGTAAGATTTCCTTTAAACCTGAAGTTCCGGGGTGCCTGGGTGGCTCAGTCGGTTAAGCGTCCGACTTCGGCTCAGGTCACGATCTCGTGGCCCGTGAGTTCGAGCCCCGCATCGGGCTCTGGGCTGGTGGCTCAGAGCCTGGAGCCTGCTTCCAATTCTGTGTCTCCCTCTCTCTCTGCCCCTCCCCCGTTCATGCTCTGTCTCTCTCTGTCTCAAAAATAAATAAAGGTTAAAAAAAAAAAATTAAAAAAAACAAAAACAAAAACAAAAAAACCCTGAAGTTCCAGGGCTAAAAATCTGAAAGCAATGAATCTGGCCAGTGCAGTCCCTTCCTTCTCAGAGTTGACAGTTTTGTGGAGGGGAATTGAGAATCAAAAAGGCATGTGTAGTGGGCTAAAGAAGTTTCTAGGAACAAGATTCCTAGCCTGCATGGGAATAACTATGGCTTTCTGGCATTAAAGACTATCTTCAAGGTTTGAGCTTAGTTTTATGCAGGAATGACTTCACAAGGCTTCCTAATAGGGCCCCAGAAATGTTTGCGGAATGTAATTGAGTGGAGTTGAACTTGGGGAAGGAGGTTCTTAATTTACATTATGATTTTTCCCCTACACCCCGAGTCAGCCCCAGTCTGATTTCATCTGAGGAGGCTTTGTTAACGGAGATGCTGTGAGCACCCCAAGACCTCCTGGCAGGGCAGAGTCACCATTTCTGTTGGGTTTGTCTCTAACTAGTGTGGCTCCTTCCACACATAATTCCCAAGGCCCTTTCTTGTGGTCGCTGATATTTCTTCCGTGGCACTTGGGTCTGAATTAATTTATTTGTTGAGCAAGTGCATCATCTGTCCCAGTGTCCCTTCTACCCCAGCACGATCTTTGCATGTCCCCTAGAGCGATCATTATCTTGTACTGCATTTCTGTTCTTGAATTTTACTGTCCTGTCAGACTGTGAGCCCCCCAAGACGCCACTGTGTCTTAATTTTGTAGAGTGGCAGTTCTCAGCAAAGTGCTGGGGGGTTGGCACCCTTTAGAGGCTCAGTAGATGTTCATGAAGGAATTGCTGAATGAGCCTCTGCCCTGACTTGCTCTCTAAGCTGGTGTTTCCTCCATGGAAATGCAAAGTGGGGGTTGTGAATTCGGAATGCTTTATGGAACATGGCAATTGAGCTGACTGCTTAGAAAGGAGAAGAGCCGATAGGTAGTGGTGGTGTTGCTGCTGGTGTAGCCCGTGAGGAGAAGAACGGCATGGGTCCAACTACAGAGTGGGCTTGGGGACTAATGACCAGACTGGCGTGGCTCAGCTCGGGCACAGAGTGCATGAATAGGCTCAGTGAGAACTCAGTTTAGGATTGAGGACTGGTCACGGAGGGCTTTCAGTAGAGTGCCAGGAATTTAGAATTAATTTCTCTGGGCACTAGGGAGCCAAGGAAGGCTTTGGAGGATATGAGAAAGTGGGTTTTGGTGGCAGTAGAAGTAGAGGGGTTTTGTGTAGACATTTTGGAGACTTTTCCCCAAGGTTAATAAGCCTGAGTTACCAATCTCTTAGGCATTTCAAAAGAACTATAAGTCGACTTCCTGGGGATCTTTTAGTCATGGCTCTTGTTGGGGACCCTAAGAGAGAATCGAGGCAGTTTCTTGATTGTCTTCAGCCCTAAGAAACTCTGGTTTGTGATTTTTCCTCTTGGAAATAAGCCTGAGTAGATGATCATTCCTGGGAGGGGCTCGGGGGCTGAGTATCTCTGTGGAATCAGCCAGAGGTGTCCAGACCCTCAGAGGGTATTAATTATTGGTCCCATGCAGCCTCTTGGGTCCAAGGGATGATGAATTGCACCTGAGGTGTGTGCAGTCTGTGACAACTTGGCTCTTTCGTGACATTACCCAAGAGGAATTCACAGTATGTTCTAGAAGGCTTCCAGGAAGTATGTTGAGAAACTGTTGTACAGTTTAGGATTTTCTCTCCCTGGGTCACCACTGCCTCAGTACATGCAGAGCAGGCTTCTCTCTGAGGAAGAGGTATCTTAACCTTGGGGGCTGGATCAGAACCCCACATCTGAGTCTCTTCAAAGTTTATTTATTTATTGAGAGAGAGAAAGAGAGAGAGAGAGAGATAGAGGGAGGATGAGTTGGGGAGGGGCAGAGAGAGAGGCAAGAGAGAAAATCCCAAGCAGGCTCTGCACTGTCAGCACGGAGCCTGATGTGGGGCTCAAACTCATAAACCATGAGATCATGACCTGAGCCGAAATCAAGAGTTGGTCGCTTAACAGGCTGAGCCACCCAGGCGCCCCATGAGTCTCTCTTGTCTTAGTTTCCTTGCCTAGGGTGGGCTGGGGACTTGGATCTCGAGTCTTGCAGAAAAGGAGAGACATCATGCCCTTTCCTGCTGGGCCAGTTTCCCTTCCCCATTGCACAAATAAGGCCCAGGGGTGGCTGATGAGGTTTGGTTGAGAGAGGATGGTCTGCCAGTTTCTGGGGGGAATAGAGCCCGAGAAAGCTCAGGTGGGCCAAGGGGAATCTGGAGGTGTCAGAGAGGAAGGATGAAGGCTTAGATCGCCTGTCCCTGCTCACCAGGAAAGGGTTGAGGCAGCCGAGCCTCTGCCCAGTCTGTATGGTCTTCTAGCATTCTCCCAGTTTGTCCCACCTTCCCAGTCCTTCCCTTTCTTGGACAATCTTGACAAAGAAGCACTTGGCAGCTTGTCAGAGAGGTCAAGGGGAGACTTGTTCTGGACCGGGGACACGGGGGGCAAAGTGCCATAACATGGTTGGTGGCTCTTCATCAGAGGCCTTTGTCCAACAGCTTTGCAGAGTCGCATTTGCTGGGTTAAGAAAAGATACTCACAGAGGAACTGTTTGATGTGTTTGAGAGCGTGCATGGATTTTGGTTGACGAAGTACTCTGGGGAATGTTGGTGTGTCCCATTTTGTTTTGCCATCAAATCTTAGATCCTAGAGTCCCTAAGGCACAGAGCTAGAAGGCACACTAGATAAAGATGCCCTTGCTCTCCCCTGATCAAACAAGCAGAGCGTGCGAGGTCCTGAGGGGTGGGGCTTTCTCGGAGTGACATTATGTGTCTCACGTTCCACGCGGGCTGGGAACTGAGTGGAGAGGACGCCGGATTGGCAGGAAGCATTTTTTTTTTTCTGGCTGTATTTTTCCAAAAGCCGGAGATGAGAAGATCATCTGAATGCCAGCCCTGCAGGAGGACAGGACATAAGAACTGACGTTGAGAAGGAGTCTCCTGGAGCACTCCTTCCCTGTGAGCTCTCACTTCCCCTGGCTCTGGAGCACCCTTCACACATGGCATGCTCATGGAACACGATGTGCAGAGCCTGTGTGTCTGGGCTTGGAGAGCTGCCAGAAGACAGGGCAAGGCTTCCAGAGTGCTGGAATCTGAGGGACTCCTTGGGACCCCACGGATCTTTCCCATTAGCTAAGGTTTGGGCTGTCTACCCATGGTGCTGTCTTCCCCATGCGCTGCATGGCTAAAGGAGAATTATATTAAATGTAAAGACCACCAAATAGGTGCTCTTCCCTCTTTGGGTGAGAGTCTTTGCTGCCCAGGAGGGGGCTCGACAGGTCCTCGAGTGTTGAAAGGATCGGTGTTCTGTTTAGGTAGACCAGGGAGGAACAGAGCTCAGAGTTCTTATTCTTCCTCCGCGCCTCTCTGTTCTGTATTCCAACAACGAGTCCCTCTAATTAAAGTGTTAAATCAGGTTTAGTTACCAGTCGCGATGGGAAAATCTGGAATACAGATTATCCTTCCAATTTCCTCGTAAGAACGTTAGCATCATTTCTCCATTTCAGTGCCGTGCACCCCCTGCCTTTAGAGAGGAGGAAACAGAGGCGCAGAGATTAAACATCGTCTCCACCTTCCAATTTTCGCTCCATTGCTGATATCACCGGCTCCCCTCCCCAAATTTCGGAGGCACACGTTCATGTCTGCAAGACCCAGAGAGAGGCTTTTATTCAAAATAGCTTGGCTGAGCTGCCCCGGGTTTTGCTTTGGGAAGATTGACCCAGAGCTCTAGCTCCTAGCTCAGCACTAACGTCTGCGGTGGCCTTGGACCAGCAGGTTTACTTCTCCGGACCTCTGTCTCGCCCTGTGCAAAACGAAGGGGCGGGTTTAGGGGGTCTCTGTGGACCGTTCCCAGCTCCATGCTCTGTCCTGGCCCTGCCTCGCCGCCTTCTCCCTGCGTGCCTCTGCTGCTCCAGCAGGCAGGCCCACTAACACGTGGATTTATGTGGGGCGCTGGCTTTCCCCAGCAGCTCGTTTCCGCTGCTTCTTACTAGAGGGCCGGGACTCATTAGCCTGCTTTGCTTACTGAAGCCTTCACTCCCGAGATTTTATGTAGTGATGGCAGCTTTCACCCCCAGGACTAACAGCAGCCAACTTTCTCGTTGCACTGTATTAATCCCAAACTGAAAAGCGACTTTAGGGAGCACTACTGGGTGTGGGGGGTGGGGAGGGCAGAACTCCTTGAACCTTGAGTAACTGCTGACCTCAGTTGAGTTGGGTAGGGGCATGCCTGTGAATATGCAGCTTGGGGGGGAGGCGGTGAGCTGTACCTCAGTTTCTTCTTTCTGTGGGGATTTGAGTAGTCAGGTGGGCAGCGGCTAGAGGAGGGGAAGGAGGAGTAGCTGTAGCGTTATGTGGAAAAGAAGTGGGTGAATCATGAATACAAATCATTCTGTGGATGGAGAATAGGAAGAAGGAAGTAGGCTTTGCCCAAGATTAGTTCTTCGTGGTTAACCTCGGCTTCTATTAGTTCTATGAGGCCTCTAGGTGGTAGGGTAAGACTGACTCTAGACAGCTATAGCGGTATTTTCAACAGGGACCCAAAGATTCTGTAACTGGAGAGACTTCTTCCCAGGAACTGGTTCGTCTAGAATTTCTGCCACATCGGGAAGCATAGGAACGGAGTATCTTGTGTAGGATCAATCCTATGAGATGCTCAGGGAGAAAAGGGTGTGTTCCAGCAAATTCTGAAAATGGCACAAACTCGTCTCTTGGAGACGAACGCCAGGCGATATTATAGTAAACCCTCGGATAACCCTACAGGGTCAGGGGAACGATTTCATTTTGTTTAACCCTCAGGCACCCAGCTGTGTTTAAGAATAGAGCTATCTGCTTTTTAATATCTCACTCGACCGGCGTTGTAGGGATTGGACTTTGGGCAATGCTACTCCAGGGTGAACTCTGGCTTTGGACACCATTAGTCTGGGTCTTTTTTGCTGCACAAATGTGGAGCTGGCTTGGGGTGAGCGGTGGGGTCTACGTGAATGAGATTTTCTTTCTTTTTAGATCCTGGGAGAGGCATGTACATGGACTTATATCTTATTTTTGAGAAATCGACCAAGGGCATCCTGAGACTCCAGGTTCAAGGTGTAAAACCAGAAATACCTGAAATGAAGAAAGAGCCACTATCAGTCATTGGCATAACAATCACTTCCTTTTGGGAGGTGTACTGTTTGAAGAGGGAGAAAATAGAAGAGCTAAGTGGGTGGAGGTGAGGGCAGCCTGCCCAAATTAATTCCTCCAGCTGGAGACAGAAGCTCTAATGAGGCTGTTTTGGGCTACATTCTCTAGCACAGAGAGCCTGAGGCAAACAGGCTAATGGTTTTTTCGAGAGTGCGATCTGAGGGCAGCAAGAGTGAGGGATACAGACGAGGAGGCAGGGAAGGAGGGGAAGGAGATCCAAAGTAGTACATTATGGAGTTGGCCACAGTCTTACAAGAAGACACGCAGCAAGTCGCGGGGGCACAGGGGGCATCTCTCGGGAGCGATTGGAAGGGAGAATCTTGGGATATCTTGGAACAGTCCTTCGGAGGCTCTACTCTGGACAGCAGTGAGCAGAACTGATCAGCTGGATCCTCTGTATTGTTTGCCTGTCATTACTCAGAGTTCACCCCTTTAGGCAGCTGCTGGGCTGCTGGGAAAGGCAGAGCATCCACGAATCCACCCAGATCAGACCCTGGGTGCTGGAGTTGCTGAGTCTCGTCCCAAAACAGGCCTGCTCGAGGCCACACCGAAGCCCAGCTCCTGCTCTGGGAGGAGGCTGAGGCAGCCGGCGCTTTTAGAAGATGAGGTGATAGAGTCGTGACAGGAGGGGCTCTCCACTGTGCAAGCAACTGAGGTCTGGGGGCAGACGGGGCCAAGGAAATGCGGAGAGAAAGCAAACTGAGTCCGGTATAGGGACTGGCCTGAGAAATAAAACAGCAGCAGAATAGGGATACAATCTCTATGCAGGGAGAATGCAGTGAGGTTCCTTTTTTTCCATTGTCAGACCTTGGGACTTAGGCATGATGAGATAGGACGGACCAGACCCGCCAGAGAATCAGAAAGACGTGTCAGCCGTGCCTCATCGTCTTCTGGCCTTTTGGCAGAGGCCAGCTCCATGTAGTGGAGAGTGGATATGAGCCATTTTATACTACTTCTCCAAGCACCAGTCTCCAGTCTGGCCCAGGAGAAGGGAGGCCTTCTGCACTGGGAGTTAGTTTTTGCCTGTCCTAGCATTCAGACTGTGACAAGTTTATTTTGGTTCACTCTTGAATCATCTGCTCCCGGAGACCCATGCCTCTTTTGTGCGGAAACCCTCCTTCTCCCTGTGGTCTCCAGCTTGACACTTGGCAGGCCGGGCCCAGCTGGGAGGCCATCTAGAGTTACATCTTTGCAGGGGCTCACAAAGCTTCTTTCCCCCAAGCTTCTCAAGTGTGTTGCAAAAGAAAAACAAAAAGAAAGAAAAAGAAAAAAAAAGGAAAACAACCCCTCCCTTTCTACCACATAACTTGGGCAAGGACTCAGTGGCTTCTGAGTCTCTGGCCTGCAAGGACAGAGCATCCTCTCCTTCTGGGAGTTTCTGCACTTAGGGTGCTTTAGAACCATGGGGCAAAGTGAAGTTGAATGCGGATCAGAGGCCTGCGGCTGGGCATGGGTTCTCAGGGCTGGGCCAGGTTGGACCCCGAGCTCCTGTCTAGTTGCCATTTTACACTATAAGCTGCTGGCTGGCTCAGGGTGGTTATGTAACTTGCCTCAGGTCACACAGCAGCATGAAAAGCATTAGATTCAAACTCAGGGATGCCTCAATCCAAAGTGTCTTTGAATCTCTCCCTTATCCTTTAGGCTAACACCTCTTTTCAAGGCTCTCAAGCTTGGCAGGCAATGATGATACTTGGCCCTTTGAGGTCTTAAACTCCCTGAAGATTGATAGCATACTACTGTCCCCAGAGGTGAACATTACTAAGTTAAGATAAATTTAGAATCTAGGAAATGTCAAGGTTTTCCACATTGCTGTTCTCTTTCTGTCTCCTTCAGCGACTGGCCCCGCTATGCGTCTAGAAAAAGTTCCTGGGTTGTCCTGCCTGCGGGTTAAGGCTGGGTTTCCCTGTGGCTCGGGGAGTTTCTGATCTGTGGCCTGGCATCCATTTATTACCGTGACCGCACACTGAGGAGGTCATTGTGGTAATCCCCCAGCTTCTGAGCATTAATGGTTCCTAAAGAAAGACCACAGCAGAAGAAAATGGCCTTGCTTGTTTCTGTTCTTGTTAGTAATTGTGAGATTTATCAAAGTGCCATTTATTAATGCATTTGCATATAAATAGAACCCATGAAAAAATGGCTCTAATTTTTCCTTTGCTTTGAAAGACCTTCCAGACAACTTATGTCATCGCTTGACAGATTTTCAGGCCATTTTTAGCATATTACATCTAAAAGAAAGAAGATCCTAGAACCAAAGTTCTCTAAGGAAGGAACCTCCCCCTCGAAATATGCAACAATTAAGCTAGAAATACCAAGTATGTCCATGGAGTTTCTTAGATGCTGTTTTATTTGAGAGGCGAAAGGAGTTAATTCCTCTTCATAAAGACCAATACAACTCAACAATAATACGTTGGCTCGAGAAAGCATCTTTGAAAGCCTCTAGTCCTGGCCCAGGAATTTTCAAATACGTTTCATAAAGACCTGGGACCTCATAAAGGAGTTTCAGGGGTATGACAAACATTTATTTTTATTCACATTTCATTCTGAAAAACATGTAACTATTACAAAAGCTCCGATTAAAATGACACGTATCGTAGGCCACATCTTAATGCATTTGAGAACCTTAAAAAGTTCATTTGTATTGCCAGGTAATTAGGGTAATGCTAATTACAGCAAAAAAAAAAAAAAATAACATCATGGATTAAGTACATTCAGAGAATAAAGCCTAAGACAGGTGTTTCTGAATGCTGGCCAGCTTTCCTTCAAGCAGAGGTGTGGGAGCCCAGGCTCCTTCCATCTTGTGGCTCCATCATCTCTCAGCTAGGACTTCCAGGCATTCTGTGTCCCTCTCTATCAAGCCAGCAGAAGAGCAAAGAACACAGAAAATTGCCTCAGAGATTGTTTGAGGGTGGAGGCTGTGAGCATCTTTCCGCTCATGTGCTATTGGCTGGAAATATGTCACACGGACCCATCTCACTGTGAGGGACTCTGGTAAATGTAGTCTACTGGCTAACCAGTCTCTGCCATCCCTGATTACTCTGTTGGGCACACAGTTGGAAATCAGACAGGGTTATCTGAGGAGTAACCATTTTTCAACTGTTTGTCTGTGTAAACCTGAATTTTGATAGGGTGTAATTCAATTTATCATAAAGTGTCAGCTTTTCTCCATAGCTCTGGATCTGATGTTTTTGTATTCATCGAAGCAACCTCATTAGTCCCATTGTTCATGTGAAAAATCAAGTAAATATTATACATTTGAACTTAAGAAATTTTGTATGCCACTGAAATGCTACTTTGGTCTGCTGTAAAAAAAAAAAAAAAATGAAGTCCTGAAACCTTGAAAAAACACTGATCAGGTATAATTTCCTCTTTTTATAGGAGATAGAGACAAAGAATAAGATACTTGCCCAAGGTCATATACTGATAAAGAAACAGCTGGTATTTGAACTCAGACTTCCTGGCTCTTAGTCCAGTGCTTTTCTTTCTATTTCAACTTGTTCCGGGACCTCACGGCCCTCAGAACTTGGATGTTTTTCAGCCCATTTTAATTTTCTCAGTCTGCAAGTGAGAGCACAGCTGAAGCTTGGGGGTTGTTAATTCTGTCATAAGATTTAATGTCTTGTATTTTTGGCCCAGCTGCTTCACGAATCCACATTCCGGAAGCGTTTGTGGAGCATCTATTATATGCTGGGGCTGGGGTGCCGTGGTTCAACGGGTACCTTTCCATGAGGGTCTTACAGTCTGGCTAGATAATAAAACATGGAACAAAAGTGTAAACGGATGTATTTGCAAATAGGTTTTCTTGAAGGAAGAAAACATGAGTCTGAAAGAGAAACACTTGGGGGGGAGTGAGCTCTGTCTTTCCGATGGGGTGATCAGAGGCCAGTGGGTTCCTGGCATGATCCTGGAGACATTCAGGGCTCGGCCATGTCAGTGAGCCTCCATCTTGGAGGCAATGGCTTCCTTCCCCTGTGAACATGACCAGTGAGATTCTTGGCCCATGAACGCAGGCTCTCTGTGTTTTGTACAGCGTCAGCAACAGAAGAGTGTCGGAGGCTGCAGAATGTGCACAGGTGTTAAAATCAGTACAAATAATTACAAGATGAAAGTGTGTCAAAATTCCTCCAAGAACTAAATAAGAAAAGGGTTTTCCCTGATGGCTGATGAAGTCGCTAAGTCAAGTAGCTTTTTCAGTTTTTAAAGGGTAGGTTGGGGGAAATTTGTTTTAAATATTCATTGGCATACTTGTTGCCTTTTTCTTGTCCCTGAGCTTTTACATCTGCAGCCCGCTCCAGAACTTTCCTATGCAGATGCCAATGAAGAAAGAAGAGGCAAGGAAGGCCATGTGGGGGCAGGGATACTGGAGTGGACACAGACCATAGAGTCGTGCATATAGATGTATGTGGTAGGTGCCGTGTGTGTGTGCATGGTGTTGACTTGAACACATGCTGCTCAGCAGATAAAACGGCCTGAAAGCCAATGCTGAAGAGAAGAGCATCATGGGAGTTACCGCAAGCTTCTATGAAAGGAAGTGACATGCTGGGAGTAAGCATGTGACATCTTAGAATGCTAGATACAAAAGGGACCTTAAGGGGCGGCTGGTTCAACTCACCCATTTCCTGTGTGAGAAGACTGAGGCCAGGGAAGGGAAGTGACGTACAGGAAGAATCAGTGATTAGAGCCAGGACACGAACTTCATTGTCGCCGTTCCCACCCCTGTCTATGCCAGGATGCTGTGGGGCCAGAGTGAAGAATGTGGCCACTGAGGAGCCTTGGAGTAGGGGTTGATAAAACAAAAAATAACTCTATTCCAGAAGACAAAGCCACGCCTTCCATCTGCTTTGGGGGCTAGAATGATGTGGCCAATATGGAAAAGGGACTAAAAGTCTAGCCTGCTGTAGTGATCACTGTCACTTGGGGGCTGCAGGCAATGGGACTTCATGTGGAACAGCAGGGAAAAAAGTGCAATGGTTTTTAAACATCTCGAGTTGAGATTGTGATCCCCCTGATGATGCTCATCCTTTATGGGCACAGTGAGCTTTCATTTATTTTAATGAGATATCCCCCTTTCCCCCTTCTTTCAAAACATTTAAATAAGTTGGTACAAAGCAGTTGAGTTCATTTATTTTGGGTGAAGACCAGGAATCTAACATAATGATTTTTTGAGTCTTTGAAGGATCTATGTCCTATCTCTTTCCCTCTATGCCCCCTCTGGCTTCTGGTACCATTTGCAGATGGGTGACTCCCAAGTCCACATTCCTGATGAAAGAGATCGATTTTAGAGAGCTGGCTCATGACACGATGGAGGCTGGCAAGTTCAAAATCCCAGGGTAGACCTGCAGGCCGGAGACCCAGGAAGAGCTGATACTGCAGTGCAAAGCAGAAGGCCATCTGCTGGCAGGATTCCCTCTTGTTTGGGGGAGGGCAGTCTTTTACACTACGTGACCCTTCAACTGATTAGATGTGGCCCACCTGCATTAGGCACTTTTCTCAAATCCACTGATTTCAATGTTAATCTCCTCCAAAAACACCCTCACGGAAACCCAGAAAAATGTTTTACCACATATCTTGGCACTGTGGCCCAGCCAAGCTGACATATAAAATTAACCATCCCATATATGAATAGTTTATTTGGCACTCCAAGGAGGAGTGAGAGCAAAGGAGGTTGCAACAGGAGATACAGCACAGGATCCAGTACAAAGATAGTTTGCCAAGTTGGCCATGGCAATGGGGTGACCCTTCTGAGAAGGGGAAGCATTTCCCATCATTCTCATCACCTACTGGGTGCCCCGTGGGCATTAGTTCTCCTGTGCTTCTGGGCTGTATACATGTGGGTGCCCAACAGTTTCATCAGGCATGCACACCACTGTAGGCCAGAGAACAGACGTCCCAGGGAAAGAGCCCAGGCCGAGGTGGAGCCAGGCCGCACCTGCTCTGAACTGGTGGCAGGTGCCCAGAACCAGCAGCTGAAACTTCGGCTGAAGCCGGGGAGGCGGGTGGGGTGGGGTGGGGGAGTGGGGGGAAGGCTGAGAGGCTGGAGCTCGTGCCCAAGACGGGGCAGGTGTCTTCTCCCCAGCAGCTTTCTTCCCCTGAACCCCCTGTTTTGGAGACTGACCACCCTCCAGCCACCAGGTCCTGCAATCATTCTAGAGTCTTCCATTTCCCTCACTCGTCGTATCAGATTAAGGCCGTTTTTCTATTTTTCTCTCCCTTTGGTATGCCTTAAATACGTGTTCCTTCTCACCAACCCGTGTTGTCACCACCACCCATCAAATCTCACCAACTCTTCCCTGGGTTCTTAAGAGAAATTTTCCCCTGGTCCCCCTGCAGCCAGCCTTGGACATCTCCCGGAGTGATCTATCTTAAAAGCACGGCTGACTACGGACTGTCGCTTGCTTAAAATCCCCCAGCAACTCCGAAGTTCAAAGACTACATTTCTTCAGACTCCGCAGATTGGCGCGTAAGGGCCTTCCCCACCCGGCCCCCCGTGGACCTCTCACGTCTTCTCTCGCAGGACTGCTCTTCCGATGCTCCGCTCCTCTGGTGAAGAACCTGGGAGCCTATTTAGAGCGGCATGCTCTGCCATGCTCAGTGCCTTTGGTCGCGCGGCACCCTTGGCCTGGAATGTTCTCCCTCCTCCTGCCTCCCCCATCTCCAGCCCAAGTTTACCTAGTGAACATGTCCTCCCCTTTCAAGACTCGGCTCGTGTGTCACTTTCAATATGACATCGTCCTGAGCCTTCCGGGTATAGAATTGAGGCGCTTGGTGAGACTCCTGCATCTTTGCAGACAACTTTCATTAGGTCCGTATGATATTTAATGTGCTCGCGCTTAACGTCTCTGTCTTCTTCAATCATCCAGTAGGTGCCTTCACAGCAGGGATCTTACTCTGGCCATCTCTCTGTGTCCACACCGTGTTATGCTCAGCCCAACGCAAAAGAAATGCTCACCGAGGTGGCTGCAGATGAGGTGGGGGCGCTCAGAAGGGACTGTGCCTGTACCCCGGGGGTGTGGGGGGCAAGGACATCCTACCTGAAACGGTGAGGCAGGAGGCTGGGATTACCATCACGTCCTCTGAAAAGGTACGGGAAGGGGTGAGGGCCTTGTGCCTCTGAGGTGTGTTAGGGACAGACCCGGCTCAGGGGAGGGGGGCTACATCTGCCCCCGTGGAGCCCCCTCCCTCTCCATCCAAGTCTTCAGAAGCCAAATGTGGCCTCAGCAGAAGCTGAGTTCTTAAGGTCGAGCCGGAGTAGGCTGTGCTGGCCTGGGGCCCGAGGATCCAGGGCTTCTGGGTTCTGAGAATTTGTTCCCTAATCTCTGCTTACAGGGCTCCAAGCGGCTGGAGTCTGCATGAAAGGGGCCTTTGTCTGATATGGGAATGGCTTTGGGGGCTAATCTCTTCTTGGATGCATTTTAATTCACTTTAATGACTCTGCCTCCTGTCAGGCTTTCCTTCAGTGAGGGGGGTTTGTTAAAGAGATTAGAAGGAGTGAACACAAGCCCCCAAGTCTGGCCTTCCTTGGAGGGTGCTGTTCTAGGGAAACCTGTGTTCTGAAAAATGTATTAGGATGCTCTGGGAGGGAGTGGCGAGGGCGCAGAGTGGAGAGCGGGGAGATTATATATCTAATAAACACATGCACGTACAAACACTCGAGTGCCAGCCTGCCGTGACTTTCACGGCCCACCTCGTCCTGCCCCCGCGGTCGGAGCTGAAGCAGACGGGACAGAGTGATGTCATCCCCAGGACACTGTCCTTTCTCTCCCTCTCTCCCTCTCCCCGCTTTTGTATAAACACAGCTGTTTGCAAGGAATGCTGGCTTGGGAAAACATAAACCATCGGCATTAGTGACCTCTCCTCCCCACCACGCACCTCTTCCTACTGAATGTGGGAGACTGGAATGCTTTCAGCCCGGCAGACCCATCATCCTCCCGTCGGCAACACCAGGCCTTTCAGCTTTCTGGTTGGCCCGGGGTGACTGGGGCTCAGGGACTGCGCAAAGCCCTGCAGGCCAGACGGGAGCTCTGGCTGCAGGTGACACTTGAGACCACCCGGGGGATTTCTGGAGGAACACGGAGAGGAGAAGAGGGCCTATCCCTTAGGCTGGGGGATGCGAAGCAGAGGCCGGAAGGGTGGAGGGGTCCACAGTCGAGGCAGGCGCTTGCTGATCTGGCTTTGCCCACAGAGCCCAGCCTCTGGAAACCAAGGGGAACAAAATGGCAACGGTGGGCTGCGGTCCGGCAGGCCTTAGGATAAAGCTGTTGAAGAGCTGTGTTGGGGTAAGGTCACACTTGTCACAGCAACCCATCCCCGCTCTCCAGGGAAGTCATAGTTGCCACTTGGGTCCAAAGCCTCTATTTCTTCCTTCCTTTCTTTCTTTCTTTCTTTCTTTCTCTCTATCTATCTATCTAGTTATTTAATGTTTTAAATTCAAGTTAGTTAACATGCCGTGTATATGGGTTCCAGGAGTAGAACCCAGGGATTCATCACTTACATATAACACCCAGTGCTCATCCCAACAAGTGTCCTCCTTAATGCCCATCACCCATTTAACCCATCGCCCCACCCACCTTCCCTCCAGCAACCTTCAGTTTGTCTTCTGTATTTAAGAGTCTTTTATGGTTTGCTTCCTTCTCTCTCTCTCTCTCTCTTTTTAATGTTTATTTATCTTTGAGAGAGAAAGAGAGAGAGAGAGAGAGAGAGAGAGAATGAGCAGGGAGGAACAGAGAGAAAGGGAGACACAGAATCCAAAGCAGGCTCCAGTCTCTGAACTGTCAGCACGGAGCCCAATGCGGGGCTCGAACCCACGACCATGAGATCATGACCCAAATCGAAGTCAGACGCTGAACCGACTGAGCCACCCAGGCGCCCCTCCCTCTCTGTTTTTATCTTACTTTTCCTTCCCTTCCCTATGTTCGTTCATCTGTTGTGTTTCTTAAATTCCACATGTGAGTGAAATCATCTGATATTTGTCTTTGACTGACTTATGTAGCTTAGCATAATACACCCTAGTTCCGTCCACGTTGTGGCAAATGGCAAGATTTCATTCTTTTTGATTGATGAGTAATATTCCATTGTATATATATATACCACATCTTCTTTATCCATTCATCCGTCGATGGACATTTGGGTTCTTTCCACAGTTTGGTTATGGTTGATAATCCTGCTATGAACATTGGGGTGCATGTGCTCCTTCAAATCAGCATTTTTGTATTCTTCAGACGAATACCTAGTAGTGCAAAAGCTTTTTATCCTCTTAAGGGATGAAAATGGGGGGCAGTGAAAGGGAGCAACTAAGGCCGAACTCAGGCAATCCAGCTTCTTTTGCAATCCAGAGATACCGTGGCTGGCAACAATTTATTGGGGATGGTTTTCCATTTCTAGATGGTGACCTCTGGGTCTTAGGGGTTAGGATGGTTTTTATTCCAGCTACTGAACTTGGCATCTGGCTGAGAACATGCTTGCTTCCTGGCCCCTGCCCCCATCCCAGTCTGCTAAGCCTCTCTCTGTGCCCACTCTCTTGTGTGGTTTTTGTCGCCATGACTGCAAAAGAGCAGAAGCAATGAAGACTCCCTGAGCCTCCCTTTCCGAGGGCCAGGCACCCTAGCACGTGGTGCAAATGGCTGCCATCGTGGAATGAATGGGATGCGGTGCTAGAGAAATGGGGCTGGCTGGTGAGCCGGTGGCCTTCTTGAGTCTCCTCTCGGGTTGTTGTGAGTTGGGAGGACAAACCTGCACTCACTCTTCCGTGTTAAATGGAAACCTCCGAGGCCACGCTCTGGAGCCACTGAGGCAACATTTGGCTTCTGGTTGCCCTTCGTGCCTGCAGTTTGCCAAGGCAAGTGTCTATCTGCAGCCTAACACTTTCGTGGTGCCTGCTGTGTGTCAGGCAGGGTGCTAGGGACTTTGCACCTGTTCTAGTTTTATTCTCACAACAATGCAGCGTTATCAAACAGTGTTCTTTGGTAATTAGCGATAACGAAACTGAGATAAAAGTCGTTTAAGAAACACTATCCAGTGACTTAGCGATGGAGCCGGGACTCAAATTTCAATGCCCGCCAAGTCCAGGAATTCAGAAGGAGATACGAAGAGGAGAAAGATCCCAACAAACCTGAGAGATAGAGGTGCGATTGCCTGCGTGGAGTGATTTGAAGGATAAAAATAACATCCCTCCCCTCCCCAGATACTCCTCCTGCAGCTCGAAACCCATATTATGGCGCCATTCCTTGGAATTCAGCAAAGCTCTGTTTTTGAATACAACTATTTCTGGGACGGGAAGCCATTTAGCTATTAAAACGTTCTATTCAAAACAAAAACAACAACTCTCGTTTTCTTTTAGAGTATTTTACTTTAAATTACTTGTGTTCCTTGTAAAGCAATCCTTCACAGAAAGTACTTTGTATCGGAATAAATGTCTGGCAGGTGACCTCTTAAGGGAGTTGAGAAGTGTTAATCTTTGACATTTACTATTATAAGCACATTTTAAGCAATTCCTAGAAACTGATAAAATCTGTTAGAAGAAAAAGATTTCTCTCCCTCTTTTTTTAAAGTACTAGAATCTTTCACCCTTCTGATCTGAATAAAAGACATGAGTATTACCTTTCTGAGATACACCTACGTAACTGTGATTGCTTGGGGCTCTGTTTCCAAGAAGAAAAAGGAAGAAAATTTGAAAGATAGTTTGAAATCTTCAAATGTTATGATATTTGGTAAAGCACTTGGAAAACCCCAGAGTAAAGTGTAGAGAAGCTCTAATTTCTACAAGGAGGGAAGTGAGGGGAGAGGAATAGTGTCCCGAGGCAGTATTTCCTGAGTTTTCTATGAGCCGCTGTGCCTTAGGTCCTCAATAAGTACTGCACGATTGTGGAGTTTTCTGGTGAAATGCATTTGGAAAACACTGGGTTAGACCAAGTGAAGCATGTTTCTTTACAATAGGAGTTATCAGAAGTCATTTAATAAATAATTGTGCATAGCAGTTCTCCCAAAGGGCGGACGGTATAGAGGGTTTCCTAGAAGCATTTTTTGGGGGAGGTGGGGTGGGAGCATGGGGAAGCTGTTATTTTATAAGATCAGCATTCCCTGGAACATAATTTGAGAAACACAACCCAAAGCAGTAGTCTATTTGCGATACGATATGGCACTTCAGATGATCTGGATTTAAGAGAGATGCAAACTTGGGCGAATCATCTAACCTCTCCATGCCTCAGTGCCTTCCATCCGTCAAAAGGGACAAGTAACACTCTCTATCAACATTAGACGTAAAGTGCTTGCTATAGAGTAAGAGCTCAGTAAGTACCAGCTACTATTGCTATTATTTTTGACATTTTGTGCTGGTGCCTTCTGTGTATACAGAGCTCCTAGCAGAAAGGAAAAAATGGACCAGGCATCTCTCCATCTTTGCTCATGTTCTTTCCTCCACTCAGAATGCCCCGCCCACACCATCTATGCCCACACAAATGGCAAGATCTGTCTCAATGCCACTTGTCCTGCAAAGGCTTCCTGGATTCTTCCAGCTTTCCCTCCTCTGGACCCTCAACCTTCCTCTGTAGGCTTCTTAGACTTAACAACGTTTGGCTTTGTATTTTTGTGTAATGTATTTTATCCTTGGAAAGACGTCTTACTTATCTCTGATTTGCTGGTATTTGGTGCAGAAACTTCGCTGGCTGGATCTCCACTTAAGTTTGGCTGAACCGTTCAATTTCAGAGCCCTCTACCTAGGTGCAAACACTCCTTAATGAGGTAAGCCCTTACCTAGGCACGCCTCACCCAACTTTTTATATTTGGCAAGGATTGGTGAAAATAGGCCCTAGGTTAGGCCCAAGGCACAGAAGGAGGGGAAGCCAGGAAGAAGAAAAAGGATTAAGAATGTACTGTGATTATATGTCATGGCCTTCCCAGCTCCTCCTGCCCCGATGCCCACTGTCGGAATTTTTTTTTTAATCTCTATTTATTTTTGGGAGAGAGAGAGAGAGAGAGAGAGAGAGAGAGAGAGAGATTGGGGGAGAGCATGAGCCGGGGAGGGGCAGAAAGGGAGGGAGACACAGAATCCGAAGCAGGCTCCAGGCTCTGAGCTGTCGGCACAGAGCCCGATGCGGGGCTCAAACCCACAAACCACGAGATCACGACCTGAGCCGAAGTCGGGCTCTCAACCAACTGGGCCACCCAGGTGCTGCTCCCGGTAAGAATTTCCAATTAAGGGGCACCTGGCTGGCTCAGTTGGTTGAGTGTCCAATTTCAGCTCAGGTCATGATCTCATGGTTTGTGGGTTCGAGCCCCGTGTCGGGCTCTGTGCTGACAGCTCAGAGCCTGGAGCCTGCTTCAGATTCTGTGTGTGTCTCTCTCTGCCCCTCCCCTGCTCTCACTCTGTCTCTGTCTCTGTGTGTGTCTCTCTCTCAAAAATAAATAAGCATTAAAAAAAATTCTCTCCCAGTTTTGCTAACCATGCCCACCCTATGTGTGGATCTGGGGTGGGTATCATATGCTTGGGGAAGGTAGAAGAAAGGCAGAGACAAGTATTGGCTGAAGTCACAGTTTTACTGGCCTGACTGTCAGTCTTTGTGTCGGTTGCAACATTTTGTTTATTCATTCAACAAACATTTACTGAGAACCTGTGCGTGCTGTGCACAGGTCTGGGGTTAGGGATCAAGTCGGACTTGATCTCTTGCCCTCGTGAAATTATAGTCTGATGGAGCTACAATCAAATAAATGAAACACGCAATTGCCAAACATTGTACGTAGCAGGCATGTAACTGACATTGATTTGTTGACGGCCCGAACAGAAGAAGAAAGACAATGCTGCTCCAAGCCAGCCATCAGGCAGTGCTGCTGTGCGGGGTCACATGGGTCTTGTGTTCTGCATAGCTCCAGGGACTCCATTCACAGAGACAAGATGTGAAGCTTGATATTAGGACAAGGCGGAAGATTGTTTGAGAAATCGTGTCTGATTCATCGGTGGGTTCTGCTTCCAGATGGAGAGAGTATTCCTTCCTAATTACCCTGCCTTAGAGTGGCACACACCTCTGAAGCCTTTCTTGGCTCCGGGCACCTCTCTCGGAGCTCACAGCCCCATGCACACACCATGGTTAGGAGCTTTGTCACATCAGTGTGTCTGTCCCCTTGCTCTAGGCTTCAAGGGACCCGTCCCGGGATCCCCTGGCCCTTGACACAGAGCCTGGCACGTAGTAGGTACCTAGCAAGTGATTGCTGGGAAAAACGAGAAAATGTCCTATACGATGTCTTTAAACAGAGGGCCCAGATTGGCTCTCAGCTCCTTCTGGGTCTGAAATCTTAGCAGCCCCTTTCCCTGACCCTGACTTGAACTTTGGTCTGCTAAGCTGGAAAGAGAGAAAAGCGTACAAAGCGAAGAAAAGGAGATGTCCCTGCCCCCACGCCCCCCAACCTGTCCATGCATTCCAAGGCCATCAGGAACCAGGTGGAGCTGGCTGACGGGCGCCCTGATCCTGGGAACCTGCAGCCCATAGGATGTGTGCGGGGCCTGCGTGACCCACAGCTGAACTGCCAGGGTCTGGTGCAAATACCCACAGCCGCTCTGGGGGCAGGAAAGCACCGTGTGAAAGACACAACTCCCAGAGCGCTGGTGGAGACTGCTCTGTGCAGGCGGGGATAATTTCTGAGGCCTGGGTTGTCTTTCCCAACTGGGGAGACCCCACAAGTCCCCAAGAATGCTGAGCTTGGAGGCAGAACATGGAGGGAAGACCAAGGGTGGGAAGTCACCCCCTTCTCACACTCCCCAGAGGCAGAGAGAGAGAGAGAGAGACCCAAAGAAATGTTTCCATTCCATTCACATAAGAAAATGAGACAGAATGATTATGCTTCATTCACACATCTACTCACCTCCTGTGATTCTGGGAAGACCCTGGCAGACAGGAAGAGCTCCCCGAACAGTAGAAGATGCTGAGGCCAGAGAGCGGCCTGTTGGCTCCCATCTTACATTCCAGAAGTCTCATGAATTCCTTTCTAGGAGAGGTTATAACAAAGAATATGTGGTCTGAAGCGACTTCAGTGATTTTTTTTCCCCCAACCTCCTTGTTTTTCACATAAAGCATGTGAATGCTGTTATGTCTTGTCCCAAGGGAATAGAAAACCATCTGGGGATGCCGTGCTGGGGGTCAAAGAAAAGCGATTGCCTCAACCACCCTTGGTGAAGAGGAGCCTCACAGGAGAGACTCACAAGGAGCCTCTCAGGCTCCGTTACGCGATGTGGTTGGATCGCTCACTCCCTGCGAGTCTGTCTTCTGTGTTCACTGTTACTCAGGGACCCCGGGCTGAGACATTTAGTGATGGGTGAGGAAAGCAAGAGTTGCATACGGTGCAATTTGGTGTACCTCTCCACTCGGCGGTGGGGCGGGGGGAGGGGGTCCCCTTTCTCAGGACCGGGCCTAGTCTGTACCTGGCCGAAGTTCTCAGGGGAGAAGCGGAAGTGACTGGCTGCATCCCAGCCCCTTCTTGGGCCCTGGGATGGAATTCATGGGGCTCCAAAGGCCAAAAGGACTGGGAGACGGCTACACGGTGAGGCCTGGAGCCCTCGGCCCATTCCACAAGGTGTTGATAGGCGGTGGGCCAGAGGCAGAAGGGTGATGCACTTCCATCTGAATGAATTTTATTATGTCTCAGAGGTTCTGGCCGTCCATAGAGCAAGACCGTGTCTTTGCAGGTGGTGGCCCTAGTGCCATGACTTCCGTCCCGCCCCTTCCCTCCAAACCTGACTCGACTCTTGGTTGAAAGGCTCAGGGGAACAGAGTGGGGATGAGCAGAAGGGAAATGGGTGAGGTTTTGGAAATGGCCAGTGGGCTTAGGTGGACAGTGAAGGTCACGTAGACAAGTAGTATCAACCTAGTTTACATCCGGACACTGAGGACTAGAGAGAATACGTTGGCCAAGCTCCTCAGACGTTTATAAGACCTGACACGTTAGGTCAAATTTCAGTCCTTGGGGTTGTTCCAGAGATACAAAGGAATAAGGAACGTGAGGCAGCATGGAATGTGACCTCTCAGCAGCACGGCACGTGGGACCTGGTGCTTCCAGGAGAGGTATGGGGCTAGAGGCAATCTCTTGACCCCATTTAGGACACACCATGACTTCCGGGAACTTGTCTTCTTTTAGATGTATTTTAATTGACCTCATTTATTGGTGAGGATGTTTCCAACTGCACGAGACAGAGTCTCACATTTCTTTAAATGATAGAGACGTATAAAACTCTCACATTGAGGGGCGCCTGGGTGGTTCAGTCGGCTAAGCGTCCGACTTGGGCTCAGGTCATGTCTCACGGTTTGTGAGTTCGAGCCCCAGGTCGGGCTTTGTGCAGACAGCTCAGAGCCTGAAGCCTGCTTCAGGTTCTGTGTCTCCCTCTCTGCCCCTCCCCTGCTTGCACTCTGTCTGTCTCTCCCTCAAAATAAATAAACATGAAAAAAATGTTATAAAATCTCACATCGAGAAAATCTAGAGGTAGGGAGGACTGCAAGCAAGGGACACTCATCTGGACCCATTTCTTTGTGATGTGCTCAACCATTTTCCCCTCTAAGGGTTGGTCTTGACTCTGGTCATCTGCCCTCACGGTTTCAGGATGGCTGCTTGCGGCACTCGGGGCAATACGCTTTCTTATTTCACATACAGGCAGATAGGGAAAGCATGGAATAGAAGGCCTTCCCCAGCACGGAATAAAAGTTGTTTCCTCCTACATGATCACCCTACATAAGTCATGTGCCTATCACTGGACAAATAAAGTAACAGCTGTTAAGGGAACGCTCTGTGCGGAATGGTTTCGACCTGAGCTCTTAAACGAAACACTGGTGAGGGAGATGAGACTGCCATGATCGAGGTAGTGTCTTTGGAAGCCACATCCGAAAGCCCGTGGAACAAGTGAGGGGGAGGAGACACTTGAACAAAACTCGAGCCTCCCAGGGAGGATAAAGGGGTGAGAGATGCTGGATGGATACCTAAGTGAGTTTATGATGCCTAGCATTTAAGCATCCCCAAAGGGAGCTGCCAGTACCCATGCGATTCCTGGATAGATTTCCCAGTTTCATCTCTGAGGTCAGTGGTCTTTCCCACACTCAGCTGGAGCATGGTTGGGGTTGCCGTTGACCATTCTCCTCTCCCTGGCCAGAAAAGTTGTGAGGAGGTGGTTTTTCTCAACTCAAAGCCTGAACTACAGCAATTTTTGGAGGAAATGACTGCATGAAGGGAGTCATCTAACTGGCAGGCTCCTCAGAGCTGTACGGTGGACCTGGTTCAGAAAGTCTAAACCCCTTGGCCAAGGTCATGCACTGCTGAGCGGCAGAGCCTGCACTAGAAACAGGTCTTATGGCTCACATTCCAGTGCTCTTTCCATAACACCAGGGAAATGTCAATGTGGTGAAAATGACGTCAGCCCTTTGGAGGTCAGGATATGCACGAAGAATGCAAATTTTGACCTTGGGCAAGTTCCTTAACTTCTCTAGGTCCCAGTTTACTCACTGCTATAATAAAGGGACCTTATTAGAAGATATTGAAAGTACCTTCCAATTCCAAGAATCTATGAATAGCTTTAGATCATGCTTCTCTTCCAAGAACCTGACAACACTTGTTCTATTAGATCATTTAACTGCAGATTATTTGTTTAAATAGTTTCCCAGGAGTGACCCAGAACATCCTACATAATAAACCAGTTGTTAAATCATAAACAATATGGACAGAATTCATCATCATTGCTCCTCCCAACTGAACATCCCTGGGGCCTTCTGGTTACTCAGACACTCTGGTTAATGGAGTGTTGTCAGGGATTCCCTACGTGGGTGACTACTTTTCCAAGAATTGGAAACAACAGGCTGTACCAAACACTAGAGCTCTCCTGGAAAAAATGTGCCTTTTAGGATGAAATAGAGTTGTAAAGAATCAAAGGCCTTTGTGTTCTTCTTTCACCTTTTATCTTCTTATCTGGGTGTTCTGTTACACACCCCATGCCCTGTTACGAGCAAGTTCTCGGCATGGGCCACGAATCCCCACTTATCTAGTTGAAGTTTAGTGTGTTATATTTCTTGAAATATTTGTAGAAAATGTTAGGGACTCCAGACCCAAAGGAATACATAGCTAATGCTGGCGTTTTGGGTCCAGCAGAAGAGATGTGATGGGGAGAATTATGTCTTTGTAGAACATCTCAAAGCATAGAATCTATTGTTTCCCAAGAGGAATAAGAAAATCCCAATGCTTCAGGCCTCCTTTGGAATATTAGTTGGTGCTATAAGGAGGGAATACAGGAGAGGAAGAGGAAAGGGTTACCCGAGTTTCAGAGAATTTATGTTCAGTGCTCCCACTTAATCCCCTCGCAGCGTCTCTATGTTGTCCCTATGAAGACAGGATAAATGATGTGTAGATACATACCGTTAAGAAGAAAAAAATGTGGAAAAGTAGGAACAGTATGATTTTATTTGTATTAGGATAGTCTAGGCTATTCTTCAGTAACATATAAACATCAAATCTGAGAGACTTGCCCCTCCCAAGGCTTATTTCTTGCTCAGGTTGCGTTCCAGGGTGGGTCCGTTGACTCCCTGGTGTGGCTTTCTTCCAAGCAGGGACCAGGAAGCCATGTCACCTCCATCTTGGAATCCCATAATTTCAGAATTCTTTACTTTTGGCCATGAGGATGACAAAGTTGCAACACAGAGAAGGCATTCCCAACATAATTGCCTTGGACCAGAAGTGACATGTGACTTCTGCTCACACTCCCACTGTCTGTAACTTTGTCCCATGTTCCCAACCTAATTGCAAGGGAAGCTGGGAAATATTTTCTGCCATATGCCCAGGGTTAAGTAACATAATGTGACGAATGCATAGTACGATATGGTTTCTGCTCCATCATTTACAAAAAAAAGAAAACTACCTGTGTGTGTGTGTGTGTGTGTGTGCGTGTGTGCATTTGTGCAAATACAAAGGAAAACATCTAGAAGGATAGACACTAAAGTTATCTCTAGGAAAGGAAATGGATTTGAGATGGTAACATAAAGTGGGCTTTCAGGATTTAATCTTTTTTTTTTTTTGGTATTAAGTTGAAATTTTTTACAGTGGTATATCTATGAATGATCTGTGTTATGAAGCAAAAGGTGTCCTTCCCAATGTACATCATAATATGTCAATGGTTTCACAGCAAGAGAAGTCTGCCAGACTCCTAAATTCATGCTGTTTCACTCTTAAATCCATTCATTATGTCCTCTCACAGTCTCTGCTTTTTAGGAGGATTTGTAGTCTGCTGGGGGTTGGTGTTGGTGACTTGGATTTTTAGTGCCCTATTGGGAAAGAAGAATGGAGGGCTTACCTTCCTCACACTTGACAAAGAGGCAAGAGGTTCCAGGAAAGATGTTGGGATCAGTATCAGCCCCTTTCTCTTCTAACCAGAGATCTAAAGCTCAGAGGGAGAGCCATTTAAGCTATGGTTGGCTCCAGATGGACAATGACATTGAGACTCTCTGTCTCTCTATCACTTTGCTCTCTTCTGCAGTGGCCCCATTCTCAGGGAGACCTCTCTTTAAGGTAACAGAATGGACACCAAATAAAGTTCTTAGCTTAGGTAATGACGGCCGAGCATCTCCAACGGCAGGTATCTTTTTGCAACAGTTTCACTTAGAAGCTCTTGTCTTGGGTTTGCCTTAGGGCGTGTGCCATCACCTTGACTTTGATTGGTTAGGCCCTGGTCGTGGAAGTAGGAAGGACAGTGGGGTCAGGCATTGGGCCCAAACATAGGACTGGGCATGTAGGGAGGGGTGGTTCCCCAAATTATGTTTAGAAATTGAGGAGAGGACTGTTTATCCCACCGTGACAGGCCAGCAAGGGGGACGGTTCCTGCTAGGAAGGTCTTTCAGAACTCCTAATGTACTCACAGGAAGGCAGCCATGTGCTCATGTGGGACCAGTTGCTACCCCTTCTAAGATGGGGCCTTAGAGAAGGTGGGGGTCCCTCAGCATACATGGTGAGGTAGGTTAAGAGTGCCTGGAAGGCCTGGGGAATTGAGCTGGGAGGGTGATATTTGCATCAAATTTAGTTTGGGCTGCTTAGATGGAAAAACTGTCTTGGCCTGAGTCATTTTTACACTCGCAGCTCAGGAAGGTGGAGGAGGGCCCAGCAGGAGCCAGGATCTGCAAATAAAGCCGCTATCCGGTGAACCATGCCCTCGCGGCATCTTGATGACAGAGCATGGCGCTGTGGTCATGCTGGCCTCCGGGTCACTATGGGGCTTTGGATTTGCCAATCCCTGCTGTCCGCTTTACCATGGCATATGTTGACCCACACGGGCTGATAATGCGCCCCAGCGGGTCTCCAAGGCACTTATAGAGGCTGTCCTCCTTCTGAGCCCTCCTGATAGCAGGCCGCCTGTTGTCTTTGCTACATGCTTCACAGTGCAGAGACCCTGGGATGTCACCCAAGACCCAGTTTTGCTCTTCACATACTTGGAGACCTTCTCAGAAAGTTCTGAGACCACCCCCAACCCCCAGGCCTTGCCTAGATAGGGTGGCGGAGATGGGGCAGTCCTTAATTTCCAGGAAGGAATTCCGTGATTCTCACCCCCTTCCAGTGAGGAGGTAAGAGGATCTATTAGATACCATGACCCAGAGTCCAAACCCATGGATGGTCACTGGGCGTGGGTCAAGGAATGCCAGAGGGAGAACGTTAACTTGTGAAGGTCACGTGGTTCTTTAGTCATTTGTTATTTTTGGCAGACTGAGGCGACCAGAACCCAGAATTTGGTTCTGTTTTGGCCATGCTTTTCCTCTATTTACTCCGCCTCCTTGATGACTTTATCTGAGCGTAGTGAGAGGGGAAAAACAAGACAAGCACAGGAGGACGGGAAGAGCATGGGGTTGGGGCCTGTGCCCACTTTTTAGGTTAAAGAAGTGTTTCTTTTTTGTGCTTCTTTATTGTTGGCAAAGTTAGACACCTTAGGGTTCTCCTGGTGGTCATTTCTCTTTGTACTTTTCTCCTGGAGAACTGCCAAGGCCAGTTGCAGAGAAGGGGCCCTAAGTCGTGCCCCAGCTCCCCCAAGTGGTGCCCCAGCCATGGAGCTAAAGGAGGCTGGAGGGAGGTAGTGGTCAGGCAGGCACTTTATTCTATACAATTTTGCTTTATCATTCAGGGCTGTCCCACTGTGAAGCAGAATGCACTGTGAGGTAGTGAGCACCTTGTCAATGGGAGTGGCCAAGCAGAGGCCCAAGGACCAGCAGAAGGGGACACTGTGGAGGAAGTTTCTATGCAAGAACGAGCTCTGAGGACTCATGGAACTCCATGAGTCCATGGCTCAGCAGGATGAAATCCCCCCAGGCCCAAGATCTATGGGGCTCCAATGGTGTCCTTTCTCTGGTCTTGGTCTGGCTTGGATGGCCTGGCTGACATCCAGGAAGCTCAGGCGCCAGGCCAGGCCATGAAGTGCCTTGCGGAGTGCGTGACCCTGTGGAGACTTCCTCTCAGGTCCTCATCAATGGCTGCGTGGATTAATCTCCAGGATGCTGAGCATTCCCAGCCTCTTCTCCACCAAGCTCTCTGTGTCGCTTCTCCCATCACCCTCTCCCCCAAATCCACAGAGCTAGTTTTTGTTTGTGCCATCAGAGAAGACACACAGGAAGAGAGAGAGGTTGTGACACTCTCCCATGGGCCCTGTAGGGAGCATGCTTGCGGGTGGTAAAGCTGGAGAAAGAAATTTTCACTTTTTTCCCCCATTGTGTGCCCCATCGGAGTGGACCCCGGGCAGGGAGAGCATGAAAGCGGGTAGGGAGGGGGCAGGCAGGCACTTGATTCATCTGGTGCCTGGCTATCTCATCCCCAGACGACAGTGGAGCCAAGAATGGACAAAGACAGGAGGCCACCAGATAAGAGCAAATGTGTGGAACTGAGTCCCTTGTGGTTGTACCCGGGCTGTGTGGGGCCCGCACTCGAGGGGTGGGGGATGCCCCCGAATGCTGGCTCGGTGGGGCTGGCGTGAACCTCATGCCCTCGTTGGTTAGAAGAAGGAATGGGGGCCTGGAAAGTCCCACAGGAGCTGGAGGCAGAGACTGGGCCGGCCTCCGAGTTTCCTGCAATCTTGTGCTCCTTCTGGCAAGATACCCCTGCTCCTACCTGGCTGTGTGAACGGGATCCCCCGAATGGCTGAGCTGCAAGAGACAAGTTGTCTGCCCCTCCCCACGTTGTATCTGTGAGGAAATTGAGACCAAGGGCAATAAAGTGTCAATAAGATGCTCAGAAAGAGAAAGTAACACAGTGTTGAAGGCAGGCTCAGGTCACCGGGCCACCTCTGGCTTGTCTCCCCTTTGCCAACTTGGAAGACAGCTTCCCCCGGGGCCCCACGGCCCAGGTTCATATCATGCTAACAACACCCCACCTTGCTCAGAACCTTTCCGCTTGTCAAAGCGCTTTCACAAACTCCATGCCATTCCATCCTCCCCTCAGCCCTCCGAGGGAACGGAGGCTCATTATGGAGGTAATGAAGGGTCCCTTCTTAGACAACTCGCACCGCGCACACCCTGTGAGGAGCACGGCGGGCAGGCACTGGGTGTGTTTGCTCACCTGGTGAGCGGGAGGGGCACCTCCACCAGGGCCTGGGCATCGCCGCCTTCTTGGGGCCCCTCGCTCATGCTTCCCTTTGTGGTGAACGTGCTCATTTGTCCGTGTTCCTTGCCCCTCAGCAAGTCATGGCAGGGTTAGCATCCCTCTTCCTGACTTGGAGCCGGTGGGAGACCCCGAGCGATGCCGTAAATCAGTGCAGGATTCTGGAGCCCCTCTGGAGGCCCAGAGAGAACACTGTCTGCTGAGTCGGGAGGGTTCTGCTCCCCGGTGGCTGTGAGCCCCTTAGCACATGTGCTGTGACGTTGACAGATGCTGGGTCGGGCAGGATGGGGTGCACAGGTGAGACCCTCGCTGCACTTTGCATTTTGTTACTCTGAGTGATAGGAAAAGGGTAATCAGGACACCAGCTCCCCACATTCTCCTGCCTATCCCTCCTTGGGGCCCAGAGCTAGAGTCTCAGGGCTGGGAAGGCTCTGGGCAGCTCCACTCTTGTCCCTCATGGCCGAGGCATAGCTGGTGCTCAGCCTGTCCCTTCAGGCAACACCGGGCCCGCTGTCCCTCTGCCCTGGGCTCTGTCCACCGCCTGCCGTCCTCATGAGTCGAACGCCTCTGCCTTCCCATGTGTGCCCTCAAGACCTTGCGTAAATCATCCTGGGCACATGGTAACTGATCCCACGCTCCAGAAAGGCGACCCCTCCCTGCTCCCCGCTTTTCCCGGGCACCTGTTCCACCAGCCTTGCTGCCCTCGCTGTCCGGAAATTCTTTGCCGCTGCCGCAATCCCACGGGCCGAAGGTATTTCCTGTTTCTAGCCACTCAGTGGGCAGCAGCGTCTGTGGTCAACGTGGAGAGGGAGAGACCCCAGACCTGGCTGGGATTCTCATGTCACCCGTGTCTACCTGTCCTCGCTTATGGACGCTCACTTACCAAGCACGTCCCTACCACTGTTTCGTCTGGGCTTTACTCCTGTGAAGGACACTGAGCTGGCGTTCCTAAAGTGCAGACGACCATTCAGTGAAGACAACTCCGTGAAGACAACTCGGGGACCGAGACAAGGTCACGAGGCCAGTGAGGCGCAGGGCCCATCATCTGACCCCCGTCGGCACGTTTGCTTGATAATGTCTTTCGTCACTTCCCGGGCTGTCCTTCCACTTCCCCTGGGGTCTCTCCTAGCCCCACACCTTCGCAGGGGCCTTCCGTCTCCACCTGTGCCCCCCCCCCCCCCCCCCCGCCCAGCCCCCAGCCCCATATCCCCGAGCAGTACTGACACAACAGGCAGTCGTGCAAACACACACCCCACAGACACACGAGCACACCACACACAAACCACGCGCACATCACGCGTATGCACACATGTACACACACCACACTACATATATACGTAGCACACACCGCATGTATACTTTCACACACACACCGCACACTCGCATACCACCCCCCACACACACACATCACACACACTACATACCCAAACGCCACACACACACCACAAAGACTGAGCATGGCAGAGACAAACAACATCATGAAGAACAAAGAGAAAGACCCAGAAGTAGAGAAGCAGAGGAAAGACATGTGAGAGGAGGGCAATGGGAGGATGGATTAGGGAGGGAGGAGAGAAGACAGGTCGGAGCCTGGGTGTCGGGAGCCCGGGGTCCCAGTCTGGTTTCACCGCTTTTACTGACTGAGCTGCTTGCCGAGGTCACTTAACCTCTCCAGTCTTCATTTTCCTCTCTGTAAAATGGGCATTGTTTATTTAATTAATATTCACGAAACGGCACTTTCTAGGTGCCTGGGTACGTCAGTGAACGCAAGAGTTTTTAAAAATCGCGCCTTCTTGTTGGCGGAGATGGCAAACAAAATGAATACAACATGCCAAGCCCTCAGTAGAGAAATGCTAGAGAGTTAGTCTGGGTCTTCTGAGAGGCAGCCTCCAAGCCAGGGTTGAACATGTGAGGAGTTCTTAGAGGAAACGCCTGTGGTGAGGGAAAGTAGGGGGCTGCCGAGAAGGCATGGGCCATCGGACCACCAGGCAAGTCTGATCCTGAGTGACGAGAGGGACAAGACTGGGTGGAGCCATCCTGGGTTGGCCAGGCCATCAAGGAACCCTCAAGCCCCAGCTGGACACGAGGCGTCCCGGTCTCGAGGGTATAGTCAGTTGCTGGCTGGGGCCAGGCTTTGGAAGGTGTGGTCTCCACTCAGACTCAGCGATGGGTTTCAGGCCAGAGCAGCTGAGGCCCTTGGCCAACTGTGCTGCCTGGAGATGGTCTGTAGGGTGCATTCTTGTGTTACGTACAAGAAAGGAAAATTCTAAATTGGGGAGCGGGATAAGAAAGGTGATGTTGCTGGGATGTGCACAGATTACAGTTCTCTTTTTTTGCAAAAAAATTTTTAAACTTTACTTATTTATTTTGAGAGAGAATGCGCTAATGGGGGAGGGGCAGAGAGAGAGAGAGAGAGAGAGAGAGAGAGAAAGGGAGCGAAAGAGAATCCCAAGCAGACTCTGTGCTATCAGCCCAGAGCCCAATGTGGGGCTCAGTCTCACAAACTGTGAGATCTTCACCTGAGCCAGAACCAAAAGTCAGATACTCAGCTGACTGAGCTACCCAGGCGCCCCCAGACTTGAGTTTTTATAGGGTGGTCAGGATAGGCCTTGTCGAGAAGGTCACTTTTCAGCAAAGATTTGGAGGAGGTGAGGGAGAGAGTCATTCAGGTGTCATCGCCACCATCACGTTGAAATCGTCGTGGGGTTGGCCATGCGTGAGAAAGCCCTTTGTAAACGGTATAGACTCAGTTGACAGGGAACGAACAAACAAGGCCATTTGTCCTGGCATCTTGGACTGACATGTCCCCAAGAGAGGAGACGCTGGCCTCTCTCCCAGACCATGCTAGACTCCGCTGTTGGGGAGGAACAGCTGGGAGGACTACACTCCCGATGGGAAAGCAAGGTATTCTGTTTCCAGGACATGCCACACCCAGGGGTCCAGGACGCTCTGAAGGGCCAGAACAAATAGCCCCCAAGATCCCCAGAGGACAGAGTCTTATTTTCAGCCTAACAATGGGAAATAAAACAAACTCTTTTCTCAGACAACTAGATGGATATGTTATTATCCCTGACAAGTAGAGTGAATAATAGCTCCTGATAAGAGATCGTTTTTGTCTCTGTGGCATCCTGGCAGACGGAGTGTCATTAGTGAAGTCCAAGGGCAAGAAGCAAAGGGGGTCACCAACTGTCTATTCTGTACCGGGTACAATAATTTGATATTCGTAAGTCTCTGAGTCCTCAATCCCCCTTATAAAAAATAGGAAACTGAGGCCCACAGGAATCCACTGTTTGTACGTAGTAGAGTGGGGGTTCAAACTCTGCTTTCTGTGTTTCCAAAGGCCATACTCCTCATCTCACTGCTTTCCATAATGGCTCATCATATTTACCCATTTCCTAGTGTACCTCTCACCCGAGTTGTATTTCAGTTACTTGTCTGAGGACCTGACTCTGCACTCCCTCATCTCTGGCTATGCACTGCCTGCCCCTGGAGGGAACAGATGGATCATATCGGTCTCTGTTTGGCCCACAGCATGGACAAGGGGCCTCAATGTAGCAGGCTCTCAAGCTGGGTAATGGATGGCCCAGTCACGCTCAACCAGCTGTTTGTACCTTCCAAATGAGAGAAGGATGGCAATGGACCTTGGTATTCTTTGCAGCTAGAGTTCTTAAATAGGACTCTATATCAGAATTGCCCTGTAGGAAGTTGTCCAAACACAGATAGCCAGGTTCTGCATTGGAAATTCTGATTTGGTAGGTTTCAAGTGGGCCCAGGAATCTGCATTTTAATAAGCACCTTTACTCTATGAGGACGTGCAGGTAGGGTGGGCAGCCAGCACGTTGGGTTCATTTGGTGGCCTTTCCTAAGAGAAATGGTTCTTCTTCTCGTCCTCTGGAAAATGGGCCACGGAACAGATGGCTCTACTGGCCCTTGGAAAGCACCCAGGGGACCGGTCCCTAGCTCAAAGCAGAAGATCCAGATCAAAGATCTTGAGGGGCTCGTGCACTTCCTTTATGTGGTTCAGCTTCCTGGGCCTGTTCAGAAATGCCGCTGTTATCCCTCAGAGGAAGGTGGGCGAACTTGCCCGGAACTTGACCCTGTCCCAGAGATGTAGTGTGTGAGGGGACAGAAACTTCAGAGACATTTTCATCTCATCCCCCTCATTGGCGTGTGGACAACTAACTGGTGCCCGAGACTGGAAGTGATGGTTTGTGGTCACGTGACTAACAGCTCCCGAGCCAGCTGTGGAGCCCATGCGGTCTGGTTCCCAGGTGAGCCCTTGCTCCCTACTTCTCTTGAAGCCATAAAGGCATGCTGCCCTCATGCCCAGCGTCCAGCTGTCCCGCATGAACCAGCAGGCCTTCTAAGACATGCCAGGGCTCATGCTGGGCCTGACCAGTGGAGAACTCTGGGGGCTGACTCTCCCGTTTTCAAACCCAGACAGTTGCCGCAGGGGTAACGCCTCCTGGTACATATCACAGTTACATGCTAGTCCCACCTCCACTCTTTATACTACATACTTGCTCTCTTCCCTGCCCTCCCTCTTAACAGATTAAAATTCACCCTCAAGTTCACTGTTTTCAGAAGTCTGCTGGTATATGAGGTGATCTTAGAGGGCAGTGGCAGAGCGGTATTTTAATAACATGTATTGTTTGCTATAGGACAGGCGCTAAGCAGGCACTCTGATTGTATTAACTCATTAAATTCTCAATAGTACCTCAAGAGGTAGGTACTAGTATTGTAATGAGGAAACCAAGGCACTGTGAGGTTAAACCCTCCCCAGGGCCACAGAGCGGGTGTGCAGTGGCATTGGGTTTCCAGTCCAGACGCTCTGGGTCCAGAGACTGCATATTTATCTGCTATTCGATGCTTCAGTTTGATTTTTATTCCAAGATGTATTAGAAAACAAAACAATTTATTTCTAAAATTTTTGTAATGTTTGTTTATTTTTGAGAGAGAGAGACAGAGACAGAGCGTGAGTGGGGGTGGGGGTGGGGCAGAGAGAGAGGGAGACACAGAATCCGAAGAAGGCTCCAGGCTCTGAGCTGTCAGCACAGAGCCCCATGCGGGGCTGAAACCCATTAACCCTGAGATCATGACCTGAGCTGAGGTTGGACACTCAACCGACTAAGCCACCCAGGCACCCCGAAAATAAAAAATTTAAGTGCCAGTGGGGGGATATGGACTCCAACTCCTACCTGTTGTTGGTTCTTGGGTAAGTACAGGAGATTTTTGAAAAGAAGAGGAATTTGGGGCACCTGAGTGGCTCAGTCTGTTAAGCGCCTGACTGACTCTTGATTTCGGCTCAGGTCACGATCTCACGGTTCGTGAGTTCAAGCCTCGAGTCAGGCTCGTTCTGACAGGAGGGAGCCTGCTTGGGATGTTCTCTCTCTCTCTGCCCCTCCCCTGCTCTTGTAGAGGTTTTCTCTCAAAATTAATAAATAAACTCAAAAAAAAAAAAAAAAAAGAAAAAGAAGAGGAACTTCTTTTCAAAGTTCAAAACATTTTAGAAGCTGGTCTGGGATTTTCCAGATGAGGAAACTGAGGCCCTGAGAGCTAAAATCACCATCCCTGCCCCTCACCATGGGGTACTCTGAGTTAGTGGCAAGTTGGAGCTGGAATCCAGTTCCCCCAATGCCAATTCCATGCCCATTACTTTTCCCCTGAATGTTCATTTACGTGGACTTGATAGAAGTCAAGTTTTTCCTGATTTAAATCATTTAAACTTTACACACACAGTTTAAGTTTGGAACCTGGTATGCACCATGGTTTGTTTTCATGAGAAAATTTAAGCTTAATGCCCCAAAGCTATTTGGTTAATAACATAGTTCAGAATGTGATGGGGTTCCATTTAAACCACCATGACGAGTCTCAGTTCCCCCCAGTTGATTTCTAAAGCACTGTGATATGTGTTACCTTGAAGTGTTAGCAGACTTTTTTTTTCTCCTGTTCATCACTTCTCCCTTCTAAGGGTCCTTTCCCCAAGAGGTTGCTTCCATTTGCCTCTGCCCTCCCCTCCTTCTTCTGCTTGGGCCACTCAAACTCTGAAGCAAAGCCTGCTAGCCTGCCACTTATGACTCTCTTCCCTTTGTTGTGCCTCAGTTTCCTCATCTGTAAAATGCCGATTAGATTTTACTGTCACGAATAGCCTATTACTGACCCAATGGTGTTAGCACTGAAATACTGTTTATTCCCTTCGCCTCTCATTTTATTTCCTCTTCTCAGACTCGGCTGTCACAAGCGTGCTGTGCAATTTCCCATTCCTCAGGAAGTCTTCAAATAAAACTGATTTTTCAATGGGGGTGGGAGGAGCTGCACATTATTCTTTTTCAAAATAATGACAGGAGAAGAAAACGAACCAAAAAAGAAAAAAAAAAACAAAAAAAACACAACAACCCACCAAAACACAACAAAAACGGAAGCAGATCAAAACAGGAAAATCCACCCTTGCAGGAGGAGGTGGGGAGAAAGGTCAGCACCCACCGCATTCCGAGGACCCTTCAGCCCCCGGTTTTGGCGTTTTATATATTATTGGAGATTTTACAACAAATAAACGGGAGAAGAGAATCTGGACGGTGTTGACAAGTGGGGCTCTGGTGGGAAGTCACTCCTACCCAACAAAGGCTCTGTCTAAAAATACCCAGCCAGGACCTCGTTGTTTCCATAAACAGATGGACACCACGGGCCTGGTGGAGGGGCAGAGGCAGTGGGAGGAAATTGTATCTGACAATGATAACAATCTGGCATGGCCCAGAGCTTCACATCCTGGTCGCGTCCAGCCGGCTGTCCAGATCCCCTGCTTGTGCAAGTGAGGCGGCTGTAAATAGAATTCTCCTGGCTCCCAGCATGGCCGCCCCTTGTGGGGAAGGGAGAGAGGAGGGCAGAAAGCATATCTCCTGCCGCCCCCCTCCCCGCCCAGTGTCATCCACAAAGAGGAGGCCGATGAGGTGTGGAAGCCGCTGGTGGGAGATGAGACAGGCCCCCCCGGGGACTCCATGGCCACCCTCAGTCCTAGCTGTGGGCCCAAGCAGATCAGACGTGTTGTGTGCCTATGTGTGTGACTTTCAGAAAGTCTTATTTAACTTCTTTGGATCGAACCTTCCGGATCTGTCAAAAGGGAGGGACGTGATTCCAGAAGCGGTGTGTCCAGTTCTGAGAGATGCACTTTGAGAGGGATAATAACCAAGTGGTAGGGTCGGGTGGAGAGGAGACCAGAGATGTAACTGCTCTGTGGGGACCCATCAGGATCTAGGCTCTCATAGGGAAGAAGATGTGATTTACATAGCTCCAGAGGGCAGAAAGAGAATCTGATCTCTAATTACAGGAACTTGTTCTCCTCCTTCATGAAATTTGCCTTCAGGATGATTAAGGTGACATGAAGAAACTTAGCATGACTAGGAGAGAAAACCTATTGGTGAAGGTCATTGAATACTGGTTTTAGATACACGAGAAATGAACCACATGACTTGCAAAAGAGGTTATTTGGGTACAGATAAGATGATGAGCATAATGATTCACTGTTGGGGGTTCAAAGGTGTCAATTACCTCTTTCTGGGATCCCTTCAAGAAAAGAACAATAGAGACAGGGTAGTAGTTAAAGATATAGCTTTGAAGTAAAGCCTTCTTGGCCTGAACTCTGCCTCATTCATTCAGCAGCTGTGCCTCCCTCGGCAAGTTACCTAATCTCTCTGAGCCCTCATTTCTTGATTTAAAGTAGTATAATGAAAACTTCTATTTCCTAAAACTATTGTGAAGATTTAATAAGATAATACATATAAAGTTGCACTTTTTTTATTTAATTAAAGTTGTTTTGTTTTTAACGTTTATTTACTTTTGAGAGACAGAGCAAAGCAGAGCATGAGCAGGGGAGGGCAAAGAGAGCGAGGGAGACACAGAATCCGAAGCAGGCACCAGGCTCTGAGCTGCCGGCACAGAGCCCGATGTGGGGCTTGAACCCATGAATAAGGTTGTGCTTTTTAATCCCTCTTTGCCCCTCTTAGATAATCTACTCTTCTCCCACACTATTTTCTGCCCCACAGGCTAAGCACCAGATCAGTGAGTTCTCATGTCCTCTGGGTTCCTGTGAGCCTGGCTAATGAGGAGGCCAACAGAAGAGCGGAAGGTGAGAAGATGGTGAGCTGGGTATTTATTCCTACAACTTTGTCTCCGAAGGGCTGCCAGGGGTCAACTCTCTCCCTCCAGTGAAGGTCACGACTCCTGACAAATGGTCCTCTCCACATGTTTTCCCTGGGGCTTGATAACGGCTAATTTGCAGACCGTCAGCTCCAAGGATAAAATGGTTCTCCAGTGTTACTTGTCATTTCCTTACCCTCTGCCCACATCTTTGTTAAACAGTCTTTTTATTAAACCCTCCGCAAATAATCCCAGTTTGGTTGTGCCTTTTGTGTCCCATTGGGACCTGGTCCTGGTCTGAGGCACTGTGACTGCCACAAAATTAACATTCAGTTTATTTATGCAACAAACGATAATCAAGTACCCACTGTGTTCAAGGTCTGCTCTCCGTACTCGAGGTTTTATGGGGACACCACAAAGATTCCTGTTCTACGTTCTGCTGGTCAGTACGGCGCAAAGAAGACGGTGGGTGTCAGAAAGGTGAACTTCCGCCTCGATAATAAAGACCTTTGTTTCTGCGTCCTGAGAATGAGGGGCAGTGGTGACCAGTTTTCCTAGGGGCTTGTCCTCAGGAGTTGTCTCTGCGTTGGAAGCCCATTTCTATGGACGACTCATACGACCAAAGAACTTTAATTCAATCTAATTAAAATCATTACTTGTTGCACATTTATTATGCATCAGGTTGTATGGGAGCACAAGGTGCTCAGTGGAAGGTTCTTGGCCACTAAATGGTCACCAGCGAAATTGGAAATCAGAGAAACACCTAAGAAAGGCCCAGGGGAGAGTACAATTGCTAGGACTTGGTGAGAAGGGAGCTGGAGGGAAGGCTTCCAAAGGGCAACTGTGTCCTCAGGTAGAGATATTCAGCCACTGCCAGGCCTTGGACAGGAAGAGAGGAATTGGGGACTAGACATCTAGACCTCTCGTTCTTCCTGCCTTTCAATCTCCCCCACTCTCAGCTGCCAGCAGTGGAAACCAAGGAAGCCAGAGGGAACGGAGGGTTGGTGCGTGCATTCCTAAGACATTATCGTCTAGGGCCCCAGAGCGTGGTGTGCGTGGAGAGTGGATGTGAGGGAGCAAGAAGGGAAGATCCCCTTCCTCTCTGACCTGGTCTCACTAATCGTGTCCTCATTCTCATCTCCACAAAGATAATGTACTTCTCAGGAGGCCACCACTGTGTCTCCTTCTGTGATCTTCCCGTTTCTGGTTCAGTGTCTTACACATATTGGAGACCTAAGTCTTGGTTAAGTGAATGAGAGTAATGGACTTGACTGTTGGAGGGGTTGGGTGACGTCTGGGGTGGGGTGGCAGTCTTGGACGCCTGAGTGAAGAAGTTTGGTTTCAAGTGGTCCCCAGGAGCCCCAGCCCTGTCTGGGCTCAGGGAGGTTCCCCTGAGGAGTCACGCATATCATGTGGGGATGGTTCTATATGAGGATTCTTGTGTCTGCATCAGCATCAGGACTGTTGGCTTTGCCCTGCGGTCGGGGAGGTGATGGGGCCTCTGTGGGGGGTCTCCTCGGTCAGAGCCAGGACCTCCGTCCCTCACGTCATTAAACCACTGCAAATTCCAGCTGTGGTTCCACTTTTCTGATGTTTAATTTCAGTTCACTTAGTCCAGCTTTTCTTGTCATGGTGATTATTATTTACGGAGGGCTGACACAGGGCGACAAGGGAGATAAAGAGATGCTGTGATACGTGCCTCCCTGCTGTTGCCACCACCACCGCTTCCTCCTTTTGTTCTGGAGGGTTCTGAAAGACATTTCAGCCCCTGTTAAGTCTTGGATGGGACGTCATAAGGCGGTGTTTTCCAAATGCAAGGGCACGTTCCACTTGTAACAGAATCAGTTTGGGTGCAGAATGCAGATTCTGGGGTGCCACTCCACATCTGAGTCAGAATCTCGGTGTGCCCTGGGGCCCTGTACTTGAGCATGTTCCCCAGGGAATTCTTAGATTCCCAGGAGAAATCCTTGTGGGAAACCCACTGAATAGAAAGCAAAACTGAGGAAAGAGGCAGGGTAGAAACATGGTACCTGCTCCCTTTGCCAGGTAAGTCACAGAGAGAAGCTAGCAAGAAAGGTGTCACAAAGAATACTGCCTATCTTTGTTTGAAAGCGTTGATTAATGGAATATAATAGGAGTCAGAAAGCTGTGGTTGGTATTGCTTGGTTTTAAACTCCAAACCATGTAAAAGGAAGGGGTGTATATGAGACAGGTCTTAGTAATAAAGTCCCCTAAGCGATCTTTATAAAGCCAATAACAGGAACCATTACTTACTGGGTGTGTAATAATTGGTACACATTCTTCTCAATGCCTTCTACGTGTGAAACTCATTTCATGCTCACTATACCCCGTGGAGGTCTGGGCTAATAGTATCCCATTTTGAAGATGAGGAAACTGAGGCATAGAGAGGTGAAGTACATTGCTCAAGATAAGACAACTGGCAGGTGAAAGCAGGATTCAACATCAGGAATTCTGCCCTCCTCAACATAGTCTATGTTGACTCCCAGTGTGGAAAAATGAGGTTAGATGAAATGTTGAATGCACTATGCATTGAAGAAATTCTGAGTTGCCTCCTGAGGGCTAGGTGCTCTTATTTATATCAGGAATACACAGAAACTCAGAGCCTGGAATCAGAAGACATCCAACGCCATTGCATTTGTTTCTTTAAGTTTCTTTTTTTTTTTTAAATGTAAATGTTTTATTTATTTTTGAGAGAGAGAGAAAGAGAGAGAGAGAGAGAATCAGCAGGGGAAGAGCATAGAGAGAGGGAGACACAGAATCCGAAGCAGGCTCTAGGCTCTGAACTGTCAGCAAAGAGCCCTGTATGGGGCTCAAACTCGTGAACCTCAAGATCCCGACCTGAGCCAAAGTCTGCCACTTAACCGACTGAGCCACCCAGGTGCCCTTCTTTATGTTTCAGTGCAGCATTTTGGGCTTCTTCACAAGATGCTAAACTTGCTTAGGTGAGCGGGGAACATGTCACTGGGGAGGTGGCATTGCAGCTGATTTTTAAAAAATGTTCATTTACTTATTTTAAGAGAGAGCAAGAGTGTGAGCAGGGGAGGGGCAGAGAGAGTGGGAGGGAAAGAGAATCCCAAGCAGGCTCCACGCTGCCAGTGCAGAGCCTGACCCGGGGCTCGAACTCATGAAATGTGAGATCGTGACCTGAGCCAAAACTGAGAGTCAGATGCTTAACCGACTGAGCCACCCAGGCACCCCGCAGCTGATTCTTTAAAGATGTGTAGGAGTGCTTTGGGCAAAGAAAAGGGAGAAGTGAATACCAGGGAGAGGAAAATTCATGTGCAAAAACATGGAACAGAGAAAGGGATAGGGTATTTTACATGAACTGTGGCTGTCCTGTGGGTGGTAACACGGGGACTGTGGTGTTCAGGGGACTGGAAGTGAAAGTGGGAGGGTGGGCCGGGGCCCACGTTGTGCCAACCTTGAGAGCCAACTACAGCACTGGAACTTTCTCTGTCCATTGATCCCGATGTTATTAGCATGATGACTATGATTTATGGTATTAATAGTATTGGGGGTCACCGGGAGGGATGCCACAGTCATAAGGTGACTGGTAACAGTGGGAAAGAGTGGAGATTTGACAAAGAGGAGGAAGGAATCCAGAAGACCAGCTTTAGGCTGTGAGAAAAAGCCTAGGCAGACTATTGAGGACCTGAACTCAGCACACTGGAGCTGAGGATGGAGAAGTTAGGAAGTGAAGGATATTTACAAAGAAGGGTGAAAAGTTCTTGGAGACCAATTTGGTATCAGGGGCTGATAGAGAAAGAGACAGGCTGACTTTTGGATTTCAGGCTTGAGAGACCGAAAGGAAACTGACATGCAGCTAAAGAATACAGGAGTGGGGGTAGTTTTAGGGGAAGAGGAAAGGATTTGGATTGTGCCATGTTGCCTTCCAAGGGCCAAGAAATTTGATATCAGAACAAGGGCGAGAGATCAGGGATGGCGATAAAGAAACAAGATTTACTTTTAATTACTGAAACTATGTAGCTATCTGATGGTTCTACTTGAAATTTTTGTGGACCCTTACTCCCAGAGGGAAAAGTAGTTAAAAAAAAAAAATTAAGGACACGTTTGTACTTTACTAGTTGATAGAGAACATATGTGCCAGGTAAAACCATCACTCAACTCAGATTTTAGAAATGCAGCTTAATTTTTTTTTTTTCAAAATTGGACTCAACTGCCATTTTTCCTGATGGTTTAACCCACCCCCTCTCTATCTATTTCACTCATGCTCAGACCCACCTCTACTCTGGCAGCCACCTGTTTATTCTCTGTATTTTAAGACTGTTTTTGATGGTTTAAACTTTTAACCCTGCTCCTCAAAGTAAATTAGTTACTTGCAGTTTGAAATCTGGTCTATTTCAGGTTAATTTTTTGGAAGCAGAACTTGATTTTCCTTTTTTTTTTTTTTTTGTTTTTGTTTTTGTTTTTTGGTCTTTTGTCTTTTCTTTGCTGTGGTATTTGAGCAGCAGTAAGTTTCTAAGGTATGGTGGTGGTCCTGGGAGAGGAGCTAGTAATGCCTAGGAAACTTACTTACTTATCATCTTGTGTGGGAAAACAAAGTTTGAAATGTCTGTTTGTGTGTGTTTTAATCTGTTTTTCCCTCCTCTAGTTTCAAGGAGGTAAATTTGTGAGAAGCAGGGTTTATATCATGGATCACAGACTCTAGAGACAGATGGCCTGGGTTCAAATCTCAGTTCTGCCCCTGCCTGGCTGTGTGACCTCAGGTACGTTACTCCGTCTCTTTGTGCCTCACTGTCCTTTTCTGTAAAATGGGATAACAATAGGACCTACCCCATAACATTTTTTTTTGTAAGAATTAAGTGAACTAGCATATACAGAGTGCGTGGAACTTTATGTTTCATCGCTTATGCACTTAACACATAAAAAGGCTGTATATGTTTTATACTTTATTAATTCCTTTTCTTGCAGGATGGAATGTAGAAGCTACATTGAAGTAAAATTCTGTCTTTTGTGAATGTCTAAAGCTACCGGGAAGTTTTCTTGGTATCCTAGAGTGGGAGGGAAAAAGGACAGAGGCAAATATCTTGGACGTGGAAAAGCAGAGAGTAGATAGCCCCATGGTAGGTTGGTGGTGGTTGGGGGGGGGCGGTCCTGGTGGTGCCCTGGAGGGGAGGCTTGTCTTGGAGGGTATGGCAGTGTAGAGGTTCTAGGGGGGGCTAGACTTGAGGAGCAGTGGCACTGGACCTGAAGGGACTGGACCATTCAGGCCGGCATGAGGACATCCTAGCAGGTACCGGGTAGACCCATTACCTATGGATGGCCCTCTCCAATGTTGGACCCATTCTGGGGCGACGTCTTTCAGGAGAATGGAAGCTGGTTTGTTTTGTTTTCCCCCTCCTGGTAGGTCAGAGATCTGGAATGAGGTCCAAATGGATTTAAAGAAAACGGAAACGAAGGCCAGTTGCACTTGTGAGTTAGTAGGCTGTTTGAACGGCATGGCTAGCATCAGGGAGAGGCATGGAATGGCCGAGCGAGCACATGTTGCCTGTGTGGCTCCTTATGTTTTTAATGAAAACAGTAAAAAAGCTCTTTCCTCTTCCTTCTTTCACCTCCCCTCGGAGAACTAGAAGCGGAGTCCTTGGTCTCTGAGCTTAAGCAGGCCCTCCCCAGAGTGGCGTCAGGCAGGAGGATTCAGCCCCATTCCCCTCCACTTCCCCCAGACGCTCCCGGAGACTGACTGCCCTTCTGTGTTTCACTTCCTGTCCTAGTCTTAAATGCTCCCCTGTGCAGCTGTTACAGAGCTGCTGGCCCTCCGGTCACCTCCCGCCCCCCGCCCCCCATCACTTCCCTGTTGAAGGGGGCTTGGGGAGAGTCAGAAGGTGCTACATCAATGTACGACATTTCCTCCCCTGTCCCCTCAGCTGCGGGGCTCAGCTGTGTGTCCTCTGGCACCTACAAAATCAAGCACCTGCCATCCAGATGTTTGCGCCTCCAGGCCGGCGAAGCAAGTCCTTTAGAACGGAGACAGGTATTTAGCTGAGGGCAAGATTTAATGGAATTCTTGGCCTGAAAAGCCTTGGGGGTGTGTGGGGGGGTCATCTTTTCTATTTCTCTGCCTTCAGGAAGGATGAAGTGAAATAATCAAGTTCTTTATGCTTTAAAGACATTTAGTGGAAGAGTCTACAACTTCCCCTGGGCTCATTGTCAGGGGTTTTCCTTTATGATCAGCCATATTTCTTTCTAATTTTAAGGGGGGTAGGCTAATACCATCCACGCAGAGCTGAAACATAATAATCATTCTTCCTTTCCCCCAAGGTAATTACTAGGAAAGGTGGGGGGGAGATTGTGGTGGTGTAGAATGAGCATTGTCTTTGGGGTCCCACAAACTCATTGTCCAAATCCGAGCTTAGCCATGCCTTTACCCCCAATTTCCATTCTGTCCTTTGTAACATTTGGATAGTAGCACTTGTCCAGTTGAGTTTTGAGGATTAAATGGATAATGTAGTGTTGTTGCTGGCTCAGAATAAGCCCCCAGCAAGCTACAGCTATAGGTGTTGTTATTGTTATGGATAGTCTGTTTGTTCATTTAGGCTACACACACACACACACACACACACACGTGAATTACCAGTATGAATTATCATCCATCCATTTATGCCAAGGGCTTGCTAGTCTAAGTGTTGTGTAAAACAAGGTAACCAACTAATACCTTTTCTTTAGTGCAAAATTTCTTAAGGTATGCTGTGGTCCACATGCATCAGAGCTGTTAAAGCTGCAGAATCAATGCCCTAGCATACTTAGTGATTCAGAATCTGTTAGTCAGGCCAGGGAACCAGCATTTTGTTAAGCACCCCAAATAATTCTTATCATCTTAAGATCTGAGAGCTGATTCTTAGGGTACGTTACTAAGGCCAGATATCTCATAGGTCAAAGAAGGAAGGCATATCTCTTGGTGTTTCCTGGTGCACAGACCAGGAGCTTTGCCACACGTCCCTTTGTACTTCCCGAGAGCCAGGAGTCGGCAGGTGCTACCTTCCGGTAATCACAGGGGCACATGATGTTAACATTGACCTCAGGGGTCAGGTCATCCAATCTCTGGCCAGATGTAAGAATCCATTTTATAGAAGCCTAGAGAGTGGACTGCGGGTTCTCCAGGGCAGGTAGGGAAAGTGGGACCAAAAAGCAGGCACCCAGGAACAGAGAAACACTAAGAAAAATTTGGTCAAGGACTAGAACAGCTGGCAGTATTTATGGGATACTGGTTGTATGCAGAGCCCAGCCCTGGCTGTGGCGGGAAGACACAGAGGAAGGAATAGATTGGGCTTGTGATGTCTCCACCACGCTCCACATCCGGACAGGAACTGAGAAATCTAGTCAATCATTCCAGTGTTTTTAAGTGACCAGATGTTGCATGCCAGATTGTTGAGGAGTTCAGGGTCCCTTTGGAGGACAGAGTAAGGAGCAAGGAAAATAAATGGAAATAGACGGGAAAGAAAGGAAAAAACTCCAACAAGATATAGGCTAATGTTAGTTATTAAATTAATGAATTCATTTATGAGGTCCTGCTGAGCGAAAAGCCTTGGATTTCTCTTACAGAGAGTAAGCAAACATAAATACTCCCCTCAAGGGGTGCATAACGTGTGGGAAGAATAAAGACGCTCAAACAAGACCCAGATTGGGTGTCACCACTCAGCTCTGGGGACGCGGAAAGTGCCTTCATCTGACCGAGCCTTGGGTTTTCTCAACTAGAGATGATGCTAATAATACCTACCTTTCTGGTTGTGGTGAGGACTAAAGTCAATAATGGGTGAGAAGTATCTGTTACAGTCTCTGCACATAGAAGTACTCGGTAATTGTTACGGTTCCCTTCTGGAAGAGGAAACATTACTGCTACCTAATCACTCAGATGCAGTGGCATCACTAGTATCCAGTTAAGGCTGGTTTTGGTGTTGCAAGGGCAGGGTGGCCTTGACTCTTGGAGACTGGAGCCCAGATGCATGATCATCATGCTTTATTTAACTGCTAAAAACTCACAGAGCCCAGAAGTGACTACATGGTTTATTAGAGCCTTGATGTTCCCCTTAGAGCTTATCTAGAGTCCTTATCAAATAATCTCGAGTCCAGCTATATGGAGTCAGAGACGGCAAAACTACCCATTCCTCTGAAGGACAAATCCAGGTCAGGCAGCTGTTTTGGCTATATTGTTGTCTTCTTCTTTTTTAAAATTTTTAGTTAGAAACATGTGAGAAAAAAAATAGAACTCACATGTTATCTCTTCTACTTGAAAGCATTACAGAGGAAGATTCTGGTTTGGGGTAAGGTGAACTAAGCACACTCTAGCCTATCTCTCCTGTTGAATCCAAAGCCTAGACAATGCATGGGGCAGCTAGTTGAGGACTCGGAGAAGTCAACGATATTGTGTGGAGTGGGGGAAAAGGTTAGAATTTGTATTACTACTGAACTGAGGGGGGGTGTTATTATTTCCCCCCACTCTGATATTTCCCTGACTTCAATCAGCCCCAAATCTGAAAGCGGGTAGTAGGATGCAGACAGAAATGTCTAGAAGTCCTTTAGTTCTGGGTTAGGTGGGAAAGAAAACTCCTAATAATCAGAAAGAGTGCAGAAATGCCTCATTTTTCTTTTCCTTTAGTCCTTTCTTCATTTTCTTATGTCCCAGCCCAAGCAATCCCACGGCAGCAGCAGCAGTAGCAGGAGCAGAAATGGAATCCCCAGGAACCTGAAATTCTAGAGAAACCCCTTAACAAGGTTTATGGACTCCTGGGCTAACTCCCTGGGCTGCTCATGTTGTAGGCTTTACCCTAAAGAGCATATATAGATTTTGAGAATTGAACTATGGGATATACCACTACCCAAATCCCAGACTGGCCACTGTGGCACAGATCCAAATAGTACTACAAAGGCTTTGAAAACTGAACTGATTTTGGAACCACAGCCTTTATGAGGCTAATTCGAATTTGTGGCCTAAGCGCATTCTTTGTAGGATTTAAAAACAACCCAGGATCTCTGGAAAAATGATACTCACTATGTCTAGAATACAATCCAAAATTACTTGGCACATAAAGAACCAGAAATACCTAAACCCATACAGAGAAAGAAAATCCACAGAATCAGTGTCTAACTCTGACAAAAACTTTCAAGTAGTTACTATAAAAATGCTGTAACAAGTAAGGGAGTGCGTTCTCTAAATGAACAAGAGATAGAAATTCTCAGCAAAGAGATAGAAGATGTAAAATAAATCCTGGAATTTGAGGAAAAGAAATAAAATTTGTGAACCCAGAAATAAAAACAAAACCTCACTGGATGGGTTTAATAGCAGAATGGAGATGGCCAAGGCAAGTCAGAACAGGAAGACAGGTCAACAGAAATGATCTAATGAGGACACAGAGAGAAAAAATTAAAAAGAAGAAAAACAACAGACTTCAAGGACCCGTGGGACAATAACAAAAGGTATTCACATAGTCACGGCACCAGAAGGAAAGGAAAAAAAAAAGTATAAGGCTAAGAAAAAGTTGGCTTAAAACTTTTCAAATTTGATGCAAGTCATAAACCTACAGGTTCAACAAACTCAGTGAACCTCAAACCTCACATAAACCCAAAGCAATCCACCCGGATACATCATAATTAAACTGCTGAAAACAAAAGATGGAGAAATCTTGAAAGCAGTCAGCAAGAAATGATACATTCCTTGTAGGAAAACCTGATTCTAGTAACAGTGGATTTCTCTGGTTTCTCGTCAGAAACCAGGGAGCCAGAAGAAATTGGAAAAACATGTTTCAAGTGTGGGAAGGGAAGGGAAGTCTTCCTCTAGAATTCTATATCCGTGAAAACATTTTCAGGGATGAGGGCAAAATAAAAAATTCTCCAATGAAGGAAATGGAAGAGTCTGTTAGCAGCAGACTTGCTCGAAGAGAATTTCTAGAAGAAGTCTGCAGAAAGGAAGTTCTACCAGGAGGAAACTGAGAATATCCAGAGTCAAAGGAAGGGTAACAGAGATAATAAATGTCTCAGTAAATTTAACAGACTACTCATATCCCATCGAGTTGTTTAAAGTCTGTTTAATAGTTAAAAATAACAACAACAAAAATACAATGTTGTCCGACAGAATTTTCAGTGTATGTAGATCGAACCTATGACAGTTATGACAGAAAGGGGGCAGAAAAGGGCCAACTGGTAGTTTCCACATTCCACCTGGAGTGTAAAATATTGAATCAAACTAGATTGGGAAAGTTAATTTTGTATATTGTAATTTCAAGGGCAACCACTACAAAACCTGTATACAAGAGAGATAGGAAAAAGATGCAGTAGATATACTAAAAAACGTTCCAATAAACCCACAAAAAGCAGAAAAAGAGAAATAGAGAAACGAAACCCAGAGCATACAAATAGAACAAAGAACAAAACGGTAAATCTAAATCCAAGCGTATCAATAATTATGTTATAAAAAACTCTCGTCAAATGACAGGTATAGGCTAAAGTAAAAGGATGGACAATGATCTGTCAGGCAGACACTACCCAAAGGAGAGCTGGAATCATCTCAAAAGGAAGACCTACCAATTCTAAATGTTTTTTCTCTAGCAACAGAACACTAAAATGCATAAAGGAAAAAAAAAGGCAGCTAGAACAGAAAAGAGAAATAGAAAATTTTGCAATTATAGTTGGAGATGTTAGAAGTCCTCTCTCAGCAATTGTTAGAATGAATAGAAAAAATTGGCAAACATGTGCTAGAAGAACTGACATGAAAACTATGTCCACGCAAAACCTTGCACATGGATCTTATAGGTGCTTTATCCATAATTGTATTTTGTATTTAAGAATTAAAACTTTCATGAAACATTTTTTTTTCTAATTTGCTTCTGGAGAGTAAAATAAAAAACCATAGGTGATAAACATAAAAACAAAAACAAAACAAACAAACAAAACAAAATAAAACAAGAACACATGGAACATTCATCAAGGGAAGCTATAGCCTGGGTTATAAAACAAACCTTAACAGATTTAGAAGAATTGAAATCATACAAAGCATGTTCTCTGATTCTGATGGAGTTACCTAGATAACAGAAAAAAAACTTCAGAACATAGGAGGAAAAGGAAAACATTTGTGACTTTGGGTTAAGTGAGGATTTCTTAGCTATGATACCAAAGCGTGGCCCACAAAAGAGGAAACTGGTTAGAATTCGAACTGAGGCTACAGTGAGGTAACTCTTGTCTCCTGTGAGCGAGGCTAGAATTAGCAAAGGCCACGAATAATCGGGTCCAGCACGGCTCCGGGTAGGGAGCGGTGAGGAGTGTACAAGGGGACCTCGTGTGGGTGTGATCAGAACACGTGGGCCCGAGTCTACGTCTCATGGCCTCTGAGTTCTTCCGTGGTGTTTGCCAGAGTTGGGCCAGCTTCTGATCCACGAAATCTTACATTTCTCTCGGGCCAGCAGAGCTCCATTTTGAGATGCCCACTTTTTCCCCTTAGATGTGCCTTAGACCCTTGAGAAGGAGAGGATGCAAGGCTCCATCAGAAGATAAAGGGCTTTTGGGGTGTTGGCCAGATAACATAAGGGAAGTTGGATGTTTTCGTAAAGAGGAAGCCCAGCACGAAAAGTTACGGGGCTTTGCATTTTCTTCTTTCTTCTACAAAGACAAAACCTTTGGCCAACCCACGTGGCCCCTGTGCCTAAGCGCTTACTCCTTCCTTCTCCTTTCTTTTCCCTTTCAGCCCAGTCCCACCCAACCCTGATCCGCCTCTTAAAGCTATCCATTCTGAGTTTGGCTCAGGTACCGGTATAGGAGTGGACCTTACTCTTGGTCCTGGAGGCTTGTGTCTAGATCCCAGATCCTGGGGGTAGTTGGAATTTGGGGGTTGTTTGCCTTTTCTGCCTTGATTTCTCTTCATGCCACAGCCAGTATCACTGAACACAATTGTAAGCACCTTTGACTCTTGAACAATTATTCCCTGAGCTGGCGTATAGGGCTTCATGGGGAAAAGCTGCGTGCAGAGTTCACAGCCTGAAGTTATGAAGGAAAGTCAGGGCAGTGTGCACACAATGCATTTATTCATTCAGAGAAATGTTTATGTAATACCTACCGTATCCCTGGCACTGTTTAAGGTTACCAGTGAACTCTAAATGAGCTTCTGTTCCAGTCGGGGAAGAGAGGAAAAACGAAAGAAGACAAATCGATCACTATACGGTATGTCAAGTGGCAAAAAACATTATGAAGAAAACCAGAAGACGATAAGGGAGACGGAGAGTGACGGGTGCAAGGGGATGAGGGGAGGTGGCCATTTTACCCAGGGTGGTCAGGAAGTGTATCCCTGATTAGGTGACATCTGAGCAGAGACCTGGAGGTGAGGAAGTGGGCAAAACAGAAATCTGGGAATCGAGTGTTACGGGGAAATGGAAAAGTAGGTGGAGAGACCCCGAGGCAGGGTTCTGCCTGGAGTATTTGTGTCACAGCAAGGAACTGAGTGTGACCTGAGCAGGTGGGATCTAGGCGGGAAACAGAACTCACCTTAGCTGGCTCCGTTGGAGACTCTAATGAAGGTGCTGCTTCAGAAAGCGAGGACCCAGTGTTAAAGGATCTAATGGGAATGCTGAGGTCCCCAGAGAGAACTGTTATCGGGAAGCTGCTACTATCTGTGGGGTTGAGGGGACAAGGTGTGGGATGTGATGTCACTGGAGTCCTGTGAGAGATGGCTCAGGAATGAGGGCTCCTTGGTGGGAACTGTGGAAGGGGAGGGGTATAGTCAGAACCCCAGAACCAGGCTGAGGCAGGGAGGTAGTGGGGAAGAATGTCCCAGATGTTCCTTCCTCCCGCCCTCTGATCTCCTACCAGCGCCTTCCACTGGCTGAATCCAAACACAAGCCAGCTGGAAATGGCATCTTCAAGGTCCACCATCCTAGGGGATAGTGCGGGGCAGGAGGACAGATGGGTCTGGGGGTGGAACAGAGACTATCTAGCACTGAGAACAAGAGGGAGAATGGCCATTTGGTATTAAGAAAAGGGGCAAGTCAGTGTTAGCTCAGAGGCATTGAGGTAAAGTGACAATCCAGATCATGCAGCTGAAAGCAAATGTCTTTGGTGTTTTGGTGAACAATCTGGGCAGGCAGGCTCTGCAGGGGAGGCTGAGTTTCCTGTCCCCACCGGTCATGTGCACCGGGTTGTAGCATTAAGTTTAATTACACCATTTTCAATCTTCCCTCTTATTTTCCCACCAAAAAATTGAACATAGTTCTCCTTCTGTCTTGTTTGCTTTCAAAAGTCTTTGAGAGGAATATCATCCCATTCAGTTCAAGAGCTAGCATGGGATTTGCTCTCAAATTTAGGGTAAGTTTGATCATGAGGACAGGAGCTTTTAAAAAGAGTGAGATTTTAGAATAAACAGGCAGTTCTCCAAGCCAGAAGCGTGGCAGGGATGCCATGCAGACGTCCCCATCCACCCAACGAGCTAGTAGCTCTGATTCCCAACCACGATCTCGCCTGACACTGTCCCCAGATACAGCGTCTCCTCAAAAGGGGGTGTTACAGATTAAGAAGAGACTTCTTGGAAGCTGGCTCTCAGGCTGTCTGGGGAGTCACTCTGGCAGGTCTTCAGGGATCCTCTGCCTCCAGGGCTCACCCTGGGAGTGCCAGCATGCCCTGCAGATCTCACGCAGCACCTCTTCCCTCCTGGCCCGTTGCCCAGTGGGCTGGAGTGGTCTTAGAGGGAAGGGAATCCTGGTGGCCCATCAGGTTGTGCTGTTTGGTTGTAGCGTAAGGACTGAGGTGACATCAGGAACGCAGGAAGGGCAGGAAAGGCAAAGGTGGAATGAAACACTCTCCAAGACGTTCCTTCCCTCAAAGAAAGCAAATGGATAGCCTTTGGATAAGGGAAAGTGGGTCATGGAATCATGGGTAACAACTACTTGAGCATTGGTGGGTTATGTGTAGGAAGGTTGGGGCTTAATGCAATAATACTCATGGAGACAACCATCCCTCTCTTACCCACTGAACACTTAGAAAAATGAAAAAGAATTCACTTAACCCTTTCAGTGTTAGTTCCATTTGGAACGGTTAGTTCTGTTTCTTCGTAATAGTCCTATGGGAGTGGTTTGGGATATTCCAGAATGGATTTTCTGCTGGGGTTTGGTAGGTTGGACTAGTGTGTGTTAAGAGTGATTTATTCTGGTAATTTCCTACAAGAGAGAATGGATATTCATGGAGGCAACTTGCCAAAGGATTTTTCCAGAAGAAATCCCGTATTCAGCCACGGGTTTCTTAAGTGATTTAGGCGTAAAGGGTTGAAGGCTCTCAAAATGAATTTTACAGTCATCAAATGAAGAAATGGGTTCTGAATCCGTTTCTTCAACAAGAAATTTCTCTTCCGCTTTATCCAGCATAAGCTTTGCAGTCTTCAGTGGAAATCTCTATAAAGTTCAGATTGCTCATCTGTAAAGTAGGGCCAATATTATTACCACAGTGGGTGGTTGTTAGGAATAAATGAGAAAATGGCAACAGAGGGTCCTTAATTAATGCTTATAAAATAAGGATATGCGGTAATCAGGTCCTGTGTCAGGATCTCTCCAAGGAGGACATGGGAAAATATAAGGAAGGAAAGAAGAAAGCTTCTTGGAACAAACATGCACTCAATTCTAGTATTTTTTTAAGTTTATTTTTATTGTGGGAAGAGATACATATCATGAAATTTACCATTTTAACTATTTTTCAGTGTACATGTTTGCGCATTAAGTACATTCTCAGTGTGCAGTCATCACCACCGTCCATCTCCGGAGCTTTTTATATGATCGCAAACTGAAACTTCGAACCCATCAAACATAACTCGCCATCTCTCCCTTTCCCCGGTCCCTGGCCCCCATTGCCCGACCTTGTCTATGTAAGGTGCCTTCTAGAAGAGGAATCATACAGCATTCGTCCTTTTGTGTCTGGCTGACTTCTGTTAGCATAATGTCAAAATAGCGACTTAGAGGTCAAGGCTAAAGTGAAAGAAAATAAAAATGACCAGAAAGACTGATGCAAGACTGAAGATCTATTGGAGAAGATGAGGCACTAAATTCATTGACGCTAGGGAGGGAGAGGGACAAACAAATTAGCTGAGGCTTTTATAGCTGCAAAACCACTCTGGCCAGGAAAGAAAATCTTTATTACAGATCTTTATTTGCTTTGTACATTCGTCTTAAGGACTATTTCTTTCATGATCAGCTGTGGAGACATTGCTGGGATTTGCCCAAATGTGACCTGGTAACAAGGGATGTGTACCAATATGTGGACAAAATTCCACAAGAAAGGTGCCACTCTGAAACTTCCACCTACTTTTCCGTGGAATAAGGAAACTGCTGCCTAGAACACTCCAGAAATCTCTACAATTTCTCTTCTGGCTTTGGTACTCCGGGCTGCTGTGACCTAAACGTAACTTCCTAAATATATCTAGACCCCTCTGCTATGATGTTAGGCCAGTCCTCTGTTATTTTTTCCCGAGATCGTATGTTCTCCGCACTTCAGGCCGAATTGTTAAAACACAAATCTGGACATGTCAGAACATTTCAGTGCCCAAACCCCTCCCTCGCCTTCACCCCTGCTGCTGATGTCAGGGTTAGACCTTAATACTGACATGGTCTTCCCTGCTCTGCATGATCTGGGCCCTGCTTCTCCCTTCACTTTGTCCTAGGCCACTCCACCCTCTGCACTTCAGCCACTCTGGGGGGCTTTTAGTTACTGATAAGGGCCTGCTGGCCCATTGTAATTCATCATTTAAATGCCCGTCTTCCCTCCCCATGGGGACAGGGTGTCTGGTGTCCAGTGCTATAGCTTACATGGCACAACTTCTATTTATTTAATGAATGGATGAGTTGTATTAATCAGGACCCTTCATTCATTTATTTTTTATTAAATCATCCATACCCCTCCCCCATGAATGGTGTTTTTTTTCTTAAAGGTTTTTTTTTTAAGTTTATTTATTCATTTATTTTCGAGAGAGAGAGAGAGAGAGAGAGAGAGAGAGTAGGGGAAGGACAGAGAGAGAGAAAGAGAGACAGAGAGTGTGAGAGAGAGAGAATCCCAAGCAGGCTCTATACCAATAGTGCTGAGCCCGATGCAGGGCTCGAACTCCCAATGAGATCATGACCTGAGCTGAAACCAAGAGTCAGACGGCTCAACTGACTGAGCCACCCAGGCAGCCCATGAATGGTGGTTTTATTTGAAAGTAACATAAACCCAACTCTACTACCTTAAGTTTTTAAAAAGTAGGGAGCGTACGGGGCAGTGTAACAGAAAGCCCATTGGTGGGAGGAATTTCAGTCCCATCTAGATGCAGGGATTCAAGTAAGGTGTCATCTCCCCGACTTCATTTCTGCTCGCACCTCCACATCACCTCTTTTCTAGAATCAGCCTGTATCCTATCCTCTACGAGATAGGTTTCTCTTCCTTCAGTTCTTCCAGAATTCACACCTCTCTTGTTCCATTTCTCCAGAGGTAAATCCCTTCTCCTCTAGCTTCAAATGACAGAACCCTGGGTGGTGAGGTGGTCGGAGGGAATTCTCTCTGACTTGGTTTGAGCCACATGTTTACCCCCCAAACTGTAACTTTGATTAGGGGAGCTGAGGCTCACTGAAGCCCTGCCTCCAGTGGTGGGGAAAATCCAGCTTTAGAAAATAGGGGCTATGCTTTGAGCCAAGTATTTTTGTTTTTGTCCTTCCTGGAAGTGGGTTGGGTGAAGGTTGACATCAGGAGACTGAATTTGTTAGTTAAGCCTGGAAATCAAAGGGCATTCTTTGATTGGGGGTCCAACTGAAACGGACATTTAGCTGCTATATGAGATAGAATTTACTTCAACAACATATATATGAAGTGGAAATGCATATTGCCTTTTTAATAATATGTCTGTTTTTCAGTATTCTATCATGAATGCCTTTAAGTTATCGATACAGTACGGAAGTAATGTTACGTTATTAAATGTAACTGCCATAATGATTTAGGTAAGCATTATCATCATGAAAATATTTTACAACAATTCCTGTGTCATGTTATGTGATTCTGATTTTTAGTGGGAAAAGATGGCCACCGAATATGCTATATAAGGACACACGACACATGACCCACAGTATTCATGAACGATGTTGTTCCATAGTCGGATCATATTTTCTCTGCCAATCTCCTCCCCTTGCCTAAGGGAGACTGGGTTAGGGGAATAACATTCCACTGGATGGAATCTACTAGATTTCATTCTCCAATGAGACAAGCAACTATACTGACTTTGTCTAGTTTTTTTTATCCCCATCACCTGATAATGATAGTAGCTAATTTTTACTGAGTACAGAGTGTTGTGAAACACTTTGTGCGTTATTTCATTTAATCTCTTCAACTCTATAAGGTATGTTCAGTTGTTTCTTTTGTCTTACCTTAGGGGTCTGTGGCTTAGATGGGTTGTTAGCCCCCTGAGTTCATGTACCTTGTAGGTGATGGGGCCAGATTTGAACCAGGAAGTCCGAGTGGAGAGCCCAAGCTCGGGCCATTGTGCTAGCCTGACATAGCACTGACTGGCAGATGTGCAGAGGTTCAGTATGTGTTGAATAAATAAGTTGCGGAATGGGATGAAACTAAGTGGCTCATCCGGGGACTCAGATCTTCAAACATGCTGTCAAGGGCCCTGGACCTTTATCTGCTAAACTAACCAGGACAGAGTCTCAGACTCTGAAAGATGACCCCAAGTACCTATATTTGGTCGTGACAAGTGTGAGAAGCAGGGACTCTTCCGAACATCTTGACTGCTCACGGGCATGTAGGGAAGCCCTTGTGTTGATCTAGAGCCTGGGGTCAGGGATTACTGTTGCCACCACACACCCTACAGAGACAGCACCTCATACATTCTAACACAGACCCAGGGACAGAGAAGATGAAGGAACTGTTTGACTCCCTGGAGAGGTTGGAGCATGGGGGCTCACAGACGAAGTAAACTTGGCACTCATCCTTTATAATGGGTGTGATTACTACTCTCTTGACCTACCAGAGCACCTGCTATGCATCCGTCCTGTTTATTCATCTTTCTTGGCTGACTATGGTGCTGTTCCCGGGTATCTTGCTTTTTCCTATTGGAGTGTGCTTTCGGAGACCAGGTATGATCTCCAGCTCATATGAGATGCCTAAGAAATCGAAACAATTACTTCTTTTTAGATAAACCTTTTATTTTAAGTATATTTTTAGACATAGAAAAGTAGCACAGATAGTGCAGGGTCCTCACATACCCCACCCTTTCCCCTGTTGTTGACATCTTACGTAGTGATGGCACATTTGCCACAACTAATGAATCGATATTAAAACATTATTAACTAAAAGCCACACGTTATGCAGATTTTATTCATTTTTCCTAATGTCATATTTTCTCCCAGTCAGGCTCCCATTCAGAATACCACAGGGCGTTTCATCATCACCTCTCCTGAGGCTTTTCTCGGCTGGGGCAGTTTCTCAGACTTTCCTTATTTTTGATGACCTTGACAATGTTGAGGCATACAGGTCAGAGAGTTTGTAGAATGTCCTGCGATTTGAGTTTCACTCCTATTTTTGTCCTGTTTGGACTGAGATTGTGGGTTTTTGAGAGGAAGATTACAGAGCTGAAGTGCCAGTCCCCATATATTGTATCAAGAGCATATGCTATCAACTTGCCTTATCACCGATGACGTTGACCTTGGTCATCTGGCTTGGGTAGTGTTTGCCAGGTTTTTCCACTGCAAAATTATTTTTTAATTTTCCCTCTTTCCATACTGCAATCTTTGTAAGCAAGATACTAAGATGACCCTACACATAAGGGGTAGAGAGTTATACTCCACTCCTTAAGAGGGTAGTATCTACATAAATTATTTGGGATTCTTCTGCATGGGAAATTTATCTATGCCCTCCCATTTATTTATTTATTCGAGCGTTTATTTGTGTCAATATGGATTCGTATGTATTTACTTTATACTTTGGGTTATCTAATTTAATATTATGTGTTACTTATTTTATTGCTCAAGTTGTCCCAATTTTAGCCATCAGGAGTTCTGTTGGTTCCTATGTTTTTTTGAAACACTCCCATTACTTTGTTTTTTGAGCACTCCCTGATTTTCGGGCCCTACAAGATGCTCCAGGTTCATCTTACATTTTCCCTGCTCCAGCCCTGGAATCCTCTATTTCTCCAAAGAGCCCTGGTTCCTTTTGCTGTACAATGGTATTAGAAGCCAAGATCTTGGTGTTGGGGCTGCTTATTGCTACTGGAATGTCGTTGCTTCTAGGAGGTCAGATCAAGAAAATACCTATGTGTATCCTGACATGTATATCTATAATTATTTTCATGTGTAACCATCAGTATCTATGTTAAGCATGAGTTCACACTGATATCTCTGGCTAATCCCGTACCACATGGTTCATCCCCTTCCTTATCTGTAAGCTCCTACTCCAACAGTGAAACATGGCTCCCGGTATCTGACATCCACTTACTCATTTGTTCAATCCCGGGATACACGTACCCCTGTTTCAAACCATTAGCTTCCACCATCATGAGGAACGACTTACCAACTAGAGTAGAGCACAATGCTCCTGTTCTCTCATACGGACCTGAGTGACAACAGATTCGTTTCTACCCAATGCTAGACATCTACTGGTTCTTTCTTAAAAGTATCGTTTCAATGTGAATGTTCTTAATGCCACCGAACTGTGCACTTAAAAACGGCTAAAAACCCAAGTTTTAGGTTCTGTATATGTTACCACCACAAAATAATATGTTTTCCCTACCTCCAGATAGCCCAGTGAGTTCTTTTCTAAACCCGGCCTATTACCAGAATCCGGGTCTTTGTAGTGCAAACCAAAACATTTGTGTTTGTAACAAGTTTCCCAAGTGATTGGCAGCCGCTGAACCGATGGGCTTTTTCTTTTAAGAAAAGAAAATGTGCAGCTGGGAGATGTGGGGGCTGGGGTCTCCGGCTGCATTTCCAGCATCATGGCAGCCTCAGAGGTCCTCTGCGACCTGCCAGCAGACTTTGTTGTCCCTCTGCATGATGAGGAGAGGTGTGGCCTTCTCCACGGGCTGGCCCGAGGCCCTCCACCAAGCCCGGCCCGCCTGCAGGCCTGGCTCAGCAGCCCCAGCTATGAGCTGCCTGGGCATCTCCCACAAAGGCTGTGCTGAGTTGCAAAAATTCGGAGCTCTGCCTCCCCGCTCTTCGGCATGATCTCAGCGTGTCAGAGTCGCCACATGAAAGAAAGCTGCTTGTTTCTCAGAGCAGGTTGCCAGTTGGATAATGAAGTTTTGCCTCCCAGCCCATAATAAAACCTCCATTAAAGCCCTTGATTACATTTCCCAGTCTGCGGAGCAGGCTCGCCTGGGACCCAGGACGGCCGAAGTCGGTTCCCACGTGGGTCCCCTGCCCCTTGCCTGCGGCTGTCTTCTCTGACACCTCTGAGGCCAGTAGCCTGGCAGCGAGCAGGGCTTTGATTCTAGAGCTTGACCTGGCCTGTGTAATTAGATGCTCTGGCTAGACCCTTCTCATGTCTGAGTCACCCGGGGGAGGGTGCCGTCAGTAGGTTCTGTGCGCCAGTCCGTTCCCTTGCGCTGAGAGTGTCTGCCTGCAAGGAAAAGCGTGTCGGGACCCAGGCCGCTGTGTGGTTGGTGACTCTAGGTCCTCTCCAAACCCCTCACACCTGCACAGGCCAAATATGAAGTAAGGGGACTTCATTCTGCCCGTGTGCACTGATGCATCCTCCTTGCTTTCTACGCCGCTTCGTGTGTTTGGGTGTCGAATACGTGAATAAAAGACTGTAATCTAAACAGTCGACGCTTTGCTGATGGGAGAGAGCCTGAGAGTGGGCGGGGACGATCCCTCGTGTTCTCACCAGTCACAGGTCAGGACAACCACTGTGGCACACTTGAGAGAGAACCTGGAATCAGAAGACAGGTCAGCCACTCATTGATTGGCGCAAGCATCTTGGGAAAGTCGTGCGTCCTCTTTGATTTTCTCTTTCTTTGGGGAAAAAAAATGGAGTTGAAAAGATTGGTGCATAAGTGAAATAAGAAAATGACCACAAAAGTGTTTTGTAGACTGTGACCTGAAAGGTCGGTGTGTTATTGGTTAGACCAGATCGGGTGGTAGAAAGTCTCACCGTACTTTGTCTAATGTGCTCTGTGCCGGCCTGATCTTTCCTTGTCCTATGCAATTGCTCGGGATAGTCTTCCTTATCCATTGCTTGTGGCACAACCCCCCCCCCCCCCCACTCCTCCCCTTCTACCGTCTTGAGAACTACCTATTGTTTTAAAGCTGTATCTCAAATCCGTCTCCTTTTTGATTCCACTCTATTAACCACCTCTCCCCAGAATTCAATCAGACGCCACTCTGGTGAAGCTGTCTTCTTACCCCTCCGTTTAGATGTTCCTGTACTGTGTCCCCCCCCCCATGTCTCCCCCACTTAGAATGACTCGCCCCCTCAACTTTCCCCTGGAACAACTTGCTGCAGAGTTCTTGTCCCGTCTTGACCATGACTGTGGCCATTTAGCCATCATGGGATGCAGCCCTCATCCCACACTATTCTTTTCTGTTATTCACACATAGCGCTGCCTCTCCAACAGAGCCGCGTGGTCCCATTGCCCGGCGTAGTGCGAGACAGAGAGCACTCGCTCACTAAATAATGTGCTGGTCGGATGGCAGCGCCACGACTGTAGGGCTCTGTGCCCTTTGGCACAGGTTCTTTATCCAGTGCCACCTGTGTTTCTCAGTCCTGATTGGTAATTTCACATCATGCTGTAGATCAGGGAAATTCTTCAGGTAGGTAACGAAACCCCTCGCCTCCTGAGGCTCCTCAGCTCATCGCCGGCATACTTGAGGGGAGTTGTTTCCACCCCCTCCTCCTTTTGCTTCTAGGCTTTTTACCTGCTGTGAGTTCAGGCACCAGGGAGCTGACCCTGCAGGCAGTCCTAGGATTCAGCGTGGGAGGGAGAAGTCAGGACGCAGTAGCGTGGGCAACCTGGAAGACAGCAGAAACATGGTGACACCGATCCGTGTGCCGTTCACATGGATCATCACTATAATTTTACATGGATACGTTGTGTGAAATCCTAGGAATAGTGAAAACAGTTTAGTTTTCAACGAAAACAGAACGGTTTGAAATCCTAGGAACGAATGGCACCGACTGTAGGATGCTTCTGAACCGAGGCCAATGCTCGGTCTCTGAGATATGATTTCTGGAACCTCTCTCTACTCTGCACAGGAGAGTAAGTGAAGCCCCAGAATCAGACTGGCTATTTCCAATCCTATCGCTGCCCTTTAACAGCCGTGAGATTTGGGGATATTTGTTTGACCTCTTTACTGTCATTCAGTTTCTTCTGATGGATGACGATGGTATTTGTCTCAAGGTTTAACTAAATTTAACTACATTAGTGCACACAGTCAATGTTCAGTAAGTGAAAGCTATTATTATTATTCGTGATGAATAACTGGGGACTTTTTATAAATAAGCCCGTGTTCTTTACAGTGTTTCCTTGCCTCTGCTTCTGCCTCAGATTCCCTCAATTTTTCTCCTTCCTTCCATGGTTAAATTTTGGAAGAGTGTAACCCAATTCTTTCATTTTATTATCCCCCCAGGCCCCGCCCTTACAACTTGGCTCCCATTTTTATCATTCATGGAGGCTTTCTATTTTTAACGTATTTGATAACACTCCAGTCTCAAATTCATCAGAAGACTTTGAGGCCTCTTTCTCTCAATGGAATTTAGCATTTGAAGCCCTTCTTTTTCTTGATGTCCTCCTCTCTTTTGTCATTACTTGACTTACACAACTCTTAAAACCCCCTCATTCCCCTTCTCCTGATTCTTCTTTGGCTCTTCCTCCTTTGACCACAGTACTTTAGTCAGCCCTTGGCACTTCCCAGCCTGCTGTCCCCAGCCCTCAATCTTCTCGATCATGGCACAAATAGGTCCATGATGCCCAACTCGACGTAGCATCAACTGCATGTTGAACAGGAAACAATTTGTTCATGCAGGTGCTTCTGGCCACCATTCTACTCGGCAAGTTAGTGATGGGAATTGGGCTTCTGGTGTCTCTTATATAGCAGATCCCAGAACACAAGGCTGCTGCTTCTCTTGGTGCCCCAGTGGCCCCTCCACCCCTGGAGCAATCACTGGCCTTTCAGCAAAATTGGATCCCAGTTCCAGATGTTGCAACTCCCTGAGGGATTTGCAGGGGTCATTTCGCCTGTGCTCAACGTTGACCTTGAGTGTGGCCTTCAGAACCTCACCTCCAGAAGATTCCTTTAGGTAATCTCCAACCCAGGTTCCTGACTTATCTCTTGCTAAGTCGTCTATCTGTGAGATTTCAACTTGTCTAAAAATACTTTGGTCTCCACTTTATTATCCCAGTCTTAGACCTGCTGTGTTCTTTATTGGCACGTTCTGGAAAACTTTGAAACGGTATTTGATCTTTCCCATCTCAATGCTTCTTTATTCTTTAGGGTATTGGTGGTTCCTCTTGTAGACTCTGCTAATAGGTCTCCAAGAAGTCTCCTCCCTCAGTCTTCCACCCTTCCATTCTCTCTCCTCATTCTGGCCAGAAAGCTCTGTATAAAGAGCAGAACCCATCCTACCACACCCTTGCTCAAAAACATTTCTTGTCTCTACATTGAATACAGACTGAGGTCCCAAACCATCAACTTATTCCTTAAACGGAAATGCCACTTTCCTATTGCCAAAACATTGCCCACCTTGTTCATGCAGCTTGGAATATACTTCTCCTTCTCTGAATATCAAAATCCTTTTTAGCATTAGGACCTAGTTGAGATGGCCCTTCCTTAGTAAAGCCTTCTTGGATCTGGTAGGTGCAGAATTCATGACTATCAGTTGGGTTTCAGTTGCATTTTGTTTGTACTTTTGTGATGAGACGTAGCACAGTCTGGCTAGTGGTCACTGTGTAAGAGTCTGCCTTCCCCACTAGGTGGAGGGTAGGGCCTCGTGTCTCGGTGCCTCAGTGGTCTTCTAGTTCCTGTCTTCTTTCCACCTCTCAGGGCCCTGCCCAATGGGTTGCACTCAGAGATTTTCCACAAATACTTGCTGTTGAGGCGAATTTATTTTGGGCTCTGAACCCGAGCCACTAAGGATTTGGTTAAATACTGGCTGATGGCCAGCACAGAGATGCTGTGTAAGATGTCCAATGTCACAAAGCAAACCAGCAGGGAGAATGGGCTTGCCCTACAGTTCTCTCCAGCCTTACCACAAATGTTATGTATGTTCCCAGATCACATGTATTCTCTCCTCTCACAGTCATTTTCTGTGCTCTGCCTGACCCCCCCCCCCCACAGTGCTTTGGGGGATACATCGGAGGTAAGGAGAACAAAGCTTAACTTTGTAAGAATCTGTTTGACTCAAATGATTATTTTCTCAGATCTTTGTTCAACTTCTTATGGCTCTGCTAATTCTCACCATTTCCTTTCTGGTTTTCACTTTGGGTTCCTTTTCCTCTACCCACTACTGAACCATTGTGTTCCTGGAGCTCACTTTTCTTCCTCCTCTATCCATTTCCATGACCTGAACATCTCCGTGCAGAGAACTCCCACATGGGTTCAGATCCTGGTTCAGGCATAACTTCTTGCTTCCCAGAGTCACTAAACCCCGATAATTCTCTCATCTATTGTTTCCCGAATCTTCTCTCCATTAAAGCATGCTGGGCCAAAAGATCTTTATTTCCTCTTTACGGGAAAAAAAATACTGAGACTCAGACTCAAAAGGCAGACTCAAAAGTTCACAGTGTGGTGGCCAACTGTCAGGACCAGAACTTGAACTCCTTGCTCTACGTGTAGGGTTGAGGGCTTGTAGCCATGACATGAGGCTTTCACTCTTTCAGGGCCAGGTGTGGTGCTCCACTTCAGACCCAGCACCCACATCTCTCTTCTCTGGTAAGATGAAAGTCTCTCCACACATAGTCCCTTTTCTTTTGTCCTCACAAAAGTTATTTTCTTCTAGACCTTCCTCTTGCCATGTGGAGTCTCTTTACTCATGATAAACTTCGCTTGGATGTACATCTTTTCTCTTGCTTTCTACTACAAGATTCCCCAGATGAGTTTGCAGATAGGAAGAAGCTGAGGGACTTGTACAGTTGTTATTGTTGTTGGGCTGTTGTTGGTGATGGCGGCAGTGATGTTCATGTGTGAAACACACACACACACACACAGAGAGAGAGAGAGAGAGAGAGAGAGAGAGAGAGAGTCAATGAAAGGGTTGCTTACCATTATTACCTGGACCTCTGGACCTTGATTACTCCTAGGTTTTGTTAGACTTGTAAGTCAGGGGTGGTCTCAGCTTCTAGGCATCTCGGGACTCATTCAGAAAGCCAACTGGTCCCCTTGTTTTATTTTGCATTCATTCTCTCTCCTTCTGGGAGGAGGTCTGGAGGGTGGAGGCTTGCTCTTTCCATCACGTTTCCTGAGGGGGAATGATCTTATTCTCCCATCTGCTCCCAGCTCCTACTGGGCCAGGTTTTGGAGCCAGACCCTCATGGGGAGGCTGTCTGTCTTTTCCATGCCTCTTCTCCAATGCTCAGAGCCCTCAAGGGATGTGGACCCTTGTCCTGGCACCACCTCAGTGCTCTGGAATGCTTTTCATCCTCAGCTTGGGTGAACCCAAAGCGTCTTCCTGTTTGAAGCTAGTTGAACGTCTCGCTTGTTTCCTTTGCTTTTTTCCCCGCGCCCTCCAGGGCCTGTGAACGGTTGTCAAAACTGAGACTGTATTAGTCCACATTTGCAGTTAATTGGCAGAACTAGAGCTCAGGCATGGTGCTCAGGGGTATAACAAGATGAGGAGGAAACAACAGGAAGTAAATTGTAAGAGAACCTGCATGGAATCGAGTTTTGGCGCCTGAGTCCTTTCACAGAATATGGAAAATAATGGTTCCCATCCAGAGGTTCCAAGACCTCTCATGGATTTGCTAGTAACCTATGTGATCACTACTTACATATGGATGCTTCCAGAAGGAAGAAAGACTTGGAAGAAAGTCTCTTCCCTTGGGGTCAGGTCACTTATCCCAGGTCACTGCCTCTGTGGCTCAGACAACATCACCTTTCTAAGGTTCTGGAGAGGGTACAGCCTCTACCCTGGGAGAATTCAAGATTTTGTTGAGAAGACTGGAATCATAGAAATAAAATTGGTTGGAGCGCCTGGGCTAGCCTTACCAGTCAGCAGAGGAGCCAGCTGGCATTAAAATATAGCCCTTAGAGGGTGAGGTAGTCTTTAGAGGACAAGCTCCCCTTGAAAATAATCTACCTGCCCCAATGCTACTCAGCACTGATGCTGACAATGACCATAGATGAACCACCTCTGTGTCCAATGACGTGCTTTGTAAGGAATTACAACATTTGGGGGAACTTGAGACCTAAAAGAGAAAGGATGGATGGCTGGGGGTGGAAGACTGAACTCCCAGGAAAAGGGACTAAACTTGGGGATGAGGGGGGTGCCAGAAACAGTGAGTGCTGGTGCAATGGCTGTGAGTTGCTCTGTCACACTCGAGCGTGGACCGGTGTCTTAGCCCGTTTCGGCTGCTGTAACTAAATACAACAGACTGGGTAGTTTATCAACAACACAAATTCATTTCTCACAGCTTTGGAAGCTGGAAGTCCAAGATCAGGGTATCAGCATGGTTGGGTGAAGGCCCTTTTCCAGATCACATACTTCTCATTTATCCCCACAGGGTGGAAGGGGTGAGGGATCTCTCTGGGGACTGCTCTATAAGAGCTCTCATCTCACTCATGAGGGCCTCACCCTAATGACCTCATCACCTCCTGAAGTTCCTGATTCTATCACTTTAAAGCATTAGGTTTCCAACCTATCAGTTCTTGGGGAACACAACATTCACACTATAGCAAATAGGAGTTGCCTGTATTCTTGTGATAAAATTCTTGTATGGGCAACAGAATCCATGTCTAAACCCCAGCTTGGGGGTGGTTTAAAAAGTCCATTTTTGTGTCCCCCACCTCTCATCCTTTTTGGTGGCAGTTTTTGGTCAACAGTCCTCCGGGACATATTCTGAAGATACCCACTGGACAGGCCTGAGGGGCCAATTTAAATTCGGTTTTCTAGGTGCCAAGTTTGGCCATAAGACCTTGTCCCAGCACCCAGAGCCTCAATACCCAATACTTAGTCACTGGCCACCATGTGAAAGCCCTATCCGAGGTTGATTAAAGGCACAGCTTTGTGATCTCCTAGAACTTTTCATTCCCTATCCTCTCAGCTATGAAAAATACAACTGCACCCCCTCTGAAATGGGGCCAATGTCTTACCCTGGATAGCAGCCTTCATCTTCTTCTCCTCTGCGACAAACAGCCGGGAAATGTCTCAGTTGACCCTGACCATAACACTAACTAACCTAAGTAAGTTCTTGAGCCACTCGAGATCCGAAAGAGCATTGGTATGAAGGGATATTGGCAGTTGTTAAAATTTAAAGTGTGGGGGCACCTGGGTGGCTCAGCCCGTTAAGCGTCTGACTTCGGTCATGATCTCACAGTTCGTGAGTTTGAGCCCCGCATCGGGCTGTCCACGCAGAGCCTGCTTATGTTCCTTTATCTCTTCTCTCTCTGCCTCTCCCCTGCTCCTGCTCTCTCTCTCTCTCTCTCTCTCTCTCAAAAATAAACATAAAAAAATTCACAAATACTAAAATGTCTAAAAAAATAAAGAAAAAAAACGCTGGTGCTGTTCCTACCTTCCCCTTCATTAAAAAAAGAAAAATAATAAACAACAAATAAAAAAGTTCAAGTGCGAACCAGAATATGCTTCATCTTTGTGCTCACTGAGTTCCAGATGACTGGTTACAAATGTTTGTATTCATCAAAGGAACCTCATTATTTTCACCGATGGACTTGACACTAAACACGTCTTAAACATCTGAACTCATCTTAGAACTGATGTTCTGTTTTAACTTGGGATTCTTCGTGGAGTTTCATTAGAATAAAACTCAAACGTGTTTGGAAACCACTGGGGAAGGTGACCAGACAGCTCCCGGCTTAGGATTCTAAGTAGCTGTGCGTATGCGGAGGCCACAAACAACTGATAGACCCCCCCCCCGCCATCCCTTCTTGGCACTGAGCTGTCTTCCCTCAGCCTCCTCAGCCTCCTCGTATCACAGGGAGGAAGAAAGCAAGGGAGAGTGAAGCCAGCAGTGGGCTGCTCCTCTCCCAGGAATTCAGGGTCAGTGAGATAATGTCTGTGGGAAATCTACCCTGCAAATTCAAGGGGCGCTCTTGTTATTTCTGGGCCTCCTGAAGCGGCGCAGGTAACTTGGCTCTTTCATGTTAATGGGCAGTTGATGCTGTGTCTAACTCCTTTCTCCCAGAGTGAAGGTTTTTCTTGAAAGAAATAATTAGCGGGTACTTTTAAACCTTGCCAGTGACTCATTCTTCTTTGAAATGCTAACCTGAGGTTGTCTCCTTCAGAGAATAAAATAATGATGATAGCAATTTATTTCATAGCTAGAGCCAGGCCAATTAGCACATGCCCTATGCCCAGAACGTTGGAAAAAAAAAAAAGTTCCTAGTCTCTTTCAGCCCCAGTGTGTCCTTGCAAGTCCATTACCAGGGATTTTCTTTAGAATGTTTGGTGTTTCCACAGTAGGAAAGAGGTTGGTGAGAGGGATCAGAGGTGGAGATTCCGTCTCACAACTTGGTCTACTGGGCTTTGAACTCCTACCCGTCTAGCAGACAGGAAAAAGCTCTCTCTCATAGGCCTTAAGAGCTCCATCCAAAAAGAGGATGGGAGACAGTGTTCCAGTTGTCTTTCTGATGTCTCAAGGATGGTTAGGAGGAACATATGGCTGAGTAAGACACTCTGTCCTCTGTACTTGTATAATACAAAACACTATCAATTTTCCTTTTGAAAGCCCATTCCCCGCCCCCCGCCACCCCATTTTTACCAATTTTGATTCTTGCTGCAGCTCCTCTAAGATTGGTAAGGCCATGATATCACCCCAGACGAGAAGAAGAACTAAAGAAGGCACCTCGGAGATTAGTTGCATCGAATTCTCTCATTTTATAGACAGGACAACTGAAGTCAAGATGAAATAGAGCATCTTTAAAAGGCCATTAGATGGGTGTTGATAAAACAGAGAGTAAGTCCAAAGTCTCCTGACTTCTTTGCCTTTTTTACCTCGTAGCTTCAGATATTAAGGTTTTACTGTGTTTACAGGAACATGGGCCGGTTTGGGAGTCAGAAAGCTTATGATTTTGGCAAAGGACTTAAATTTCAGGTGAAGTTACGTTCTACTGTAGCATGGGTCTCCAATCCCTATTTCGATCTTTAGTGGGAATGAAGGGCGGTGGTCAAGAACTTTTCAGTTAGACCCCAACTGAGGCAGCTCTTTCTTGGAGGCGTGTTTATCACTGGTTTGTTTCTCCAAGTTTCTTCTTTCTCTTAAAATGGGGGTTGGTATCGACTCAGGAGTCTGAGGAAAGCTGAATCTTAACTTTTGGGCAAAACGTGCTCATGTCCATAAGAAGATTCTGAACTGTTTGGTGAGTGGGAGACCAGACCAAGTTGTCCGGTTGTTCGGCCAAGAGAACTGAGTGCTCAAAAAAAAAATGGGGGTGGAGTTTCATTGCATGAGGTTTGTAGCCAAAGGTAACCTCATGCTACCTTAACATTTTTCTAGCAACTTTATCTATCTGGGTTCAGGCCTGTGGTGTACGAAGCTTGAAAAAATTGCTTACGTTTGCGCATCCATAAATAAGCCTCTCTTTTCTTGAACCCAGAATGCAAATAAAAATAATATCTATCTTCTAGGTCATTATGAGGAACGAAGAGATATTGCATGTACAGCACGTGACACAGAGTAAACAATCCATAACAATAATTTGTATTGCTATTATGTCTTGGCATAGCTATTGACATCTTGATGCTTTTTAGGGAGGAATCCATGATCTATCTAGTGGGCCGGATGGTGTGTGAGTTGGGGGTGGAATGTGGGGTCTGTGATTCTGTGCTCTGTGCCTTTCTTTCTAATGTCTGTTATCCAACCTTCTAGGGCTTTCCCTGGGCCACTCATTGTGTGTTCTCTTGTGTGAAAGGCTGCCAGATTTATCTTCTCTCAGCTCGACAAGGACACAAGACAATTTCTCTCTTTTCATGGCCAAGCCAGAAGAAATCCAATTGGAGGGGAGGATAGCTCCCCACCTTCCACGCTTGTAAATGAGAGCGACTCTCTTTCCTCACCCAGGGCTAAGTTATTGAGGCTATAAAAAGATCCCTGTCCACTTCAAAGGACTTTTTATCAGCTCATCCATACAGATCCTGTTCAACTCTTCTCATTTTCAAAGGCAGAACGAAACCCCTTGGCTGAACCCCCAGCTAGGCTCTTACCTTCCTTCAAATATCTTTAACTTCAATTAAACTGATCCCTCTTGGCTCCTTTTAGCCAATAAGTTGTCTTCACAAAGAATTCCCTAACACTCCCTCCCCTCCACGAGTCCATCCCAGACCCAGTCCCCAGTTTGTCATGCTGATCTGCAGACGAATTTGAACAGAGTTGAGTAATGTGGCTCAGCCAGACCCTGATGCCACTGGACCTGTTTAATCTACTCTTGTTTGAGGACATAGCCTGCTCTAAACCACTCTTGTGCCTTGGAGAGAGGGGCAATAAATTAAGCACCGACTTGGAAATTCACAGCCTGGCATTTTAGACTTCCTTCCGTCCCAGACTCCCTGTGTGAATTTACCTATAGGGAAAAGGAGGGAGGTGAGTGTAACCACTCACAATGATGTCACTTTGCTGTCGTTGCCATTTTTAAGTCTGTCTCTCCAGTAGACTGTGCTCCTTGAGGGCAGAAAACATTTTTCCACCTCTGTATCCAAATTTCTTGGAAGACATCCATTGAATGAAGGTACCCGAGCTCTCTTCTAGTTCACCTTTCCGTCAATACCATTTTCTGCCTGTCTGTCCCAGAGATGGCTTCTGTGCCTTCTTAACTTCCCTCAGCTTCATGATCTCCCAAACACTTAGCTGCCTGCCTCTGCCAGGTAAGCAGGTTCCAAGTGTAGGAGGCTGAATTCTGAACCCCTTGGCTTTTTTGACCTCTTCCAGGTTGGGTGTAGTCCCACACTTCAGGGTGAAGGAACTGGCTTTCCCAGAGACTTTTGAAGGGGTTCAGGTGATGTAACCTGGGAGAACAGGAGAGATAAGTCACCAGTGGGTAAACTTTGACCAGCGGGAGAGAGGAAGTAAGGAGGTGTCTGCAGATAAATCCTTGCTTTTTTTCTTCTCTCCGAGGCTGTATTATTATTATTATCTTTTTCTGTACAATGTGTGCAGAGATTCCCAGCGTGATTGAATGGCCCTTTGGGTTTCTGTGAAGCACGTAAAGCTGTGGCTAGGTTGATAATTGCTATGGTCTAAACGTGTCTCCCCCGAATTCATATGTTGAAATCCTAACTCCAAAGACGATCGTGTTAAGAGGTGGGGCCTTTGGGAGTTGCTTAAATCATAAGGATGGGGCCCTGATAAATGGGATCAGTGCCTTTTAAAGGCTCCAGAGAGATGCCTTAGCCCCTTCTACCATGTGACAACACAGTAAGAAGGCACGAACCATGAACCAGGAAGAGGATCCTCTTAAGAAGGTGACTATGTTGGCATGCTGATCTCGGACTTCCACTTTCCACAGCTACAGGAAATAAATTTCTGTTGTTTAAAAGCAATACAACCTATGGCGTTTTGTTAGAGCAGTCCAAATGGGCTAAGACAATAATATATCACTTTTGCGTCTCATAATTCCCTGTCTCGTGTCCCTTTTCCCTCATTCTTGATGCCTTGGGACTGTATCTCCCAATCTATGTCTCTGCTCAGATCTTGCTGTCTAGGGGAACCCAAGATAAGATTCTATCTGTTCCAATCAGTCTGCCTGAATCTGATTTATCCTTATAGGTTCATGGAGAGTCAGCCCTAGAAAAGATAGTGCTGTTCGTTTGCTCATCTCAACGGATAATAAAATGAGGTCTAGAGAAAGGAAGTGGCTTGCTCAGAGTTAGTGACTGAACTAATACTAGAATCCAGTGTCCTTAATTCCTACCCCAACATCTAGGAACAGGAGCGTGGAAAGGGAGTAACAGGCATTTTCTTCTCTCTGCTTTGCAGCTGGTAGTTCAGTAAGGGAGAGCTCTTCATGGTGGTGGCAGCATTCCCGTGGAACTTCTCATTCCTAGTTGGTCCCTGAGCTGAATGATTTGTCAATGATGTGGGACACTGTAAGCAAGACAGGACAAAGAAATATTTTGTGCAGAGAGGACCCATTTGTTTTTGATTAGGAAAAACAGAAACATCACCTTTGAGGGGACTGAGAGTCTATATATCTGTGGTACACAGGGGCTCGGGGAGCGATGCAAAATGAAGTGACATCTTCACTTTCTCATTTGGGCTTAACCGTTATTATGGTTAAAAGCAAGGGTCTAGACAAGACCTTTTAAAGGGTCCTTCAGGGCTAACAAGTGAGTCTTTGTGCATTGCACCCTCTGAGCTCTTTCTTCTTTTTCCCAGGGATGAGACTAACAATTGTGAGTATGAGTGCTTATCCACATGACCGTTGTCTGTTTCTAGGATAAGAGAAGCAAAGAGAACAAGGCGCTTATAGAAACACAGAATGGAGGGAAGCCTGGGATCCATAGAGTTAATCATTTTACTTTACAAGGACAAAGAAACCAAAGGTCATGTGACCTGACCAGGGTCAAGCAGCTGATTGGGGTAGATCTGGATTTTGAAATAGCTTAATTTTGTAATTGGTAAAGGGACTTTAGAAAAGGAACTTAAGTGTTCCAGAAGACTGGATAGGGCAAGAGTCACAAAGAGTCACCAAGTGGATTCTCTCTCTCCCTTTCCTAATCCTAGGACTGAAAAGCGTCCTCATGCTAAATTTTAGAATGTTCTATGGTCTCCAATTTGCATGGCTGTTCCTCCTTCTCCTGTTTCTTTGCTGAGCTATGTGGGAAAGGCGAATACTCTGAGAGAGGCGCTAGGGTGCCACAGTGGATCTGAGTCAACTAACAAGGGCCATCTTACTAACCGAGGAGCTTGAGTGAGTCATGCAGCAATTCAGGGTCTGTGCTTTCTTATCTTTTAAGGGGGGCTAAGTAGATCTGATTCAGAGGATGGTAGAGAGGAAGAGGTGAGATAGGATGTGTTTAAAACCATCAGGAGGGCCCTAGAAGGAACCAAATGAGGAAGTTCACTCAGATTAGGATGCTTTAAGGAGGCTTTACTTCGTAAAGAAAGGACTCTACAAAAGCGTGGGCCCTTTAGAGAGTTCACACAGATGGAGCTCTCCCAACATTAGTACCAAGGAGGGTTGGGGTGAGAGGTCTGCTGGAGCACAAGGTAGAAAGGCGAGGGGAGGGGGTGGTTGCCAGAACCGGGAAGGAGAGAATCAATGGTTCGTGAGATGATCTTGGAGGAGGAGCCACTGACCTTCAGCTGGAGGACGTGTCCAATCCAGTGTGATGTTGTAGGGATGGAGCCAGGGCAGGAAGTACACTGACTCCCCCCTCCTCCCTCCCTCTGGTCTTCTCCCAGGGCCCTATGGGCTGAACCCAAGTGGGAGTCAGAGGGCATGGGAGCCTGCTGATAAAGGCCACACAGGTCAGCCTCCCGGGGCAAAGGGCAGGGTGGAGAACGGCAGAGGGTGGATCCAGAAGGTGCAAATGGAACATGCTTGTGAAACTATGAAGTATTGTGTTGTGCCATCCAGAACCACCACAACTGAAGCTTGTATTCACCCAGATGTTGCCAGTGTTTCTGGTTGACTGCTTGCAGCTGAGGCCTGTTCCAGGCCATGCCCTTGCATTTTAGGCCCTTTTTTCCCCCACAAAGGTCATACCCCTTTCCCAAGGGCAGCCCACATCCCTGGCTAATCTGTACAGTGTGTATAAAGGTCTAGCCAACTTGTCCAAGTTCTGGACAATTCAGAATGACCATCCCAGCTTCAGAGCCCCCTAGAGGACGGGCTGAGGCTTTTGTTCCAATTGCATCATGGTTCAAGGTCTTCTCTTTCCCCGATTCTGCTTCCTTCCCTCCCCATCATTGTTGACCCTGGGCATGTATCCCTGCACGCAGATATTCAGCTCTGAGTCTGCTTTTTGGGGGGAACCTGACCTGTGACACATAGGAATGCACCACTGTTACTGACATGTAGATTTTGAATAACTGTTGCAAGTCAGGCCTCGTGCTTCAGCTACAGTCCTGCATGTTGTACAAGATTGTATGGGAGCGTCTAGCCAAGTAGGTCAAATGAGGGCTGACATCCATTCTGCAGAACGCTCCCTAAGCTCTCTGCCCTGGCCTGGGCTTGTCTTTTTCTGATTTACACAGTTTCCGTATGGACTCCTGCAGCCTTGGCTTTAGGCACTTTATTTTCAGTGAAGCGTCCCCAAGGATGAGAGAGAAGGGAAGAACACAATGTCTGGGATGAAGTTGCAACATCCTCTAGAAAATTAGGAACAGGTTGTCTCTTCTTATAGACTCTCCTAACATGGCACAGAAGGTGAGAGAAACTTCTTCAGCTGGCCCTCAGGAATTTAGTTTGTGTTTCTTATTGTCTCCCAGCTGGTCTCATTCACCGGAGTGTGGCCAGTTAGAAGTGACTTGGAGAAGGAGTGGGGTTCACATTGGATTCTAAATGGAATTCTCTTGCACAAGAGAGCTCTCTCTCTCTCTCTCTTTTTTCTTTTCTGAACTTGAAAAGCCCATTGTGTCTTTCTGTGGCCACTGGAGAAGATCACGAAGGATGCTATTAATTCAGCTTTGACCCTCTCATTTTATAAGACAGCGAACTTAGGGAGGGAAATGACATTCTCCAGACCCTGTAGCTCTTTAGTTGCAGACTTTCAGTCCGGTGTCTTGACTCTATCAGCCTTCAGCCCCATCGAAGCCCTTACATCTTATGTGGACGGCGAAGAAGCGTTAAGGAGGAGAAGCTCGGGAGGGGGCAGTGGCAGCTTTTCCAGCAGTCCCAGCTCATCCTCCTCTTGGCAATCCCAGGAGAGGACTGGCGGTGGGGGTGCTCACTTCCCTCCTTGGCTGCAAGCAAACATTTGAACTCCCAGGGCAAGATCCGCAGAGGCCACAGGGAACAGACAGTGCCGTGCCTTTGATGTAGCTCCAGGGAGAGGCCACTCTCCTTGACCGGTGGCTGGGGTTTTTACTTTAGGTAGACACTTCCCGTCTTTCCTTTTCTTAAAACATCCCTGCAGGAGATAAAGTATTATACACGTATAGCTCTGGCTTGCCAAGAACATGCCCTTAGCTCATCTCATAAATCTCACCAAGCCTCCCTCCAGTAGCAAGTCGTGGTCAGTTCCGTCAAGCTCGGGGTGGAACACCAGTCACGGATGGGCCAGCCCAGGGCCATTAAGCAGAGCCACTCTGCACCCTTGGGAGTGTGAGTCCCCTCGTCCTTCCTGCCCTCTGAACTTTGAGTCACAACATGCCCACAGGCAGTCAGCTCTTACCTCAGAGATAATTTATATGCATTCTCCCTCTCTTTCTCCCTCTCCCCGCCCCACCCACCATTCCACCCTGCTTTGTCATTCTAAGTTTACATTCGGTGCAAGCTCTTTCTAGTCACTGGTTCAGAAGTCTCAGACCAAGCTCATGCCGCCTTACTCAAATCATAGTACTTAACATTTAGAGGTGAAAGTGTGTCTTAGCCAGCCACGAGAGTCGGGTAGATATTTCGTCTGTGCCAGCCGGGTGTCTCTCCCTGCTTTGGAGAGAGATGGGAGTTCTGGGCCCAGAGCAAGTGGGAAGACGGGAAGGCAGTTCTGTCTTCTCTTTCTAGTCTTTTCTTCTGCCAGCACTGGGCTTCCCTACAGGTTGCCTCTGGTCTTACCTAGTTGCAAGTTGAACCAACACAATCGATTTCTGTGATTTCAAAATATTTTCCTCTTTGGATACTCTTCTTGGCCTTTCTTTTCCAGTTTCTCTTCCTTGTGCCCTACATCCTACTTGGCTGTCTTGTTGCTCTCTTTTGATTCTGAAGCATCACTTGTTTCCATATGCTCTTCATCGCCTTCTGCCTTTTTCTCTTCCCTTCCAATCTCTCCAACTCATAGGACAACAGGTGTAGCACAATGTCATTAACAGAGTAACTTTAAAGGTCAAGCCAGACACTCTCCTGTCATAGGTGAAGGGTCTGAGAGCTGGAGGGTTGAAGCGTCTTGCTGACTGTCATCGGGGTAGTAGACGCCAAAGCTACAAGTAAACCCCACAATGCCTTACTCTGCAACCAATGCTCTTTCGTTTTTTTAAATATAATTTATTGTCATGTTAGCTAACATACGGTGTATACAGTGTGCTTTTGGTTTCAGGGGTAGATTCCCATGATTCATCTCTTACATCCAACACCCAGTGCTCATCCCAACGAGTGCCCTCCTGAATGCCCATCACCCATTTTCCCCTCTCCATTGCCGCCCCCCACCCCCATCGACCCTCAGTTTGTTCTCTGTATTTAAGAGTCTCTTATGGTTTGCCTCCCTCTCTATTTGAAACTATTTTTTCCCCTTCCCTTCCCCCCATGGTCTTCTGTTAAGTTTCTCAAGTTCCACATATGAGTGAAAACATATGATATGTCTTTCTCTGACTGCCTTATTTCACTTAGCATAATACCCCCAGTCCATCAACTGAAATGGATAAAGAAGATGTGGTTTATATATACAATGGAATATTATGTGGCAATGAGAAATAATGAAATCTTGCCATTTGCAAAAACCAGTGTTCTTTCTATGATACTGCACTGCTTTTCTTTTTCCTTTGCTTTAAGGAATTCATCCTTAATGATTGCTTTTTTGCCCAAACTTCTATCTTGGTCCTTTTTAGTCTCTACCTGTATCTGAATTTTTGTGGACCCTGAAGAAGGAGGAGATGGGAGAAATCCAAGGACCCAAGTTGGAAGGCTTTGCCTTGATCACTAAGGTGGTTGGGTTTGGAGCTTATTTCCAAAGCCAAGTTACATTTTTTTAAAGTTTATGTATTTATTTTTAGGGACACAGAGACAGCATGAGATGGGGAGGGCAGAGTGAGAGGGGAGAGAGAATCCCAAGCAGGCTCCGCACAGTCAGTGTGGAGCCTGATGTGGGGCTTGAACTCACGAAACTGTGAGATCATGACCTGAGATGAAGCCAAGAGTTGGACGCTCAACCAAATGGGCCACCCGGGCACCCCCAAATCCAAGCTACATTTAAAAAATCTGTATTTATTTATTTTAAAAGAGAGAGGGAGAGAATGTGGGAGTGGGGGAGGGGCAGAGAGCAATGGAGAGAGAGAATCCCAAGTAGGCTCCATACTGTCAGCGTGGAGCCCGACATGGGGCTTGATCTCACGTACCATAAGATCATGAAATGAGCGATATCAAGAGTTGGAGGCTTCACCGACTGAACCATCCAGGCGTCCCGCCCAATTACATTTTTGATATGAGATACCATAGATATGGGCCTTGGGCTCCTGGGAGGGTGAACAGTGATGAAGTAGCCTTGTCACTCTGATGCTTGAATGGAACAAATGCTGAGACGTTGTCCTTAGATAAAGGAGAAAACAGACATTTTGTTCCTTTCTGAGCCACCCAAGGAACACAGTTGTAACCCTTTCTCTTGGAAAGAGAAATTGAAGATTTCCAAGTAACCAGAGGAGTAATGACTCATTTTCTCTCTGGGAATGACACATACCTTGTCCCTCACTCTTTCTTCTCAAGAAACAACATCTCAGTTCTGGGTCCTACGGTGCACCATGATCTGTCCTGCTTCTAGGGAAGCTGAATTACAGAGGTGAGAGAGAGAGAGAGAGAAAGAGAGAGATACCTTATTGCCCGAGCACACAGGAAACCAGCTGAGTGTTGCAGAAAATTCCCTTTTAGTGGTTCTGTGGACTGGGCAGGGACAAGCTCCTGGCCAGGTAAGAAGTCTCCAGTGAGATAAGAACCGACCTCCTCTGAGGGAAAGGCTGGTTTGGGGATTTCCCATGTCTTTGTCATGTCTTGCTTCGGACCTGACATACTGCAGGCCATTTTACTCCAAAGGTGCTGAATGTCACATTCCTTAGGGTCGAGGGTCCCAAAGAGCCCTTTGGAGACCAGTATCTCCTGGGAATGTGGTAAGCTTTTGAAGGTTCTGCATTTTAAAGCAACCCTAGCCAGTGGTCAAGTTCCCTGAAAGGTAAGGTGATTCCAACAGTGTGAGGGCATCCAACCCTCAGTCTGTGAGACTGTATGGATAACAGAGAAAATGCTGCTTTTGAGCCACATGGACCTGCATTAGAATTTCAGATTTCTTTCTCAAGTCACTTGCTATCTTTGTAGCATCGGGCAATCTTGCCTGGAGTTATGTCTGGCCCCCAGCAGGTGCACAGTCAATTGTAATTTTGTTGTCCCTAATTCCACTTTGGCTCTCCTACCTAAAACCTCTCTAAAAACGACCTGAGTTACCTGGGATCCAACAATCTCGAAATCTCTAGGAACTTTGTTTTCTTCCTTTGAAGAGTCATAAGTAAAAAGAAAGCAAAATCAGATCACAGCTTTGAAGGACCATCACAGAGTCATAAGCATTTGGGTAAGGGCCCCGATTCTGCCCCGGCTCTTCCCTCCTTCCTGTGTGACCATGGGCTAGCCTGTGCTGATGTGTGGGCAGGGATCGGCTCTCCTCTCCTCCCCACCTCTGGAACGCTCACTCTTACTTCCAGATAGTAAGTGACTTGAACACAGTTCAAGGAACACAGTTGTAACCCTTTGTATTTCTTCTGCTAGCTGCTTAATCAGCAAAGAAAAATTCGTTGGGGTTTGATCTGTACCAAATAAAATCAGAGGGTGGAATCAGGCATCTTAGACAAGATTTTTAAGTAGTTAGTCCCAAGTGAGCATCCTAGAAAACCCTGAACAAAGGTTTATTATCAGTTCCTTGCAGGTGGAATTTTCTGGGTGGCTAGGCTATTTTGTGGTGAACTGATATAATCTCTGTGTTCCAGGGAGTTTACAACCTAAGAAAGATGGTAACAAACAAATCCTTCTAATGCTTTCCATTTTCCTCAAACGTTTTGCACAGCCTACAAGAGCCTCGTCGTGGGCTCTCTCTCTCTCCCTCTCTCTCTGTTCCAGCTCCACTGGCTTCCTGATAATTCTTGCGTCTCCCTCTCATCTGCTACAGCTTGGAATGCCCTCCTCTGATTCCTGCAGATAACTCTTATTCATTTCCGAGGTCTCACCCTTGACATCCCTTTCTCCGGAAAGTTTCTCACCCTCCAGACTCCTCAGGATCCTCTGAGTTGGCTCTGATCGCCAGCCGCACCTCTCACTCTTGCCATAATTACGATTAGATCACTTACCGTGTACTGTTGTGATTTAATGTCTGTCTCCCCTTCTTGTACTTCCCTTCCATGAGGGTAATACTTGTCTTCGTCATCCTGGCAGCCTCAGTATGCAAGCAAGTGCTTTGCCATTGTAGAAACCTAATGGATATTTATTGTATGAATGAGTGAACACGAACGGTTAAATCTCCCTGCGGGAGCCAAGTTATTGCATTAGGCAACCGTGCCGGGCACCGGGCACCGGGCAATGCCTGATACATTGTCTGACTGGTGAAAACAGTGGTGGCTGAAGAATGTTCTGAGTTCAGAGGTGTGGAGGTCACTGTATATGGGAAGGCTTCCTGGCTGCAGATCATAAACGAGTGTGGGCCCCTTAATTCCTGTCACATTCCAGTCCATCAGGGTTTAAATCTACAGACAACTCTGCCCAGATTCTTCGGATGTTTCCACGGGCCAGAATACCGACATGAGTAAGCTGTGCCACTGTTGTGCTAAGTTTATCCAACAGCAGATGCTGAAGTGTACTGGCTGGAGTTCGTTGAGCTCTTGTCATGGCAAAGTCCGAGTACAGGGTCCAGCAGCTGTTTCCGGTATATTCTTAGGGTCATGCTTCTGGGATGGTGTTAATCCTCCTACTAACTTACAGTGGACAGCTGCAGCTGGTGTGCCATCTCAGTAGCATCATCCTTCTGGAATAATCCATAACTCCCAGGAGAGCATACCCTTCAATACTTTCCATCTTTCTGTAGATACCCCACATTAGGGTGGGCACCTGAGCATTGCTGTGTACTGTGGGCAGAGAAGGGGCCAACGGGAGTTAGGGGAACATAAATGGAATGGCAGATATATCCAGTGTCTGCAAGAAGGGCGACCTAAAATAGGAAGCAGAACATCTGAGAATTCCTTGCCCTCGTTATCCGCTTAAAGTGTACCAGAGAACCAAGTATTTCACCGGGAACTCTGAGGAATCAGTCTTTTCATTGCCAGTCACTCTTTTATAGCTCTGTGAAGATTGGCACGGTGATTAGTCTGTGTATATTTTTCTTTATTTTAATTGAGATATAATTGACGTACAACGAAGTACATACGTTTAAAGTTACAAACTGATAGGTTTTGACATATGTATGCACCCATGAAACCATCACCACAAACAAGATAATCAACACATCCTTCACCCTCAAAAGTTTCCTCTGGTGCCTTTGTAACTTCACCTCATCCTCGGGCAGCCACCGAGCTGCTTTCTGTCGCTATAGATAAATTTGCACTTTCTAGAATATTATATAAATGGAAACTTGCAGTATGTACTTTTTGTGGTGTGGCTTCTTTTACTCAGGTTTTCTTTCTCCCTTCTTTTCTTTCTTTCTTTCTTTCTTTCTTTCTTTCTTTCTTATTCATTCATGGTGATGTGGATATCAATAGTTTCTTTTTATTGCTGAGTAGAGTCCATTGTTTGGATATAACATGATTTGTTTCATGGACATTTGGGTTGTTTCTGGTCTGGGGTTATTACAATAAAGCTGCTATGAACATCTGTGTACAAATCTTTGTATAGATGTAGGCTTTAATTTATCCTCTGTAAATATCTAAGGGTGGAATTAGAATGATTGAATCATATGTTTAATTTCTTAAACTGCCAAACTGTTTTCCAAAGTGATTGCACTATTTTGTATTTCCGCTAGCAATGAATGAGAGTTCCAGCCACTCTGTGTCCTTGTCAACACTTGATATGATCAGTCTTGAATTTTAGCCAGTCTAGAGGGTATGTTAATGAGGTTTTACTTTGCATTAAGTTAATTAGCATTTTAATTTGCACTAATGACTAATGATTCATTGGGCATCTTTTCATGAACCTATTTGCCATTTATATATCTTCTTTGATGAAGTGTCTTTCAATCTTTTGCCCATTTACATTTTCTTTTTCTTATTAATGAGTGTGAGAGTCCTCTACCTAGTCTGGATACAATTCCTTTACAAGGTACATGATTTGGAAATATCTTCTTGCAGTCTATCACTTGTCTCTGTATTCTCTTTACCGTGTCATTCAAAGCATAGAAATTTTACACGTTGATGAAGTGTAATATATCAAAAATTTTTAATGGGTAATACTTTTGCATTTAGATCTAGGATCCATTTCAAGTTATTTTTTTTGCATCTGACATATGGTATGAATCCAAGTAGAGTTCTTGCATATGGATATCCAATTGTTTCAGCATCATTTATTGAAAAGATTGTATTTTCTCTACCAAACTAATATTGCATGTTGTAAAAAACCAGTTGTTCATACATGTATGGATCTATTTGTGAACTTTCTCTTCCGTTTTATTGATCCAAGTGTCTTTTTAAAAAATTTTTTGAAAAATATTTATTTTTGAAGGAGAGAGAGACAGAGTGTGAGTGGGGGAGGGGCAGAGAGAGAGAGGGAGACACATGATCCGAAGCAGGCTCCAGGCTCTGAGCTGTCAGCACAGAGCCTCATGTGGGGCTTGAACCCACAAACCATGAGATCATGACCTAAGCTGAAATTGGATGCTTAGCCAACTGAGCCACCCTGCCTGTGCCCCTATCCATGTGTCTCTCATTAGGCTAACATGATACTGTATTGATTACTTTAGCTTTGTATTAAGTCTTAAAGTCAGGTAATGTTTGATCTCCAGGTTTGTTTTCTTTTTCTTTTTTACATTTTCATATGACTTTTAAAATAAACTTGCTGATTTCTACAGAACAGTGTGCCAGGCTTTTGATTTGAAACACATTGAATCTGTAGGCAAATTTGGGAAAGAGTTGATATCTTGCCAATATTTACTTTCCTGAACCATGAACAAGGTATATAACTCCATTTATTTAGGTTTTCTTTAATTTCTCTCAGTGATGCTGTATAATACAGGCATTACACATATTTTCTTAGATTTATTCCTTAATATTTGATATTAAAATTTTTTAATGTTTATTTTAGAAAGAGAGAGAGAGAGAGAGAGAGAGCACATGTGAGCAGGAGAGGGGCGGAGAGAGAGGGGGACACAGAATCCCAAGCAGGCTCCAGGCTTTGAGCTGTCAGCACAGAGCCTGGTGTGGGGCTTGAACTCACGAATGGTGAGATCATGACCTGAGCTGAAGTTGGACGCTTAACTGACCGAGCCACCCTCAGTATTTGATATTTTTTGATGATGTTGTAAGTGGCATTATTTTCTAATTTCACTTCTGATTGTATATTGCTGATATATAAGAATACAATATTGTATATTGATCTCATTTCTTGCAGTCTTGCTAAACTCACTTAGAAGTTCTATTTGTGTATGTGCATGTGTGTCTAGATTCTAGGGGATTTTCTACACACTCATGTCATCTGCAAATTTTTTACTTCTTCCTTTACAATTCAGATAGAATCTAGGTGCTTTTACTTTATTTTTCTAGCCTTACCGTACTGGCTAGGAAATGCAGTAAAACGTGGAAAAGAAGTGTTGAGAGTAGACATGTTGTTTTGTTTTTGATCTTAGAGATAAAACTTTAATATTTTACCACTAAGAAGTGTCTTAATATGGTTTCAGTATCTGGGTAATGCTTGCCTAATGAAAGGAGTCGAAAAATATTCTCTCTTCTTCAGGTTTTTGCAAGAGATTGAGTAGAATTGGTATTATTTCTTCCTAAAATGTTTAGTAGATTTCAACTAGAAGATGATTATGCTTTGAGTTTCCTCTGGGGGAAAGGTTTTTGGTCACCTTCTTTTTCTTTTATAGATATAAAGCTGTTTAAGCTATTTCTTCTTAAATGAGCTTTGATAGTTTTGTCTTTCAAGGGATTTGTGCACTTCATCAAATTTGTCAAAATCATTTAAATAAAGTGATTCATACCATTTTCTTATTATCCTCTTAATATCTATAGAATCTGAAACGATGTCATATTCCTTATTCCTCATATAGGTAATTGTGTTTTATTGACTTTCTCAAAGAACCAGCTTTTGGTTTCATTTTTTTCTCTATTATTTTTCTGTTTTTTACTTCCTTGAGTTAGGTTATATTCTTTGTTACTTCCTTTACTCTGCTTACTTTGGTCTTAATTTACTTTTCGTTTCTAGTGTCTTAAGGTAAAAGATGAAGAGTATTGGACAGGTATCTTGTTAACATGTCCTTCAATTTGAGTTTGTCTGATGTTTTCTCGTGATTGGGGGTTATGGATATTTGGGAAGAATATCACAGAGGTGAAGTGCCTCTTTATCATATCATATTAGCATCTTCATGATATCGATATGATTTACTACTGGTGAAATTATTCTTGATGACTTGAGTAAGGTCGTATCTGCCAGGCGACTGTTTTTCTTTTCTGAAATTCCATTTGCTAGAAATGAGCCACTAGGTTAAATGGACACTCGAGGACAAGGGAATTAAACTCCACCTCCTGGAGAGAAGAGTATCAAAGAATTTGTGGATGTAGGTTAAAATCACTACATTAATTAATTAATATTCTTTGGAGCTCTCTTAAGACTATGTAAATATTCTGGTTCTCCTTAAAGTTTCCACACTAATTTTGTTATTCATCCATGGATTTTGCCTGCAGCAACTTTCATGTTGGTCATTTTATATTTCTCTGATTCCTTCTACATTCATTATTTGGAATTTTTCTGTTAGAAATATTTGTCCCTTCTCCTTCACTTATTTATTTACTCAGCCATTTATTTAGAGCAGTGTGGGCTCACAGATATTTATTTTATTATTCAGGTTGAAGCCAATTCTATAATTACCTATTTTATTTCCACTTTAACCATTGGGAACTTTTTTTTTTTAATTTTTTTTTTAACATTTATTTATTTTTGAGACAGAGAGAGACAGAGCATGAATGGGGGAAGGTCAGAGAGAGAGGGAGACACAGAATCTGAAACAGGCTCCAGGCTCTGAGCTGTCATTGCAGAGCCCGACGCGGGGCTCGAACTCACGGACTGTGAGATCCTGACCTGAGCCGAAGTCAGACGCTTAACCGACTGAGCCACCCAGGCGCCCCAACCATTGGGAACTTTGATTCCGAGGTCCTTTTTATATGCTCTCCACTGGTTGATTTTTGAGTACATTGTACAACATTCTATATAACATTCTCCACACTTCCCGTAAGAGATCTCAGACACTTGATACACCAGACTACGTGACTCGTCCATTCAACATTTCATATATCTGTGTAATACATTGCCATGAGATACAGGACGTCGAAAATACATAATTCTCAGGAAATGAGTTGGCTGTCCAAACTTTACTTATACAGATAAATGCACATAACCACCCCCCCACCCCCAGCTTTTTTTCATTTCACCACTGCTTTTACTCCAAATTCCTAAGGCCAACTCTCATGGTCCCATCTTAACAACTTCCACAGGATTGCTATAATCCCGTCTCTGTTGCACGTGGACACACAGCTCTGAAGTTGACTGGTCTTCATTGTGTGTTTTGGGAAGGGTGGGTAGTGGCAGAGTTTGAAGGCAGGAGGAAGGGAAAGAGGGTTTACCTTGACCAGCACAATGGACAACTGCTCTCTATCTAAACGCATACAGTTGAAAATCGTGGATAGCGCATTTTGTGATTGGATCAGAATTCTCATTGTTTTTCCAAGGAAAACACAAAATCAGGCAGAGAAGAATTAACAGAAAGGGTGATTTAGCCTGACATATAAAGCCTCTTACCATTTGATAGCTTTCTACTTTGCTACTTTATATCAAGGATTCTCATGGCTGAGCTTTCTCTTAACGGGACTACGGTGGGTAAATTTTCTGAGCTAACCAGTTCACCTGAACATCTCTCTCCAGCCGAGGCTTCCGGATCCTGGGAACTCTATGAGAAAGTGAAAGCTATTTGGTCTACCATGTGTCTGTATTACCTACCTGGATTCTTATAACTGCTTTGGCTTAGATTCTTTATCGAGTTGGTTGGCTTTTTTTTTGCTAGCCTGTCTGAATTGAAGAGTGCTTTTGGCATCAACTAGACCCCATTGGATGTATTTAGAAGTTGTACATTTATGAAGCAGAAGGGGACCAAGCAGGGCAATCCGGGCTTCTGAATGATCCCATTCATTCCACAGAGGCATTGCTTCCTGCCTCACAGACTCCCCCAAAGAAAGCGCTTTCCATTTCCTCTCCGGTTCTCCATGGTTCTATAACTTTAGCTTTTCATTCCCCTGCCACGTGGGTTATTTCCAGTCTAAGTTTATTTAGGCACAGTGTCTTTCTTCATATGCATGTGTATGTTGGGTTTTTCAATGTGTTCAGTGTCCTCTCTTCGCCAGCTGCCTTTTTCTATAGATTCTACAGTGTTTGTATTCAAAGAGGAAAGAAATACGTCCTCATACTGGGGCAGCCACCTGCCTTCAGCCTCCAGAGCTCTCTTGTTACTTTCTTGATTTTGGGTAAATTGTAGAACTAGATGTGGTGGAACAGAATTCCAGAGTCATTTACCTGAGCAGTTTATATCCTTTGTACCTCTCCTAGTGAGTTCTCTGTATCTCCAGGAGGGTTCAAATTCTTGATTCTGACCTCTCGGGCTCATAAATTTCAACTTATGTGTGAGTTCTGTGTCCACATTTCTTGGTTTTCTTTGATTCACACCAGAGGGGTAGTTACAGCAAATGAGTGGTCCATTATGAGTGTTTTAGAATATATCTACACTTCTATGTATGCACACATTCATTTAAACTTTTTTTTTGTTGGCATTGACGATGCGGAGAGGAAGCACATGTCATGTGCAGATTATCCTAATGTATTCAATTACTCTTGCAGAGGCCATTTCCAGGGTAAGTAGCTTCACTAAGTATACCCTATGGTGGCTCTATATGAACTCATTCATGAAGCCGACCATGCAGCAAAGATCGTCTGAGAACCAATTATGTGCCAGTCCCTACTCAAAGTTCCAGGATGACAAGGATGAACAAGACAAGGAAATGTCCCTGCCCTTAAGAACTCATATTCTAGCATATTGATGCAAAGTGTAAAGGAATAAAGCTAACACTTGTGTTGGGTACTTTGCATACTATGTTAAATTCATTAAATTCTCACCAACATCCTATAAGGTATTGTTGATGTTTTTATATATTACCTTCTCAAGATTCTCTGGTTCTTACACCTGGTCCCATGTTCGCTGTCTTATCTATTGTGATATTCATGTGAATGACACAGACATGCAATCAATTATTATGCTGTGAAATATATACCAAATAGAGATATGGTCAAGATGCTAAGGGTCAGGGAAGAGACATTGTTCACTGCCTTGCCAGGTAAGGGTCCTCAAAGTTGATCGTGCGTAAAGATCACTTGGGAGGCTTCTTTAAAATTTTTATGCCTGGGCTCCAGTCTTAGAGATTCAGGATGTTTAGGGTAGGAACCAGGGATCTGTGTTTTAACAAATGCCCTGAGTTATTCTGATGGAGAGAATCTTCAAATCACTTTGACAAAGGGTGGTCTAGGAATAAGCAAGACTCCTACGTCATACAGGTGACTCCTTCAGGAGCCCAATGTAACCAAATTAGTTTCTTACTGATATTCCAATGCATGAAATATCATTACCAGATGGATTTATTTATCCACTTCTTGATTTTTTTTTTTGGATATCATTATCATTTAACAATTTGACATGAATTATATCATCAAGTGCACTGATCCCTGACAGAAGAAGTGAAGGCACCATAAAACAGAAAGTAAAGGTAATGAATAGTGCGGGAAAGGCTAAGACTCAAATCCCAGGGCTCAGTTGAGAGACAAAGCATGAGACTTTTCTCACAAGTCACTGCTTCGTGGCTACATCCAAACAGGTCAAGTATATGGAGACTAGCTCAGTGCCCCTTGCCCCGTTTCTTCTGCCTGAGACCTACCTCAGGCACAATTCCTTCTGTTCTGAACTCTTTCTTCTCTGATCAGATATCTTGCAGAATTCTGTCTCCCTGGAGCCTTCCTAGACTTTCAGACATAATTTCACCTCTTCACATCATCTCCGGAGATTTCCAGGCCCATCGCGTGCAGGGCTGGGCACGTGCCCCTGAGCGTGCCATTGATTACAGGCGTGACTCTTATCCCACAAACTCTGGTGTGCAAAAAATACTGAACTTATGTTCTTTAAATCAGCAAAAATACATCTCTGACTCCTCATCTCTTCAGGTTGTTTGGAAATTTAATCTGATATCCTGGCGGTCCCCAGACGGGAAGCTACCTGGGTCTTAGGAGCACCAGAACTCTGGGGAGGCCCTTCTAGTCATGAGCAATGATCTATGTTGGTAGTGATGCTGGTCCAATTCCGGTGGCTCTGCTTGTTTGTGCCACACTGAGAACATGGAAACTTTGTGGAGGCTGGACCCCCACTGCACGTGGACTAAGTTCCTTTGGTGCACTCCCAGCTATCCACTCTGAGGTTTTACACAGTCTCCCCAAATAATGCTATCAAGAAAGAGGGCATGGGGTTTTACTCACCGTGGGGCTAGAACAATCTGGATAGTTTAGGGTTTGCTGGGAGGTGAAACTGAAAGCCAGCTTTTTTTGTCCTTTTGTAAAAGTCATCGATGGAAGAAGGGTACAGGAAAGTGCCTCCTGCCACTGCAGAGTGACTCTTGAGTCGGAGACCAGTATCTGTTTAGCCACATCACATGGGTCTATCTGCCATTGCATTTGACTAAGAGGAGTATTCCTCCAAAACCCCCTTTTTAAGGGAGCATTGTGCATTTAGATTGCTAAACTGTTTTCCCCTTCATGACGACAGCTGTAAAACGTCTTTAATGTTTGGAAAATGAAATTTTAGCAGACGTCCAGGATTTTCATGTAAGAGTTTCTTTGGTCATTTGCCCTTTGCTATAATTAGTATAAGAAAAATCAACTTCCGAACGTTACATCCTAACTTGCCATAATCATTGAGCGTCATCCTCTACCTTTGGCTCCTTTCCCCGAGCTGAAATGCACGATTTATTAGAAAAAAAGACAAAAACCGTATCTTCGTGTGCAAAATGATCCTTAACGTTTTGATGGAAATCGTCCAGTGTCTAAAGTCACTTTGGGAGAGTCAGGTCACTGTGCAGTATATGTTCTGTCCTCCCAGTGGCGCATGGCTAAATCAACCCAGACGGATGCATGGCCTCATTCAACTTCAAATTCTCTAGAGGAAGAAATCCTTCAACTTTTCTTCTTCCATTACTTCCCAGTCCTTTATCTTAAGCGTGCTCTTCTACCTGTGCAACTTACATCTTGCCTGCTGTGATTCCAGTGGATTTCCTCTTGATACACCTTCAGAAAAGATGGAGAACATCTGGCTTCTGCTCTGTATATAATAACTCCTCTGAGACCTGAATGCTGTTATTCATTTCCTTACCTTGTGTGGAAGACATTTTTGCTGGACATTTTGGAGGGTCTACCGGATGCAGCTTTTAATAAAATATCCATAAACTGGAGTAAAGCCACCAGATAGGAGATGACCTCTCTTGGAACTAACATCATCAGGACCATAAAATACAAGGCAGAACCCATCTGGAGGAGTGTAGGCTGCCGGGATAGCTGTTATTTTCATTTTCTTTTCTTTTTTTACAAGTCAGTGTTTTATTCCAACCAATGTAGTTAGAACCAGCAGCCAATGGCAAGATGTTGGCACCATTAAAGTAATTAAAATCAGAGGGAAATAGGTTTAGACATGAGGAAATCACAGCAAGGAGAACAAAAAAAGATGTAGGAGTTGTCATCATTTGTATTTTTGTTCTTGTTACTTCCAGTGTGCAATCATCTCCCAGTGATTTATTCAGTCCCATGGTATCCCAGGCACTGCCCTAGGCACTGGGGCTACAGCTATGACAAACAACAAAGTCATCATGATTATTATCTTCTTAGGCTAAATATCAAATTCCTTCAAACAAATCTTGTTAATTACAATCCCCACCATTTAAAACTCTTTAAACCAGGATAGGAACACTGATATAAATTCATAGAAAGAAGGTGGAAAAAATAAAAAATATAAAAGGAATGATGGGCTGCACAATCTCTGAAGAATCTTGGAATAAAACAACATACTTTTATAATCAGAGGGTATCTTTGACAACTACAAATGCAAAAGCCTGAAGTCCTGGAGTGTTCAAGGAAAAGCAAGGAGGGAAAAGTTCCGGGGGCACATCAGAGAAGAGTAGGAAAGGTCGGAGGAAGCCAGTGGCTGGGCTGCTAGGATCTGGCAGACCATGGTACAAACTTGGGACTCTTTTGGAAGGCACGCATGAGAAGGAGATGTTTAGGGCTCCCGAGAGGGCAGACACTTGGCTGTATTTTCAGCTTATACAACAGTGTCTGACTTGTAAAGGGATCAATACATATTTCTTACGCTGATGGGTGGATTTGTTATCATCTGAAGCACACCCTCTCAAACGCCTTCTTCTTTGTCAGGAACCTTCTTTAAACAAGCAGGGGATTGAAAGTACCCCTCTTAAGCTGTCAGGCCACTGGGCAAGACTAGCACCTCCTTCAAGGTACACTTTACATCTGTTCCTACAGTTGTGAGACATTTGCTTCTCAAAGAGCTTCATCCCGTGGCTCACATGAAAGTGTGTGGAGTTCAAGAGTAACACAAATGTCACACTCCTCCTGCTGAGCCAAAGATGAGGTGAAAATGCACTACCCTCTCCCTTACAGCCCCTTCCCTTGACTAGTCTGAACCAAGTTGCTCTAAAATCTCTCCATATAACTTTTGGTTTGAACTGAAATATGGAACTTTATATTTATCACCATTGAATTTCATCTTCTTGGTTCCTGCTCTTTGCCTTCTGGGGAGGGATGAACACACTTGGAACATGGGCGAGAGGCCATGCAATCTTCAGAGCGAAGGCCCAGGACGTTTTCTTAGGAAATGAGCGTGGTAAGAAGAACGTGTGGTAGGTGAGCTGTGCGATGAGATAGATTAAGAAAGGTGTGGGGTTGTGTAACACAGAGTGGACTTGGAAGTCTGGTTGGCTTGAGTTTAAATCCAAGCTCTGCCGCTTACAATTGGGAGTGTTAACTAATCCCTCAGAACATTGACATCTGTAAAGTAGGGACGATAAACTTTGGTGTTATTTTGGCCATAAAAAGGCAAAGGTGAGAATTGGCTAATAGCGTAACACACAGCAGACCCTGAATTCATGCAACGGTGACCACTCTGAGCTGTGAGGCAGCGTTCAGATGCGTTTCCAGCACTCCCAGAGTCCTTGAGCAGAAGACATCATTGTTTCCCGTTCCTAGTTGTGAAAACTGCGTAGTTAAGGATTAGTGGCAAGTAATCGCTAATGAGTGATTCAAATCCGGGCTTGTTGCACGGTGTCTGCCCAAAGATCAGAGGCTCTGTGATGCAAGTGGAGGTTAGAGATGCTACAAGAGGTTTTTATAGTGGGATGGTGGCCGAGTCTTCGAGGAGATGCTGTAAGCAGTGTGGCAGCTAGGGCACAGGGCCCCTATAAACAGCAGAGCTGCTGGGAGGTCCCAATGAGATCAGAGAAGCAAAGAGTCAGTGCAGGGCTGGCCATATAAAAATGCCCAGTAGATGTAAGTAATTGAGGGTAGGTCAACTCTTAGGCAGTCAGGGTATTAATTTGAGCTTGTAGTGACTTCGGGCTGTTGTATTCCTTTCTGTTCTGTTCACATCTCTTGGAAAAGTTTGATCAGCCCAATTAATCCCTTATATTACCTGGAAATGGCTAAGCTCCCTTTGAGCTAAGGTGGATGTGTTCCGGCGAAGTGAACAAAGGGCGGAAGGAGGTAGTGATGAGAGCAACAATATGATCGCTGTGTTATTTATTGGATGCCTAGGGTGTATAGGGGCCCATCACGTATGGCCACACGTAACCTCCCCAGTCTCCTTGCCCTCAGTACAGGTTGCGTGACCTGTCTTTGACAGGAACGGGCGTGGAAGTCGGACCTTAGACTCCCAGCTTCAGAAGCTCCGGTGAAAATGGCTCAGCAAGGGGGAGGGTTGTGGAGAGGGAGGCGTGGCCAGGTGTCCTGTCATTGGTATACCCTTTGGCATGCAAAGAGCTTTTGCTAGAAGTCACCCTTAAGAAGGGCTAGCCGTCTGTAAGGTCCTGTGGGTCCAGGGTTTTGGGTGAATCCCCTGGCATCATTTTTCCACTCAACATTCGCAGGCCAACTTGGGTGGATTATTCAAATCCTGAATTCAGATTAGTCTGTCTGGACATGACGGGTGAGCATAAAAAGTCTGTGTAGAAAATTAACGATTTTTCAGAGAGAAGATGGATGTTGAACTGTTTTAGGTAACTTCACACATCCTCTTCTTTATATGCTCGAGGGGCTTGAGTTTTATTTTAACCCCAGCATGTTTCACAGGGCTCTCACAGCTGATGTAGTAGCAGGGAATAACTTAGCAGCCCTTGAACAAAGTTATGCAGTGTGGAGGGGGCGGGGGGAGTTTCTCTATTTCCTTGTTTTCAGTTCCAGAAGAATCCAACCTTCTGTGTAGGCTGCCTGACATAGGCCATGGCCTTGTCGGTGGCTCCTTAATTAACAAAGAGGTTTTTATTTGTCCAGGGCAAAGCTTGTCTTACCTCCGTTCCCCATCCGCTAAGCCAGCCATGCAAATCAGCACGCACTGAGGCCTCAAAGAAATCCAACAGTGGACTTAAAAGAATCCACGCAGCTAGCCGAAGGGGAGTTTAATAAGCCTGGTCTCTCCTTTTCTTCTCCTCGCGTTCGGTTTTTACAAGACTGTCAGTGTGTTTGCTGGGGAAGAATGCAGAGGCTCCTGGAGGCAGTCAGGGAGTTGGGGTGCTAAGGGGTGCATTGGGAAGGTAAAGAGAAGTGTGGCTTGGACCATAGCCAGTGACTGGATAATTCAGAATTTCCACAGCCTTGTGCTTTGGGAAAAAACTTGGCAAAGCCACAGCCTGAAATATACAGTCCTAGCTTTTTAGCCTCTAGGGCCTCAAACCGCATATGTTTCTTTCCCCTGGAAGCCTCAGGCTAGCTTTAATCCCTCTTTCAGAGAGTCCTAGGCTGGCTGGTGGAGAGGAACTGGACTTTCACCTGCTGGTCCTAGCCCCCCGAATAGCTACGAAGGCCTCTCAGGCTGCCAGCCTCTCAGGAGCAGTCCCTGCTGCTGGTAGGCACCACCGACTCGAACAGAATTATGTTGTGACTGGCGGCCTCCATACATTCCGGAGAGGGAGGGTATCTGTTCTCCGGGAGAGAGCGAGAGGACAAGGGTGCCAGGTTTGCTGTGATCTCTGCTCTCAGCTGAGTTGCTGGGGAGGGAATCAGCTACAAGGATACCACGATGACTGCCTCAGCCACCCGCTCTGAAACTCACTCATCAGAATGAGAGGGGAAAGCATGAATAATCACCAATAGAGAATGTTTCCCAAGGCCGGGACCCTGGCTCCTGTGTTTGAGTATCTTGCCTAAAAGTCTCCTTTTGCACCTCTAGTTGAAGTGTTAAATGGTAGAGAGAGGGGATCCAGAGCTTCTTGGCTGTCATAGTGGTGAGTCATCATCCACTGGGTCCCCATCAACTGGGTCCCCACGAGGGGTAGAGACGTTCAGTACTCACTTAATATTCATGCGCTCCTTTGTAGTTGGATTGGAGCCACATGAGTAGTTCTGGCCAATGGCTGTCATCAAGAATGATCTGTGCTACTGCTGGGCCAACACAGTAAAGAGGCACTGGGCCAGCTCCATTTCTTTTTCCTCTGCTGGGCAACTTTGAAAGGAATATGCTGCGACGGAGAGGCAATTAGATCTCTGAGTCATTGGTTGGAGGAAGACCCCTATCAAGCCACCTTGGACTCCTCGTCAGTGAGAATTAAATCTTTTGTTGTGTGAAGACACCAAGATTGGTAGTGGGCCTGTGCCAACCGCTAGCAATAATTATCCTAATAGGTTGGTGTTGGGCTGGTTGTTTCCAGGGAAAGTATTCTAGCAAGTAATTGCTTCTTCAGAATAGGCTGATGGAAACCTGTCTCCTGTCTAGTCCTGCACAGCCTCCACAAGTTTTTGCAAGATTCTTTAGTAGGAACCTTGAGTATTAACCAGTCTTCAAAGGACATCTCTGGGTTGCTGAAGTCTGTGGAACTTGATGATTGGAAAATACTCCTTTAATGCCCAGAGAGCTCTTCCTGAGTCTGTCAGCATTCTGGTTGCACCGGCCACAGCAAATGGATACGACTCCATTGATTCATTCAACAAATACTTAACTAGGTGCCTACAAAGGTCCAGACAGTCTTCTGGGAGCTGGCATTTGTAGTGGCATTTGACCTCCTTCACGGCCCTGCTTCCATCCTCCCAAGATGGTGATTATAGAACATGATGGAAGGCTTACATGCAGGAACTGAGCTAGGTGCTGAACCACGTCAAGGATCTCCTCCAATTTCTCAAGAACGCATTAGATAAGAATTCTTCCTCTCTTTGCTCTTACAGATTAGGTGCCTGACCTCCAGAGAGCCTTCAGGTCACAAGTCCAGGAAGTGCAGAGACTTTTTAGCTCCCAGACTCCCTAGCTTCTGTACTCTTTTCACTATACACAGATATTCCAAGTTTCCTTCCAAGATTAGTCACATGAGATTCCTGGGATGTTCTTTCCATGGTCAGTTTTGTCCGGTACGCAGAGACCTTTCCTAGTGGTCACAAGAGAGCTGATTCAGATTTTTGCAGAGGAGGTGTTTCCCAAGAATCATGAAGTAAGTATGTTTCTAAGAGACATGGGTATATACCCTATAGAGTCTGACACAGGACAGGGTTTGGAGGAAATCAGGACTGGTCCCTTGTGTTCCTTTGGGACTATAGCATACCTTTCTGCTTCATCCACTCTTCCCCATTAGCGTATTTTTGAAGAGGAGATAGATGCCAGCATCCTTTGGATGTCTGTTTTCCAAGGCTTTCCCTCATTGGCTGGCAGGGAGATTTTGTTTTCCGTTCGAAGTGCATTTTCTTTGATTTAGACTTTAGTAAAGAAGGAGGGCAACTGTGAATTAATCCATCAAAGGGTAGCTATAAAATATGTCTGTGGCCCCAGTGTGAAGTTTTAATGATAATGATTACTGGATCAGGGATGGGGAGAAAGGTGGGAATTAAAAGAAATTTTCTAAAGTCAAAATGCATATTCTTCAAGTCAGAATGCGAGAGAAAGGAACCGACCCAAGATGCAGACGAAGGAGTCATCTTGTTCCAGAGCCAAAGAAATTGCCGACTCAGTAAAACGTTGCCTTTGATGCTTTTGCTGTAGGGACTTTCTCTTTAATGGAGGGTAATTAATTATCATCATCCACTCTTACTTAGTAATAATTCTTTTATAGACACTTGGGCATTCCACATGCATGCCATTGTCTAATATCTAGGCTGGAGGGAAGTGGTTCTTGGGTGGATGAAAATTGCATCCCTGGAGAGCTTCTGCCTTGGGGCACATTCTCCTTAAGACTCTGTGACTCACCAGGTATATGGAGCTTTGAGAGCTAGACATATTTTTGCAAAGCTTGTGGGACCCTGGTTACTCACCTTTGGGATGTCCTGAGGGTGTGGGAAAGAGTGGACTTGACCCTGTTCTTGCTCGGGAGGCAGAAGAACATGTTGAGAAGCTGCTTATTATTGAACAGCCATCCGTGGTCTGCCAGCCTCAGTTCTGTCTCTGTTCCACCTGAACAACATTGGGCAAATCCCTTCCTGGGTTGAGCTCCCCAACCTGAGCCGGGCATAACATGTGTTTTTTCTCCTGACCTCACTCAGATGTTCATGAAGGTGACTGAGCTCATCCAGCGGCTGAAGGGGACAGAGCTCTTCAAAGACAGGTGCAAAATAAATAGAGGCTATTAAGGTTGACCTCATGATGATGACACGCCTTGAACCAGTGTTGCAGCAACCTGCCCCTGTGATCGTGGCCTTCTCTCTGGTTACTTTTTAGCTGAGAATTACTTCTCTATCATGAAGGTGGATGGTGGGAAGGCATAATGGGGAGAGGGGACTAATGTTTGGAGGGTATCTGAACCGGTGCAGTACTTTGCCAAGGCACTTCATCTGTGTTTCCTTACTGAATTGTGTCACTTGATTTACAGAGAAAGGGGGGCTCAGAGAAGCTAAGTGATACACTCAAGATCACAAGGCCGAAGCTGGTGTCAGTGGGGCCCAGTGGCTGGCCTGTTTCTGCTCTGCAAGACATCCTCTTGGGTAGAAAAGTAAGGGCAAGAATGAGTCAAAGTCAGGAGGAGAATGGAGCCAGCTTCACCATCCCTGCTCTTCCCTTGTGCCTTATTCCATTCCTCCTACCTTCTGACTTAAACTGTGTCCATCCTGAGAGATCAGACATGGCCGACCCTCTTCAGGCCTATGCTGCATTCCTGATGGCCACACCCCCCTTCCCCTCACTCCACCCCTCTAGCTGCAGCTGGAAGTGATGTGTGCTCACCTCCCTACTCCAGGGCCAGAGTGCCCCCCTCCCCTCTCCGTGCTGCTGTCCCAACCGGAGCCCCGCCTTGGCTGCTCGACTTGCCAAGCTCCTGGTGACAAGGAAATCAGAGGGGAGGAACATGAGTGCCAGGTCGTGTCAGGTACCCGAGACCCATCTGGGGAGATAAATGGAGTGCTCTGCCCTTTCTAAGTTTTCTGGACCACTGAGAAGATGGAATGCCAGAGATAACGTTCTCTTCCTCTCCCTACCGTTGGCTCTTACTAATGGACCCTGCTGATTTCCTTCTTTGGAAGGGAGTGAAGGGGGCCTTCAAGAGAGCAACATGGCAGACGCTCCATGGGGCAGCCCAGAAGCCACACTCGTGGTGCTCAGTTCTGGGAAATGCCTGTTACTCTTTGTTTCTCCTCTTTATCTGTCACTCGTGGCATTTTCCCACCTGAAATGCGGTAAGAGAAAGAGTAGCTAAGGAGCCATTGCCGAACAGAGAAAAAGTGCTTTAATTCTGAGATATTGATGATCTCTGTTCCGGCTTCTCTGGGGATTGAACTGAGATGAGAGATGTGGTGTGTGTGTTTGTGTGTAAGAGAGAGAGATGGATCGCTGGAGTCAGACACCAAAAAGAACTTCCAGCTTGGGAGGGGTATGACACTAGGGCTAGAGGTGGAAGGAAAAGGTCACTTCTAATAGAAGTCTCAGCTCAGGGGAGAACTCAGAGGAAGGGGGTGCACTCAGGAGATAGCTTCTGGACCAGGTGCTTTAATGGAGATCAAACAGGGCACAGGCCACAGCTGGGACCTCAGAGTCTGAAGGCATCATGTGGAGCAGAGGACATTCTGGACTCAGTGTCTCTTCCTTTTTGATTCTCGTGTTATCACTGTCGTCTAAATAGGCGAGCTGCTTTATCTTGCAGGCCATGGAAGCAAATGCATGCACCAGAGCGGAGCTCCTGATTCAAATGCTTTTCTAACCTCTTAAATTCACATAATTTCAACTCTCCCAAATCCAGACTGCATAGTGGTGATCTCATGAGAAAACATCTTATGCATGCTCTTTGTCCATAGCCGTGTACCTAGGACTAGAACCGCAAAGCTGACTGCATACACAGTCACTGCCTCTCTTTGTGATGCATTCACTGAAGGGTCTTCGTGAGCATTGTCTTGTGTTAATCACCACAAACAGAATTCCGTCTGGAGGAAGAAGCTGAAGAGGTTAAGAAATCTGCTTATACCCAGAGGATCGCCGAGGAGCAGAGCTGGGGTAGAAACCTGAGCACCCCAGTCCTAAGACCTGTGCTTTGAACCTGACTGTTGGAGAGCCCCTCCTTTTGAGAACCTACCCATCACATGACAGAGTTCCCACCTGGTTACATCCTGTTCTGTTATTTATTACTACAGAGCACACCATCCCTCAAATATGGTGCCATGGGACTGGCCCTCCCATTCTGAGGGTGAGAAATTCAGAAAGGGCACAGTAAAAACAGCTCTCCCCTTTCCAGGATGTCTCGGGCCTCCGCTGGGACGGCACAGATCACTGCAGGTTGGAATAGCTGGGCTGGGGGATTCACTTCCAAGATGGTCTCTTCACTCTCAGATCTGGTGCCTTGGCTGCGATGGCTGTCACCTGGGGCATGGACTTGTGGCCTTTTGGGATCATGGTTGTGGCACAGAGGGGATTCTTACGTGGAGACTCAAGATTCCAAGAGCAAGTGCCCCCAGTGAAGGGGGAGCTGCATCCCTTTATAACAAGCCTTGGCTCTCACCTAGTCCCTTCTGTTATCCACCATTGGCCAAGATGGCTCAGTCTTGCTCATAGCTAAGGGGAGGGGACAGAGACTCCTCCACTTCTCAACAGAGGATTATCAAAGAATTTGTGGCATCATTTTAAAAACCACTATATGTATTAAAATTCTGTGTCAGTCAGTGGGTTGAACACTTCAGATCTAACAGAACCCAAGGAAAAAGTACATGTCACATTCTTTTACTTCCTTTTAAGTTGACAGAAGAGGTTGAGATGGAGACTATTTGGGCCTTCCTTTGCCTGAAGGCATCTTCTTCCTCTTCACCATGGTGACACAGCAGGAAGGGCATCAGCCCGGGACAGAAGAGCAAGTGGGCACCATCCACCTGTGGGGCGTTGACTGAAAGGAAACCAAAGATCTCTCCACCTTGGCTGTGGTTCAGATTCAGAGTGAGCCCACCTAGTCAAGCTCTTCCATTTTACAGCTGAGAAGGCTGAGCCCCGAAGAGGCGGAAAGACTTGTCCAGAGCTATGTGGTTCAATATGGTAGCCACGAGGCCACACGCAGCTGTTTAAATTGAAATGAATTAAAATGAAAGATTCAGTTCCTTGGTCAAGTGCTCTACAGCCACAGGTGGCTGGTGGCTACCGTACTGGACAGCACGGATATAGGGCATTTCTCTGTTGCAGAAATTTCTCTTCAGTAATGCCGTTCTAGAGTCACACAACCCGTCTAGCCTGGTATAGAGCTGAATCCTAGTCTAGAGCCCTCCTCCTCTGTTGACCAGGCCTGGAAATATTCCCCAGAGAAGCCACGGTGAACTAGGATGTTGTCTCCAGAGGCTCAAAGCACATCTCTTGTTTTTGCCTGTGCACTTGTCTGGCTGACTGCCTGTGGGGTCCTTGCTGGGGATGGGGAGAACATAAGGGATAAACTTTTAGCAGCACCATGGGAGCTCACTTCAGGGTGGGGGTTAGCCCCTGTCAGGGAAGGGAGGCTCCCATACTCTCACTGTAGTAGAGAAGATTGCATACCTAGTGTTCCTTTGGCTGCAGTCCTGGCCTGTCAAGAGGCCCCCATTTCCCGTTCTTCAGATTGGTAGCTCTATGGTGTTATCATTTATCTCGGACAAGGGTCCGCCCTTCAAGGGCCTCTTAGATATGCCAGCCTCCCCCTACCCTCTTTGGACCAACATTGCTGCCCTCTTGCCCGCTGCCGCAGGGAGAGAGACTTTGGCACGCCCTTCCCCGTCCCATTGCCAGGTGCCACCTGGGTCTCTAGGGCCCTGTGCCTACTTCAAGGCTGAGTGGCAGATGCCTGAGTCCTGGCTCCTGGCTCCAGCTCTACTCCCAACCTTGTATGTGACAATGGTCATGTTAATTCATCTCTATGGACTTTAGTTTTTCAGCTGCAAAATGAAGGGGGGTGTGGTTTAGGTCAGTGCTTCTCAAACTTTACCCAAATCTGGGGGTCTGGCTAAAATGCAGACTCTGGTTCCATAGGTTTGGGGTGGGGGCTGAGACTCGGCACTTCTAATAAGCTCCCAGGTGATGCTTCTGCTGCAAGGTTTCAGTGCTGTTGTATAGAACTTTCTGCAGCATTAGGAACGCCTGTTATCTGAGCTCTCTAATATGGTAGCCACTAGCCACAGTGGGTATTGAACACTCCAAATGTGGCTAGTGAGTCCGAGGAGATGACTTATACATTTTCTTAATTTTAATTAATTGAAACTTCAATGTGTGGCAAGTGGCTACTGTCTTAGACAGCATGGATTAATAATCTCCAAGGTCTGCCACTGACGAGCGATGTGAATTTGAATGGGCCATTTAGTCTCTCAGAACCTGAGCTTTCCCACTATTAAAGAAAAAACGAGGGTGAGGGATAACTCTTTGTGTTTCACAGGGTTATTGGCTTGGGACAGTGGTAGGCTCTAGAATAATTTGTAGGCTGTAGAGACGTGGGTTACACAGTAATAACAGCACTGTTGCTATTGTTGTTATTATTATTATTGTTATAGAACAAGGTGGTGAGAAGAAAAAGGGCATTGGAGTCAGACCAACCTGGGTTCAAACCACTCCCATCACTTTCTAGCTCTAGTTTGGGCCCTCTTTGAGCCTCATCTCAAAATTGCAAATAATAGTAACTCTTCCCCAGGACTATAGCGACAACTACATGTCCCTAGACACAGTAGGTGTTCAGTTCATCTTCAAATGTCACGGTGCAGCCTCCCTGGGTCAGCAGACTGGGGTTCCAATACTGGATCCAGTGCTACTTTAGCTCCTGACTTAATCTTGCTTTGCCTCAGCTTTATCCTCTTTCAGATGAAGATCGTCATACTTGTCATAAAAGGTTCAATTTTTCATTAATTTTGCCATTCAATGAACATTAATTCCGCTCTTTCTTTACATACTGGATTTTGTGCTAGGTGCTTGAGATTCATGGCAAGTAAACCCTGAAACTGTCCGTATGATCTGCTGTGTGCTGAATCAGTCATCACAGAAAGTACAGTCTGTGAAGCAGAGATCCTGGGCGCTGCACCTGTCTGTAATGGGGGGCTATGGGAAGGCCACCCTGGAGAGAAGGCATTGCATGGGCATGCTCACACATTTGCCGGCTGGACATTGGTGACGTAGGTGCGGAGTAAGGAAGACGGACGATATGAATTCATGAGCTTTCTACTCATAGTTGTCGGAAAGCAAAGGAGACAAGATCTTGAAGGTTATACCTGAAGGGCTTTACATACACAAAGGGGTCAGTATACAACTGTCTTCTGTCCCCGTCCCTCCGTGGAGCTTTGGAGCAGCCCAGCCTCTGTACTGGAACCTCTAGTCATCATTGCAGGTCAGATCTGCCTGAGTCTGGAACGATTCTTTCCTGGTTGAAACAATTCATCAACAAATTTGGATGCAACCAATAAGATGCCATCAGAAATGTACCAGTTGGTGAACATCTTATTTCATTACCAGATTAAAACAAAACAACAACAAAAAAAAAACACCCACAAATTCAACCTAGATGGTGAACGAGATCTGAATGGATTCTCTCCCCAGGAGTTCCAGCGGCCTGACTTTGACTTACTGGTCCACCCGCAGCTCCTCTGAGCTTTGGCTCCAGTGGAGTCTGTACTGATCCTTTGCCACCATGAAAAAACAAGGATCACTTACATCAGCTGGGCTTAGTAGTGTTGAATAATTAAAGCATTAGGTTTCCTTCACAAGGAAGATGCTTGTCTTGAGGGACAGGAACGCGTCTTAAGCCTCTGGAGCTATGCATAGCCACCGGCAGCGCAGTGCCCAGAGGGTGCTCGTTATTGGGGTGACTCAGCTCCCTGGCCCCTGCCCCCAGGGCAGATTGCAGCCTCTAAAGGTATGTGGGGAGCAAAGCCACAGCCTGCCCCACTATCGTGAAGCCCTTGCACTGTAAATTACTCCCTTTTCCCACTTTTACATATTCTTGAGTCTGAGGCAAATTCCCTGAAAAGCAATTATCAGAAGGCCAATTTGCCAAATGATCGATTCACCTGTTGACTGATGTACCAAATTTACCAAATTAGATGCTTTGTAATATTTGACTAGACTGTTTAGCCACTTTAACAGGAATGTTTTAAAATTAATGTAAACATGTCATTTTTGTTACCAATGATGCCACATCATTTATCATATTTTATCATTAGTAATACCATTTCAGCATATCACATGGGAAATGTTCAGTTGATGCTAATATTTACGTGCAATTGTTTTAACGGATGGCTACTTTTGATTTTCTTCATATGCTTTGGACTATAAATTTAATTTAGTCTAGTTTAAAACTGACTCACCTCGCATGTTTTCTAATTGTAAATTAAATGTTGGCCTTTCTTTTTATTGGAGGTTTAGTTTACATTTGAACTTAATTGGAAAAGTGCTTTTTAATATAAATACAATAATGAATTTAAATGTCAAATTATCAGGGATCCAAAATTAAGGAAGGTATGAACACTGCTGAAAAGTGCCCGATGTTTAGAAAAATGGGAAATGACACCGTGGCCCAATAGAAGTCAGAAGTGGTTAAAAAAAAACCAAACCTATTACCCACACAATATTGATATGTAGCACTCCATGAGGAGAAATGGAGGAATATTGATTTTGTAGCTATTCTCAGAAATAAGCCATATCTTAGGATTAGTAACATTGTCCCTTTTTGGTAAATCAGCTGAGCAACTAGAAAGATATTTTAAATGTTAATTTTCATTTGCACCGATCTTCTCGCATTTTTAATATTTTTAGTCGCTCTGCCTTGATTTATTATTTCAGGTCATTATCAACCACATTTAAAAATGCAAAGTGCTTACTCTCACTGTTTCTGAATTGATTCTTCCTTGACTCGTGCCTGGTCCTTGGCACATGACTAGGGTGGCAAATCTCTTCTGGCCATCCTCAAAGTCCCCCCACTGTTTTGCTGTGCCCCTGCCTTTTGCATCTTTCTGTAAACTGCTGGCAAGTTGACGTAAAATTTTAATTAAATTGAAATGAAAATAAGTTAACTTTCAACAGCATGCAAAATAAAGTTGAATTTCAGATGACATTAACTTATAATTTAAAATTTAACTCCACAGCAAAACCATTCAAAAGAAAATCAGAACTAGCTGGAAAAAAAAAGTTCCAGTTGAAAATTATAATATGCTGGAGATGACCTTAGTCCACACAGAAATTTCAGGGGATAAATATTTCCATTAAACTTCACAACATGTGGATCCGGAAAATTTGGTGATTTGGTAATTTGGCAAATTGATCTTTCTAAGAACTGGCTTCCTGGGATTTTGCTTTTAGCAAATTGGTCTTTCAGAGAGTTAGCTTTTACCAATTGGGCGTTCATTGAAATGATGGATTGTACTGAACCCATGAGTTTCTACCCTTTTCCGCCCCTCACCTCTGGATTTTTCTGGAATCCCCTATTCCCCCCACCAAGCCCCTACAAATCTCTAACTAGCTAGACTTCTCAGGGATGCAGATTCATTGAGAGCACTTGATGGCCAAGTCTTTAGGAGGTAGAGGGAATATTTGTGTAATTTCTTTGGGGCCTTTGGCGTGCCAGAAACTCAAGGTTTAAAAGGGTCTGGTGGTATAAGTATGGTATCCTTGTCCCCTCCCTGGCCCTGCCTTGAAAAATGAGGAATTACAGAACTGAATTCCATTTATGCAGCTGGAGGGAAAAATTAAGTCCCCTCATTTAGTTCTGGAGTTGGAAGAGACCCACGATCACTAGTCTAGAGTTTCCTAGACTCCGCACTGCTGACATTTGGGACCAGATAAGTCTGCATTGTGGAGCCCTTCCTGAGCACAGCAGGATGTTTAGCAGAATCTCTGGGCTCTGTCCAGTAGCTGCCAGTATCATTCCCCAAGTGGCGACAATTGAAAATGTCCCCTGATGTTGCTAAATACCTCCTGGGGAGGGGGGGAGTAACATCATCCCTGGCTGAGAACCTCTGATCTACTCTCCCATCCAATCTAGAACTTTCCTTTACGTTTTAAACCATACACCCTCTGAAGGCTACAGGACCCTGAGAACTTACCTTCTCACTTTGGTGTTCCTGGAAGGTGGCTTCACTGATGTCATGAGAAGAGCATGGGCTTTGGGACATATTGTTCTGGAGTCAGATTGAGTCTCTGACACTCATCAGGTGTGACCTTGGGCAAACTTCTTCACACATTTCGGCCTGTTTCCAGACATGTCTTAATTCTTGCTCCATAGATCTGTTGCAAGGACTACATAGCTATGTATATAAGATGTTTGGCCCTTTGGCATGTTTGATGACTATAGTCCCTATATGGGGCCCCAATATACCCTGCTATCATGAATGTTTGTATCCCCCAACATTCATATGTTGAAATCCTGATTCCCAATGTGATGGTACCAGGAGGTGAGGCTTTTGGGAGGTGAATAAGTCATAGGGAGGAGCCCTCATGAATAGGATTAATGCTTTCATAAATAGGTCCTGGAGAGCCTCCTTGCTCCTTCTACCTTGGGAGGCTATCATGAGAAGTCAACAGTCTGCAACCTGGGAAAGGATCTTTACCAGAACCTGACCATGTTGACTCCCTGATGGTGGGCTTATTTCATGTGAGAAATAAATGTCTGTTGCTTACAAGCCATCCAGTCTGTGCTGTTTTATTACAGCAGCCTGAATGGACTAAGACACTCTCCCTGGCCGTGTTCCTACACCTCAGTGCTTCGCAGACTATCCGATCTTTGGACCTTGTGGCAGCCCTGAACTCAGCTGTTGAAGGTGCCATCTTGAGCTTGTTCCTTCCTAGCAGACCAAATTGTATAAACCTTGATTCCTTTCCAGACAGTCCAGAGACAACAGCACATTTCATTGAAGAGGAAGTTCATCATTAAGTGTGCGTGAAGCGGGGCTGAAAGGAAAGTTGGGGCCCGGACTGTGATTGAGAGAGGATTCCCGAAGATCTTGTCTGGAAGGTTTGCTTTTCCAGACGCTGCAACAGTCACCACAGAGAGGCTGGACACTCCCTCAGCCTGTGTCCAGAAGAAGTGACAGATGAACCACGGGACAGAAACCGAACACCGCGAGCATTCTTGTCACCAGTGACATCTTAGTGTTGCGTACCCCACGAGGACTCAGGCTAGGTGACTGTGGTCACAGTGCCCTTGGCATCTCTCTTTCTCCACCAGTTGCCTATTTGGAAATAGCTCCCAACACTTTCCAGGAAGTATAAATGAGACATGAACCCTCGAGCCTAGGACTCTGAGAAGCCACATGACCCCTCCAAACCGCCAGCATCTGCTGAGCGGTTTTAAAAAGAGCTTTGGCATCAGGGAGCCACCAGATAGTCCATCCTAGGGGACTTATAAACTCCTGTCCCTTGGGAAGGTCACTGGCTGGGCTCACCTCATCTGCCCCCCTGTGGGACCTGGACTTAATACAGCTCATTTGCTCTTGTCAGTTTCATGTCTGAAAAATATAGGCTCCAGCTTGCTTGCTTGGGTCAGGGGAGGGATTCTGAGTCAAAGTTCTGGGGATCCAGTTGGCTGGTGCCAGAAATATCCCCCAGTCAGGGATGGTAGGCCCTTTAAGGGGGCAGTGGATGGAAGGGATTTGCTGCAGTTGATTTTGATATATTTGAGAAAATTTTCTTAGATGCCAGAGCTAGCTTTTGTTTCTCTGGATGAAGGAAGAGGCACTGGCTCTAAGTGACTGCAGTTTAAGAGGTCGGTCTCCCAAAACCCCACTAGAAATAGACTGAAATCGCGGGTGATGTTGGGACTTGCACACAAGGCAGTCTTGCCTACATTCCCTGGAGCGGGAGAGCCAAGGGGATTAGACCAGATGGTTTAAATACGGGGCTGCTGCGTCTGGCCTAAGGCTCTGTGCAATTTACTCCTGGACAGTCTCTCAATTTATGAATCTAAATCACACTGAGCACTGTTGTGAATCACCTGTTCAGATCCCTTGCAAGGTTTTGGAGATAAGAGCTTCAGATGGAAGACTTCCCTGCACTGAGGGGAGGAGACCAGAACTGCAATCTCTAGAAAGGACATTAAACTGCTTTCTGGGGGCGCCTGGGTGGCTCAGTCGGGTAAGCGGCTGACTTCAGCTCAGGTCATGATCTCGCGGTCCGTGAGTTCGAGCCCCGCGTCGGGCTCTGTGCTGACAGCTCAGAGCCTGGAGCCTGTTTCGGATTCTGTGTCTCCCTCTCTCTGACCCTCCCCTGTTCATGCTCTGTCTCTCTCTGTCTCAAAAATAAAATAAACATTAAAAAAAATTAAAAAAAAAAGAAACTGCTTTCTGGACATCTCTGGGAGGCTTTGGAAATGTGAGGAGGAGGAGAGATGCATTTTTAACCTATTTTCTTCCCTGTGATCTGACTTGGGGGATGAAGAGTGGGGAGGAGGGAGAAGTGGTCGCTCCTGTTGGAGGAACCCCACGAGGGGAGTCTACTCTCTATGGAAGGCCTTGACTGTGCTGGACCCTCTTGAAACAGACATGGCTTCAGTCCTTCCAGAAGCATTGAGTCTTGGGATGGGAAGTTGTGTATCTGGATCTAGTTCAGTCTCTAGTTCAGTTCCTGCCTCAACTGTAGGGCTATCACCAAACTTTTCCTTCAGAGCACTTAGGTTGGGTTTCAAGGGTCTTTAGACATGGTCAGCCCCCAAGTCATGACCTCAGAGAAAGTCAGAGCTGAAGCATCTCAGAGGCCAGTCAGTTCAGTATGGCAGTTCTAAAGTTAAAAAACCTGAGGATTGGATTGGGGTGCCTGGGCAACTCAGTCAATTAAGCGTCCAACTTCAGCTCAGGTCATGATCTCGAGGTCTGTGAGTTCGAGCCCCGCATCGGGTTCTGTGCTGACAGCTCTGAGCCCAGAGCCTGCTTCAGATTCTGTGTCTCCTTCTCTCTCTGCCCCTCCCCTGCTCATGCTCTCTCTCTGTCTTTCAAAAATGAGTGAACATTAAACAACACTAGAAAACAAAACAAAAACCTGAGGATTGGAGGGGGCATCTGGGTGGTTCAGTTGGTTAAGCTTCCAACATCGGCTTAGGTCATGATCTCACGGTTTGTGAGTTCGAGCCCCACAGTAGGCTCTCTGCTGTCAGCACAGAGCCCGTTTGGATCCTCTGTCCCCCGCCGGGCTCTGCTCCTCCTCCATTCATCCTGTCTCTCTCAAAAATAAATAAACTTTAAAAAAATCTTTAAAACAAACCCAAATCTGAGGATTGGGGAAATGTTATGGCTTGTCTAAAACTGCACATCGATTCATGTCAGAGTCTGGACCAGGATACACAAGTGTTTCCTCCTAGTCCCAGACCATTCAGTGGAATCCACCCCCACCCCTCGCCTCCTTGCTGTGCTCTCCAGAGAGAGCTCTCGCTTTTTTTTTTTCTTTTCTATACCGCTATCCTTACCCCTGATCGGGATATGAGCCATGGCAGAGTAGTATCCTCTATATGTTCTCCTTTTTCTTTTTTTCTTTCCTTTTTTTCAGCCTTTTACTTTTAATTTTTCTAATTAAGACTTTTTATGGACGTAGAGTTGACATACAGTGTTAATATTAGCTCCATGTGTACAATATAGTGGTTTGACAATGCTATGCATGACCTGGGGCTCACCAGAAGCATGGTCACCATCTGTCACCATACAATGTTATTACAATATTATTGACTACCCCCATGCTGTACTGTTAATCCCCATGACTTACGTTATAACTGGAACTTTGTACTTCTTGATCCTATTCGCTCATTCTATCCACCCCTCTACCCACCTCCCCTCTGGCAGCCAGTTTGTTCTCTGTAATTTATGATTCTGTTTCTGTGTTTGTTTCTTCATTTGTCTTGTTTTTTAGATTGCACATATGAGTGAAATCATACGGTGTTTGTCTATCTCTGTCTGGTTTATTTCACTTAGCATAATGCCCTCTAGGTCCATACATGCTGTTGCAAATAGCAAGATCTCATTCTTTCTGCTGCTAATATTCCATTCTATATATATATATATATCACATCTTATCTATTTATCTGTTGATGGACACTTATTTTTTTAAAGTGGTTTTAGCCTTAGAGCAAAATTGAGAGGTCTAGAGATTTCCCATATACTTCCTGCACCCTGCCCGCCAACATGCACATCCTCCTCCCTTATCAACATCACTCACCGGAATGGCACATTTTTTACCAAGGGTGAACCTACATTGACACATCATAATCATCCAAAAGCCATAGTCCATAGTCCATAGTTTATCTTTGAGTTCACTCTTGATATTGTGCATTCTATGGATTTGGACAAAAGTATGTACCCATCATGACTACAGACTATTTTCACTGCCCTAAAAATCCTCTGTGCTCTGCCTGTTCATATCTCTCCCTCAACCCTAGCAACCACGGATCTTTTATTGTTTTCGTAGTTTTTCCTTTTCTAGAATGTCATGTATGTTGGACATATATACATACATACAGTATGTAACCTTTTCAGATTGGCTACTTCTTTCACATATTAGTATGCATTTAAGTTGACTCCATATCTTTTCATGGCTTGATAGCTCATTTCTTTTGAGTACGGAATAATATTCCATTGCCTAGATGTACCACAGTTCATTTATCCATTTACCTACTGAAAGACATATTGGTTTCCTTTACGCTTTGCCAATTACGACTAAAGCTTCTGTAAACATCTGTGTGCAGGCTTTTGTGTAGACATGTTTTCAACTCCTTCGGTGAATATGAAGGAATGTGACTGCTGGAATGTATGATAGGAGTATGTCTAGTTTTGTAAGAAACTGCCCCACTGTCTTCCAAAGTGGTTGTACCAGTTTGCATTCCTGCCAGCAATGATGAGGGTTCCTGTCGCCCCACATCCTTGTCAGTGTTTGGTGTTGTCCGTGGCCCAGATTTTGGCCATTCTAATTACGTGTATAATAGTTTCTCATTGTAGTTTTAATTTGCCTTTCCTTGAAGACATACGACATGGAGTATCTTTTCACGTGCTTTCTTACCATCTGTATGTATATCTTTGACGAGGTGTCTGTTAAAGTCTTTGGCCCATTTTTAAAAATCAGGTTGTTTGTTTTCTTATTGTTGAGTTTTAAGAGTTCTTTGCATATTTTGGATGACAGTCTTTTATCAGGTATTGTCTTTGGCAAATGTGTTTTCCAAGTGGGTGGCCTGCCTTCTAATTCTCCTGATATTGTCTTTTGCAGAGCAGAAGTTTTAATTCTCATGAAGTCCAGGTTATCAATTATTTCTTTCATAGATTGTGCCTTAGGTGTTGTGTCTAAAAAGACACTACCATCCCCAAGGCTATCAGGGTCCTTTGCTATATTACTTTCTAGGAATTTTACGGTTTTTCATTTTACATTTAGGTCTATGAACCATTTTGAGTTAATTTTTTGTGAAGGGTGTAAAATCTGTGTCTAGATTCATTTTTCTGCATGGATGTCTGATTGTTTAAATGCCATTTATTGAAGAGACTATCTTTGCTCCATTTTATTGTCTCTGCTCCTTTGTTGAGTATCAGTTGACTGTATTTATGGGGCTTCCTTTTTCCTTACTAATATTTATTGTATATTTATTTGCTCAACAACAATTACTGAATACTAATTGAGCCCTATCTATGTACCAGAACGATGTTAAGAGCTCAGTGTATGTTCTCACATTTAATCCTCAAAGTAACTCTAAAGTAGCTACTCTTCATGTCTCTGTTTTACAGACAAGGACACAGAGACTCGGAGAAATCACCTTACCGCCCAGTTTGCAAAGTTAGACTTTGAGCCCTAATCCTGCCATTTTCTCCCTGGAACTTGAGTTGATGGTATTGACTGTTATGTTATACTAGATCTCCTGTTCATTTCCAACTAATTCCAGTTTTAATTCAAACGAGGTCACAATTGGACTTCAGTGCTTCTACAAGGTGGTCATTTGCAGACTGGCTTGCCACGTTTCACCTTGCCTATATTCTTTGTCTTTTCACAGGGACCTTCCTGCCCCACGTGTTCCAACCCCACGTGAAAATTAGCATGCCCATTTTCGTTGAGCTAGCTGTGTTTCCTTAGGGCCAGAAAACACCTTGGGCCACATGAAGCTTATGGAATAGCCGACCGCAAGGTTACATAAGACACATCAGCCACCCTACTGCCAAAGGTAAAACTCTCTTTGTTATTTTTATCTTCCAACTCCAAAAAGTATATTCTAAATGGTGTGAATCTCGATGCATCAAACATTATGAGGTTTGTGGATATCAAGCCTAGAGACATCAGGGGAGGATTGAGGCCAAAAAGTCATGAGAAGTTTGACATTCCAGAAGCTCCCTGACATGGCCCCAGCCCACCTCTCCAACAGCAGATATCTCCTGCTCTCTCCCTGTACTCACGCTTCTTTATAGCCTGATTTAATCACTCATTGTTTTCCAGGTGTGTTTCCTAGAAATTGATCCCAAAGGTCTTTATATCTCTTTGTCAGTGCTTGGTAAAACATCACCTTCTCAGTGGAGCTTCCTCTCCGTCCGTAGCTGAAAGAAATGCCCCCATTCCCTGAATTCCGCCTTGAACTTCTTATCACACTTGGCACGTTCCACTTGGTAAAGTAGCTGTGTGCCGACCTGTCTTAGCTTAGCTGAGTTTAGAAATGAGAAGCCAATGAAGGATCTAAGCATCAGAATAAGGGTCAGATTCATGTCTGAATGTTGTTCTGTTTTCCTATGCAAGGAGCTTGGCCAGAGAGAGTCAGGCAGAGGGCGAGATCAGAAAGAGACTTCTTGACCTCTAGAATGAATTGGCAGAGACAGTTAAGTAGATGAAGTAACACTGCAATATTTTTGGGTGCTCGGGGGCCTGTGAGCCTATATCCTTTCTGGTCTCTGGTTTCCCAGTCCTTTCCCTGAGGATATGTTCCAATTCAACGTATCTTCCTCTTTTTTCTGACATACCTAACTACACGGGTGCACATGTGTGTACGTATCTTTGTGTGTGTGTATATGTGTACTTGTGTGTGTCTGTGTGCATGTGTGTGTGTGTATGTGTATGTATGTTTGTGCTGACCTGCTATTGTTGTCACCATTGCAGCCAGTGTCCCGGACACAGATGGAGAGAGATAGAAAGGCTACAAGTGATAGTGGGTATAGTTTGGAATGAATAGGGCTGGAGACTGGATGCTGATAAAGGAAGTCTATTTCTGCTTGGTTTCTTGAATGTCAAAGTGGTGGGAACCCGTGAGCAGGTGACTGAGGGGGCAGACTCACTCTTTGACCTCGACAGCATTAAGAATAGGAGGATCTCTCTACCCACTCGATACTTGCATTTGTTTATAATAGGTGAAGGCCATTTTGATGGGAGGCAAGGGCATTGCCAACATGACCTGGAGGGCTATTCTGGGATGAATCACCTATGATGTTATCTCTTCAGCTACCATGAGTGGGGAGTATGTATTATTATTGTAGCCATGTGAAACTCGAGAACACTACATAAATTTGTGCTATTGAGCAAGAGTGGTTATGTTGACTTGGTATGTTTTCACATTTACCCCTGCAAGTTCTCTGCTCTTTCCCTACTTTGGTTCCTTTAAGTCGTGGTCTTCTTTAAGATTGGAGGTATTTCAGAGAGTGGGAGCTGGATGGAAGGCAGGACCCTGAGCCCAGAGAAGCATGGAGGAAAGGGAGGGAGGCTGTGGTGGTGGCTTCTCCCTGGATCTGGTGAGGACTGTGTGTGCTTGAGAGGGAACATCCTGACCTTGTAAAAGAAACCCAGCACAGACACGTGGCGGCTCCCAAATGAGCCCTCACCCCTGAGAGGGCTGCAATTTGAATTAACAGAGATCTCAATTCTCTTTAAACCGGCCAGGGAAGTCAATTTATGTTTATATTTTGTCAAGACTCAGTTTACACGGGACTAGTTTTCTTTGTGATGCTGAGGCCTGAGTTGTAACATGCAAGTTAATATCGCTTGCGTGCATAATATGAGGAGGGGAGCCAAGGGTGGTAAGAAGAATGCAGGAGTTTAAAGCTTATTGAATATCAATGGAAAGACACTTACAGATACTCTTTCACTCAAAGAAAACTGGCGTCCAGATTTAAGTGATTTGTCCAAAGCCACATACAGCATTAGTGGTAAAACCGGCCTGGGTGCCAAGGGGCCTGACTTTAGTAAGGTTTTATTGGTAATCCTAAAAATTAGTTTTCTTATGGTCAAAGCAGTTTTAAGAATTCCCTGAGTCCATAAAGACTTCCAGATTCTTTCTCTCTTTGTCTGTCTGTCTGTGCCTCTCCAACACACACACACACACACACACACACCCCACAACTAAGAGAGAGAATACTGACCTTTAAATTACATTATCAGAGAGTGAGC